>NC_136416.1:118178243-118778243 GCF_051521515.1 Lactuca serriola
CCCTCTCGAGACTATCCCGACATCCCGGTTTCATATCCAAGCTCTGACGGAACTTCGAAGCCCCGAGATTTCCGATAAATCGACTTCTTTCCGGTCGTAGTGTTGCCCGAGCAAAGCATCGTTTTCTTCAAATCATCAAACTTACCAGGTGAGTTCATACCCCTATATTTTTATATCTTTATTATATTGGGGGGGGGGGGGGAGGGGGGGGGGGGTGTTACTTGTATTTCTCAACGATTCAATAGTACAGGTAAACAACAGTTTTTGGGGAAGGGACGTTAAGGCGTCAATTTCAAAACTTATTATATCATCATAATATAATTTATTTTGAAACATGTATTACAACAATGTAACTTTTTAAATTATATTTATGGTGGTTGTGTTTGCTTTCTTTACTATTCATTCAACTGTTATGATACTACATGAAGTCATCCGCTCTCGAACGTTTCCGCCGTTCTGGTTTGAGGGTGTGACATTTTCCACTTCTCTTTATCGACCAAATGTATAAAAAAAAAAAAAAAAAAGTGTGGAAAACCGAGTATTGTGGTTTAGACGGGTATTCTAGTTTTTAGTAAATACTTGTTGTACACTAGGACCAAGAGAAAACTAGGTTTACATGTCTCTTTGGCATATTTGCATATAGGTGGATGCATTTTGGCTTTGCAAATGGCCCAACCATTTTTCAAAGGTGCATGGCCAGAATTTTTTTAGAATATTTTGAGCAAATCATTCACATGTTCATGACTGAATTCACAGATTATGGTAATTTTTTGAAAAATGTAAAAGATATATTGAAACCAACTTTGTTTTGAATTATGAAAATTGTCATTTTATGGTTGATAAAATATTAATATCACTAAGTCACTACCTTACTCCACTTGTGTTTGTATTTGCGAGGTATGCTCTGTTCTTATTCATTTAGGTTTTTACTAAAAAATCATTAACAAAGTATCCAAGATAGCTCCTCCTATATGTGAAATCGTACAAAAGGATGTAGAATTCAAATGTTCCAAGGAATACAAACAAGCTTTTGATCAATTAAATGAATTGTTGATCATGGCATCGATACTGCGGACCATTTCTATTATTTGGGAGTTAGCAATGATTATTTTTGTAATTTTATGAAACAAATGGATCAATTTTGTAGCCTTGGTATTTTGTAGGGCTTGTTTTAATACATACATATGGACCATTTCTATAGTTTTATGAAATAGAGACAACTGATGTAAAATTGTAAATTCACTATTATACAGGACCATTTGTTTAACTTTATAAAAGACAGTGATCCTTTCTGTTAATACTTGATGAGGTGTGTAAATTTATAAAAGACATGACCATTTTTATAATTCTTCGTTTATATATAGACATTTTTGTAAACTTGCTAATTAAGGAGATACCATTTTTGCAAAATTGCTTGCAGACTTCTCCTAAAAATGAAACGAAACCACCCTAAAACCAAACCAAGTAATCAAGCATCTATTTTACCAAATGATTCGATTTTAATTTCCTTACACGTTACAAAATATTTTATATATATATATATATATTATATATATTTAAGGGAAGAGAGTGACAAAATGTTGAAGAGCGACTCTTTTAACTGTTTTAACAGAGCCGCCGACATCATCAAAAGTACTAGAATACATACAGCCACCCCCTAACCCCAACCCATCACAAGCCGCCACCCCCAAAAAACATCCTTATTCCACCAACCAACCAACCAACCAACCTCCCCTCATTTTTCTGATCTTCCGTGAGTTGTTGATCTTCTCAAAGTCGGCCGCCCACCTAATCTATCGAAATTAGTCTCCCTACAACTATTACTACTCCTACCCCAGACATTTTCATCGTACAAAACTCCCGGAAGCTTCCGTGAGTACAATGGTGAAGGGGAGGAAGATGATGATGACGATGATGATGACGTGTCGACATCTGATTTGTTGTTGATGTTGTATTCGTGTTCCCATTCCCAGGGATTAATGTGGTCTTCGATACTGGTTGAATCACGGTTGCTGCTTTCGGTGCTGCAAGAGCATGACTCGGAGAAGATTCCGGAACTGTCGCTTGATGAGGATGATTCTTCTTCTAGTGTGCGGTGGCGTATCGGAGGATTATTTCTCATGTCCCATGGCTCCTTTGTGAATGTTGTTGTAATTTTGTGTTTTTTCGGATCCGTGTTGTGGCGGGATATTAAGCTTCGGATTATCCGTGGAGCTCGTGGAGAGCATCTGGATATTTTAAATAAAAATTATTTCACAAAACGTTATTATGTCAACAAGTCATAAAGAAAACGTTAAAAGTACCTCGCATAGAGAAGCAAATATGCTCCTTTCATCAATACACTCTGAAGATCAACCTCTTTTACCTGAATAAAAGATATAGGAGACATAAGTATTAGTATTTGGTAATTAAAAATAAATAAATAAATAAACATACCCGGGAGTCATCAATTTTAAACCAACGATTCTGAATGTTTTTAACATAACAGACATAATGACCAGAAAAAGCAGCGTTCATTATGTCCACATGAACAACAACTCCATAAAGCCTGTAAACTGGTGACTTGTCACTTGTCCCACTCACATATGGAGCCATGTCTAAAATCTCCGGGAAGTGAATTGGTTTGTTCAGCTTTCCAAATTTACCAGACTGCAACAAATACCAATTTACTTTTACTTTTTTACTTTCATTTATTCATGTATTGTAGCATCTTTGATTAAAAATAAAAATAAAAAAAATACCTGAAACCGCTTTAATGCAATGGTAAGCACATTTGGCGCCTCCAACAATGTCAATTTCTTTTTGGCTTTCTCATAGGATTTACACCTGAAAGTTAAAAAGTTAAAAAAAAATATATGTTTTAAGGTAAAGATTAGATGAGAGATTTTGAACAAACCTGCTGCATTTGTATTTGTTTTCACCATCTAGTACTTCAGTGCATGTAAATTTATCCAAAGCCTCTTCAAGAGTTGCTATATCACCTTCGATTTCAACGGTTAGATCCATCATCCGCTCATGTCGCTCTGATTTTCCACCACATTTCATGCACTTTATCTACAATTCAAAAGCCACAGTAGATTTAGAAATTAGAAGCTTCTTGTGTTTTTTTTAGATAAAGCTGATTTGAAGTAGTTAATAAAAGACATTGTTACCTTAGATCTTAGATAACCACCAAATGTAAGTCCGATTAGAGTTGTTTCTTCTTCTAAGGAGTTGGAAGATTTTATTCCAGCTTCCTTAAGACATGCGGATTGCAAAGTATCAATAGCATACCTGTAATAACATCACTTGATAACTGAGTCAACTGAGTCAACTCACTAAGACTATTACAACAATTTAAATGGCATAAATCATAAATGCAAAAGTATAAGTTACTTCACCTTAAAAATTCATGTGCATCTTCTTCTTTCCCATGGCCAAGATTGCTTCCGATGTTTTCTAGAATGCGAATAGGAGAAAGTGGAGAATTCCCGCCTTTTGACTTCAAAATTAGGGCTTCAAACTCACATGTGAAGCACCACTCTCTCTTATTACCTAACAAGAAATGAAGTCAAACCAAAAAGTCAAAATAGGAGATATTTATATTTCAGAAAAGAAAGTTAACCTAACACTAACAAATAACAACATACATGTTTTCGAATGGAGTCCTTGAAGAAGATACGCATTTAATGGTGGTGTGTATGTCAAACACTGGAGCACAGCATTAGCATAACAGCTGTTTAAACATGAATACCGAATTAGTATTTACAATGATGAGGAATGAGGATGAGGGTATTAACGTCTTTTGAAGGCCAAAGTGATGAGATCTACCTGTTTCCACAATTTACGAGGCCAAAAGGGCGCAATTCAACTTGTTTCCAGTTGTAAAGCTTGACAAACATTTCATACGAGAAGAGACCCTGTTTGAAAATCAATTTCAAGTATCAGATTATGAAATTTATTGACTTCAAGATTAAAAAAAACAAAAACAAAAAAATAGCATAAGTTCCAATTGAGACCTTGCAATTGTATCTATGTGCAGTTTCACTTTCTGCCCTTGGGGAACATTGGCGAGTCAACTTAGAGGGCTTAAACTGGTCAACAACTTTCAACATTGATGTCTTCAATCCACTTCGAACAGTTTCACTTTCAGATGAATTAGCAGTAGCAGTAGCAGTAGCAACCCTATTTTTCTCATCATGAACCACTACAGGCTTTGTCGTTTGAGATACAAGTCTGTTGGTTGTGGTGGATGATGTTAAATGAGTAGCAGAAGCTTTGGATGATTTGAATGCAGGTGAAGTAAAGCTCTTGTTGTTGAATACATCATTTGAGTTTGACTTTGACTTTGACTTTGACTTCTCAGGAATCTGCATGCTACTAAATGCTTTAGACTCTTTATCTGTTGAATGCTCAACAGATGGAGATATCTTCAATGGTGATCTTGTAGTTAATATTTCATTTGATGAAGAGGTTTCATTGGTTGACTTTTTAGTACCAAAGCCATTTGGAGTGGGGTTATCTGTTGGATTCACAGTGACACCTTTCACATTATTATAACCAGATGTTTCAAACCCATCAAGTTCATGATCAATGGTGGATTTCTTGGAATGGATTGGGCCACTCCAAAAATCAGATGAGGTTGTATCTTCATTGCTGAGGTTGAATTTGGTCTGATTGATTTTGTTTGAATCGGTAGATTTTCTTGAAGGACTGATATCTGATTTTACTGAAACAAAGTTATCAGAATCCAATGAACTGACTGAAAAGGTTTCAGTGGATGATCTGGTAGGGGTAGAGAAAGTAGAAGATTCAGAAGTTGATGATTCAGATGCTGATTGGAAGAAAGAATTGGTTTCAGGTTGATGTGAATCTTCATGAAGATTTGCATTTGGTGAGTGGTTATTGGAATCTTTATCATCTTCTTTGTTAATCGAGTTGTCTGACACATCTTTTGTAGGTTTCACAGCTACATAAGGTTTGCATTCATCCCTGTGACCTTGTCTCCAGTGAACAATTTGGCATCTCCCAGAGCTGCAGTTAAATTGAATTATTTATGATATATGCATTAATGGGTCTCTTTAACATCTTTTAGACTTTTAGTAAGTGAATGGATCAACCTACTTTCATATATGTACAACTCTACTTCTAAACTTCTTACAGAAAGTTTCTCCAATATGAGAACAGACTATAATTTCATAAGTTACAAAGATTGTGCATATGAGTATGTGTGGGCATTATGCATGTGGAAAGAAGTGTGTCAATCTACACATAAGGTAATCATGTTAGAAAAGCAACAGCAATGTCCTTGTTAACATTTACTAGAACTCCTAAACAACTATACAAGCATAGTTTTTTTGTTAATAAGAAAGTCTATTTTCATACATTTTATTATCTGTTGGAGCATGGGAATATGTGGTTAGTTTTAAATATTTTGACATGTCATACCTTTATGATGAGTTCACAAGGTTAACAAATCAAGCTAGCAATTTCTTTTTCTTTCTGGTTGGTCTGCAATTCTCTGTTAGTTTATGCACCAACTCGAAGAAAAAAATTATTTTTAGTTTCTACATCTAATTGTGCCCCTCTTAAAGGATAACTCAAATGCCAATTCATCTATTTTAACTAAATTACCTGTTTGAATCAATTTAAGGAATTCTTTTCCTCACGTATCTTCGTCTAAGAGTTTATCTATGTCATATCTAGAGGGTTCTGCAGTATATAATCTCAGATGATAGAAGCATAGGTTTTACACTCTAGGGTTCCGGATTTAAGCTTACCAGTAACGAACAGCTTTGCACTTGGCGCAGCGCGTGCTGGTGGGAGAGAAGCAAACAGCACATTGATATGGCGGCTTCAACGATGACACGATTGGAACCGATGTTTTAGGCGGTACCCAGGCCGATTCCGGAGCTGGTACCCAGGCCGATTCCGGAGCCGGTACCCAGGCCGATTCTGGAGCCGGTACCCAGGCTGAATCCGGGGACGGAATCGAAGTATGAGTGTTGGTGGTGAAAAAGTATCCCTCTGTAGCCTCAATCTCAGCCCTAGCTGCCTCTTCCGATGCCAAAATCAGAAGCTTCTTAATCTCTTCGTTCCTCGCCGCCGCGTGTTGCAATTTTCTGCGGATAACAAAGCCGATCACCGGAAAAATCACGAATACCGCTACCAGGACCACCAGGTTTGGGAGCCCTAGATCCCTTCCAACAAGCATCTATACAGAACGACGATGCATCCAGCAGAATGATAATGAAACCCTAATTCCACAACAATCATAGATGGATTCCCTCGAACACAAAAGCAATATCTTCGGTAACACGATCAAATTCAATCTTCAATCGATCAAATGCCCCTTTATTCCACAAAGTCGGTGCTTGCGATGATGATGGCGGTTCATAAACATCGTATGATTGAATCATAAAACAAAGCTTCTGAAGTGGATTTGAGGTGGAAGAAAGTTTAAACAGCCATCGTGACTTCCCCAAACAGTTCTTCGCAAATTCTTGCACTTATTAAATTCGGAGATTTGCAGATCAAGATTTTAGGGCTTTTGTGTGTGTGAAAAAAGAGAAAATTAGAAAGAAACGAATTTGTCTAAGCATCGAGAGACGTGATTTCTTCGGTCATCTAATATTCCGACCCGAAATCCACGAGGGGAATCCGATCTTCCCATGCAATTTTTCATATTAAACAATATTTACTTCTTTAAATAGTATAAATTATCAACTAACTTATATATTTTTGAACATCTTCTTCTATTATAGTTTTTTGTTTTATAATCTTCTATTTGATATCATTGACATTGATATTCATCACTTATAATCCTTTTATAAAATTAAATAATTTATCTTTATTTAATAAAATATTTTATAAAACTCTCCTATTTAATTTGTTATTTTTTATTATTTAAACATATCTTGATATCTATAAAACTTAATTGCACATGACAATAACATAAATAAAAATAAGTATATTGGAAAATATGAAACTAAAACAATACATTTAATATATGAAATTAAAATAATATAATACATAAAATTAAAATGATTATTAAATCTGAAGTCCATATTTTATTTTGTCGCATCACACAACAACGATGAGATAACATACCAAAATATCTAACCATATATGTTTTTTAACATACAATAACATTAAGAATGTTTCATTTATATAAATTATACAAAAAATAATATATTTACTTTAAATAGTTGAAAATAACAACTGTCCTTTTATATTTTGGAAAATCACCCATCATCAACTTCTTCTATAGTTTTTCTTTGTTTTGTCATCTCATATTTCAAATCATTCATCATTTGAAAAAAGCTTTTTTCTTTGTTGATCTTTAATTGATTTGTTTGAAGTATCTGTCCACCCATGGTTTCCGACCTCTATGACATTGACTACCGATTGTTTCTATTAGATTAAGGTATCTGAGGTTTTAAATAAATTTATATAATGTTGAAAAATAAAAATAAGTCTTTTTGGGTTACCTTCATAACCAATAAATGACTTTGATTGATTTTGAGAGAGAGAGATATGATTTATTAATATAATATATGATTAATATATTAATTAGAAATAATAATAATTAATTAAGAATTAATCAGAATTAATTTAGGTTTAATTTTGGGTTAATCCTAATTAATTAAAGGTACAAGGGTTGATATGTAATTGTTCAATAGTCGAACAATAGAAAGGTTCTAGAACCTCACTATCATGGTCAATTTTAGGAGGCTTGTGATAGGGTTATAGAAGTCTTTAAAAGATAAATAAGGAACTAAATAATTGTCTGATTTAAAATATTATTATTTAAATTCAAATTTAGGGTTTCTGTGATCTTTTGGCAGCTATAAATAGGGTGTTAGCCCTCATATTTCCGGCCATCACAAACCTAGGAATTTTGAAAATTCCTTCTTTATCCCCTCTCTCCTCTCAATCTTAGGGTTTTTTGTGTTGTAAGTGTGAAACATTAGAAGTTCGCACACTATTGGAGTTAGGTTTTCCAAGGAGACAACAACGTTTTGATTAGCTTGATTGGAATCAACAAAAGATATGTATCCCTAACCACGAATTTCGATTCATAGGGTTCTATTTTGTATTTTTGATAACTATGTTGCTATTAGATGTAAAAAAGATATAGATTCATTTTATGTTGCATGTATCCTTAAGAGGTAAGTGAAATTTGGCATGTATAGTTGAAATGTAACCTAAAATCCCCAATACTTGTATCAGAGCCATAATTTTCACATTAATGGTACATAATTGATGAAATCGAAACAAAAAAAAAAAAACTAGAAAAGCGCGGCGCGCCTTCGAAAAATCTGTTTTTTCGTTTTCTGCTAGCCTAATCTGATTAGTATGGTTAAGTTTAGTAATTATTTGCTATTTTAACTGTTAATCTAATTCTAATAATACTTGATGACGTGTCTAGGGCAGCACGGCAGAATCGCGTCTAGCCCAGGTGTAACAACGCAAATTTTCAAACAAATTTTTCATTTTTAAAATATAATTATTTCCATTCAAAACAAGGCATAAATAGTTTAAGTATTCTGTCAAATATAAATATTCAAAATCCCAAGATCATAAAAGCATTCTTCAGTGTGTATCGATCACGCCGGCGCCTTCCCACGGTCCTCACTAGTACCTGAAATACATACACAACAACTGTAAGCATAAATGCTTAGTGAGTTCCCCAATATACACTTACACGCATACGCCTTTCCAGGCCCTGACCTTCCGGTCCTCAACACAACGCCTTCCGGCCCATAACATAATCGCCTTCCGGCCCACATAACATACATAGCTCACAGATAACAAATAACTTATCACATATAGCATACATATCACATATCATATCCGACCTTCCGGTCACACAGTCAAACCCTTCCGGTTACAGTATAGTGAGAAGACTCACCTCGTAGTATGTAAGCTATAAACTCTTGAAACTACTCGCACTCGATCCGCCAAACTGCAGACTCCCTATAATACCATATACCCTTATTAATGATCTTATCGAACAAGACAATGGACCCTACGGAATTACATGCAGGTCAATTCTGATCAACGGTCAACTTGACCGGACTCGTCGAGTGCAAAGGCGACTCGGCGAGTCTAGACGTCCTCCCCAACTTCCCTGTTGCTCCCCTTTCTACCCGTCGAGTATCCCTCCTGACTCGACGAGATCCTCGTGGAAGAATCGCGGGGCCACCCCGACTCCACTCGCCGAGTCTAAGGAACAACTCGGCGAGTCCCAGTGAACCTTCAAGCTACTCGCCGAGTCTGAAGAACAACTCGGCGAGTCCCAGCGGATCTTCAAGCTACTAGCCGAGTCTGATCATTGGACTCGGCGAGTCCATGCCATGCAGTCGATCAACTGCCTCCTGTAATCCGCATGGTTCCGAAATATATAAACATGGGACTTCCTGGACCTCTAACATACTATTACTGGGACTTAAACGCTCGGGAACAACATTATAATCTATCTAATCACTAAATGGGTTTCATGAACCCTAGATTCGTGCTCACCACCAAAACAACAGAAATGGGCCGAGTATTACCTGAAAACCTGATCTCTGTGTCCCCAACCTTCAGAACTCAATCCTCTTGATCTTCCTTTGACCAAAACCTGGCCTCTTCTTGCCTAACAATCTCCTCAAAGTCCCCAATAGCCTTCCCTTCTCCTCTAGTCGTCCACAGATGCTATGTTCTTCACAATCGGCCAAAAAACGTACAGTGACGGCTCAAGAGGCATTATATACGTTCCAAACTAAACGGCTAGGGTTTCTGCTGAACAGCGTCGACTCGCCGAGTCCGTATCTGGACTCGTCGAGTCCAGTCGCGCATCCGCGACCAAGCCTGCGGTCCTACTCGGCGAGTCAGGCACCAACTCGCCGAGTCCCTCCCTAAAATGTCCCAAAAATAGATTTAAAACAATACCTGAAATTCCGGGCTGTTACAACTCTCCCCCACTAGAACTAGACTTCGCCCTCGAAGTCTCACTCTGCGAATAACTCCGGATGTTGCTCCCACATTTCACGCTCCGGCTCCCAAGTCATCTCCGATCCCTTCCGATGTTGCCACTGAACCAACACCAGAGGTATCTCCTTGTTCCGCAGAACCTTGATCTTCCGATCCCTGATTGCTACTGGTCTCTCGGCGTAATTCAGGCTCGCATCCACCTGAATATCCTCTAACGGAACCACTGCCGATTCATCGGCTATGCACTTCCTCAACTGTGAAACGTGAAAGGTATTATGAATCTGTCCCAACTCTGCTGGCAACTCTAGTCGATAAGCTACCCGACCTACTCTTGCAATTACCCGAAATGGACCTATGAACCGGGGCCCTAATTTGCCCCTCTTTCTGAACCGGATCACTCCCTTCCAGGGAGAAACCTTCAGGAGAACGAAGTCACCAACCTGGAATTCCAGCTCGGACCGGCGTCTATCCGCATAACTCTTCTGTCGACTCTGGGCGGTCAATAACCTCTGCCTAACCTGCTGAATCTGCTCGGTCGTCTGAAGTACGATCTCTGTACTGCCCATCATTCTCTGTCCCACCTCTCCCCAGCAAATGGGAGTCCGACACCTCCTACCATACAACAACTCAAAAGGTGGCATACCAATGCTCGAATGATGGCTGTTGTTGTAGGAAAACTCAGCCAAAGGAAAATGCGTATCCCAGCTACCCCCGAAGTCTAACACACACGCTCTAAGCATGTCCTCCAATGTCTGAATCGTCCGCTCGCTCTGACCGTCTGTCTGGGGATGGTATGCGGTACTAAAATGCAGTTTAGTACCCAGCTCCTCATGGAATTTCTTCCAGAACCTGGAAGTGAAACGTACATCGCGGTCTGACACAATCGAGATCGGCACCCCATGTCGAGATACCACTTCTTTCACATATATCTCTGCCAACTTCTCCGCTGAAGAACTCTCACTGATGGCAAGGAAGTGTGCACTCTTTGTCAACCTATCCACAATCACCCAAATTGCATCAACTCCCCTGGCAGTCCTCGACAATTTGGTGATGAAATCCATAGTGATTTGTTCCCACTTCCACTCGGGGATCTCCAATGGCTGTAACTTGCCATGCGGTCTCTGGTGCTCGGCCTTAACCCTACGACAGGTCAAGCACCTCTCAACGAACCATGCGACATCTCTCTTCATACAAGGCCACCAATATTCCTTCCTCAAGTCCAAATACATCTTCGTAGCACCGGGATGAATCGAGAATTTCGATCTATGAGCCTCCTCCATCAAAGTAGTACGCGTACCGCCCACAAACGGTACCCAAATCCGACCCTGAAACATCATAAGCCCTCGCCCATCCTTAACGAACTCTGAAATTATTCCCACGACCCGCTCTTTCTTCTGCATTTCTGGTCGCACAGCTTCGGCCTGCGCCCCACGAATAGCATCCATTACTGGAGTCATCACAGTCAGTCTCAAGCATACATCTCGCAATGGAGTGCTCTCCGCCCTGCGGCTCAACGCATCAGCTACCACATTAGCCTTGCCTGGGTGGTACAGTATCTCACAATCATAATCCTTGACCACATCCAACCACCTCCTCTGACGCATATTTAGGTTGGGCTGATCCATCAAATACTTCAAGCTCTTATGGTCCGTATATATCGTACAGCGAACCCCATACAGGTAGTGACGCCAAATCTTGAGAGCGAACACTACTGCCCCCAACTCTAAATCATGCATGGGATATCTCGCCTCATGAGGCTTCAGCTGCCTCGACGCATACGCTATCACATGACCCCTCTACATCAACACTGCACCCAGTCCCGAAATCGACGCGTCGCAATACACCACAAAATCCTCCATCCCTTCTGGGAGAGCTAATACCGGGGCTTCGCACAACCTCTGGCGAAGTGTCTCAAAGGAGGTCTGCTGCTCGGGTCCCCATGAGAATGCAACACCCTTCCGGGTCAATCTGGTGAGCGGTACTGCGATCTTGGAGAAGTCCCTAATAAACCTCCGATAGTACCCCGCCAACCCAAGGAAACTTCTGATCTCGGAAGGTGACTTCGGTGCCTCCCAACTCATCACTGCTTCCACCTTGGCCGGATCAACCAATATCCCTGCCTGATTAACAACATGTCCTAGAAATTGGACCTCCCGCAGCCAGAAGTCACATTTGGAGAACTTTGCATAAAGCTTCTCCGACCTCAATACCTCGAGGACCTCCCTCAAATGCTCCTCATGCTGCTCTCTAGATCTAGAATACACCAGAATGCCGTCGATAAATACAATCACTGACCGATCCAACATCGGTCTGCATACCCTATTCATGAGATCCATGAACACAGCCGGAGCATTGGTGAGCCCGAAAGGCATCACCACAAACTCATAATGCCCATATCGCGTCCTGAATGTTGTCTTCTGAACGTCCTCATCCCGTACTCTTACCTGATGGTACCCTGATCTCAAATCGATCTTGGAAAACCAAGATGCCCCTTGCAACTGATCGAATAGATCATCGATCCTCGGTAACGGATAGCGGTTCTTGACCGTCACCTTGTTCAACTCCCGGTAGTCAATACACATCCGGTGTGAACCATCCTTCTTCTTGACGAACAGAAAAGGTGCTCCCCATGGCGAGCTGCTCGGCCGAATGAATCCCTTCCCCAGCAACTCCTGGAGCTGCGAGGACAACTCTTGCATCTCTGGAGGTGCAAGACGATAAGGCACTTTAGCAATAGGCGCGGCCCCCGGAACTAGATCGATACCAAACTCTACTTGCCTCACAGGAGGTACTCCCGGCAACTCCTCGGGGAAAACATCTGAAAACTCGCGCACCACGGGAACCTCCTCAACTGATTTCGGTCTCTCGGAAACCTCCCGCGTATCCATCACATACGCCACAAAACCCTTACAGCCCTGCTGTAGACACTGCCTCGCCCTAGCGGCCGAACAAAAAGCTGATCCCGAGCGGGTACCCTCGCCGTACACCGAAAGAACTCCCCCGCTAGGGTCTCGTATAGTCACCAACTGACGCTCACAGTCGATGACAGCGCCGAATCGGCTCAACCAGTCCATGCCCACGATGACACAGACATCACCCATCGCAATAGGAATCAGGTCAATCGGGAATTCAACCCCGAAAATCTCTAGTACACATCCCCGAAGAACCTCCGTAGCACAAATCACTTTCTCGTCAGCTATAGAAACTCTCAAAGGTCGACTCAACGACTCACGACTAACGCTGATATGCTGACTAAAGGCTAAGGACACAAAGGACCTACTCGCACCCGAGTCAAATAACACTAAAGCAGGCATAGAGTTCACAAGGAAAGTAGCTACGCATATAATAACATAAGCATAACATCTCGACATTTAAAATAAATACATGAATTACAACATACCTGCCACGACATCGGGCGCAGCGCGGACCTCCTCCGCAGTCAGCTGAAAGGCTCTCCCACGAGCCCTCGGGGCCTCGACCTTCACCGGTCGAGTCTCAGTAGTCCTAGCAATAGGTGCAGATCCCTGACGAAGCTGCGGGCACTCGGCCTTTCGATGGCCGGTCTGGTTGCAATGAAAGCAAACCATAAACCCCTTGGGGCACTCCCTAGCAATGTGCCCCTCCTTGCCGCACTTGTAGCAAGCACCGGCTCGACACGCCCCATCGTGACCCTTGCCGCACTTTCCGCAAGTGCGGCTCTTCGAACCTCCCGTCCTCGAATCGGCGGACTTGATCCGCTTGGCTGCCGGCTGAGACTGAGCCGGCCGCCGGTCTGCCTGCTGAGACTCTGCCTCCTCCCTGGCCTGAGTCTCCAACTCGATCTCACGCTTCCTGGCATTCGCCTGAAGCTCAGTAAAAGTATGATAAGTGGAGTTTGACACAAACTCCCGGATCTCCCTCCTCAGAACACCCAAGTACCGGCTCATCCGAGCCTGCTCTGTGGCCACCAACTTGGGGCAAAACATCGCCCTCTCATGAAACTTACGCGTGATCGCCGCCACCGAATCAGTACCCTGCTTGAGGGTTAAGAATTCCTGAACCAATCTTTCCCGTTCCACCGGGGGAACGTACTCATCCCTGAACATGGTAGTAAACCCCTCCCATGTCACCGCTGTAGTCTCTGCCATAGTGAAGTTCGCTGTCACGAACTTCCACCAGTCCTTCGCTCCCAGACGGAGCTGGTTCAAAGCGAACCGCACCCTCAGGTGCTCCGGGCATGAACACGTGTAGAAGCACCCCTCTATGTCCGCGATCCACCTCATCGCAGCAATCGGATCCTGCGTCCCATCGAACTCCGGTGGCTTCGTGTTGCTGAACTCTCGGAACAGCAACGAGTCACCTCCCTGTGGCCTAGCAGCGGCCACAGCTGCGGTAGCTGCAGCGGTTGCAGCCTCAGTCAACGCGGTGTACCGCTCATCGAATGTCTCCATCAGGGTGGTCTTAATAGACCCAAACATCTTCGGGATCTCAGCCCGGATCGCGGCCGCCACCTCCTCGTGAATCATCTGACGAATATCCTCGTCACTCGCACCGCTCGTACTCGCTCTGTGGCGTGGTCTAACCATGATGTCTCTGAAATACAACATAAAACTATCAGAGACTCCACCGAGTGTAATTGTACTCGATACGCAACCCTACTCAGTCTCCGATATCCAGGGATTCTTACTTGGGCCTCCCACTGACCCGGTGTCTTCGGTAGTACGGGCCTAATACTACCGACCACACCGCATCAACGTTCATCCCAAGTCCTCCTCCCCAAACTCCGGATAGTGAGTACTCTACGTCTGATATGCACTATCTACCCGCATACTAGCAACGCATCTCATATAGGCAAACTTCCCTAGACTAAGGCATCACAAATCAGGCCACTCTAGTCCTATCATGAATACCTAGTCTTCTAGCATGCATAACAATTCATATCATATAATATTGTAAGGTATTTTGGGGATCTTTACCGTTCGGGCGCTGACTGATCGTACACATTGCTTCTTTCTTGCTTACCACAAAACCATTTACAAAAGTTTATGCCTTTATTTAAAAAGTTTCCTCAAATCCTCGACTTGAGTTCAGTTACGCCCGAAGGTGCACCCGAATCCCTCAAACCAAGGCTCTGATACCAATTGTAACAACGCAAATTTTCAAACAAATTTTTCATTTTTAAAATATAATTATTTCCATTCAAAACAAGGCATAAATAGTTTAAGTATTCTGTCAAATATAAATATTCAAAATCCCAAGATCATAAAAGCATTCTTCAGTGTGTATCGATCACGCCGGCGCCTTCCCACGGTCCTCACTAGTACCTGAAATACATACACAACAACTGTAAGCATAAATGCTTAGTGAGTTCCCCAATATACACTTACACGCATACGCCTTTCCAGGCCCTGACCTTCCGGTCCTCAACACAACGCCTTCCGGCCCATAACATAATCGCCTTCCGGCCCACATAACATACATAGCTCACAGATAACAAATAACTTATCACATATAGCATACATATCACATATCATATCCGACCTTCCGGTCACACAGTCAAACCCTTCCGGTTACAGTATAGTGAGAAGACTCACCTCGTAGTATGTAAGCTATAAACTCTTGAAACTACTC
The DNA here is from genome assembly GCF_051521515.1 of Lactuca serriola. NCBI lineage: Eukaryota > Viridiplantae > Streptophyta > Magnoliopsida > Asterales > Asteraceae > Lactuca > Lactuca serriola. Next base: position 118,193,811 of record NC_136416.1, read on the forward strand.
GCACTCGATCCGCCAAACTGCAGACTCCCTATAATACCATATACCCTTATTAATGATCTTATCGAACAAGACAATGGACCCTACGGAATTACATGCAGGTCAATTCTGATCAACGGTCAACTTGACCGGACTCGTCGAGTGCAAAGGCGACTCGGCGAGTCTAGACGTCCTCCCCAACTTCCCTGTTGCTCCCCTTTCTACCCGTCGAGTATCCCTCCTGACTCGACGAGATCCTCGTGGAAGAATCGCGGGGCCACCCCGACTCCACTCGCCGAGTCTAAGGAACAACTCGGCGAGTCCCAGTGAACCTTCAAGCTACTCGCCGAGTCTGAAGAACAACTCGGCGAGTCCCAGCGGATCTTCAAGCTACTAGCCGAGTCTGATCATTGGACTCGGCGAGTCCATGCCATGCAGTCGATCAACTGCCTCCTGTAATCCGCATGGTTCCGAAATATATAAACATGGGACTTCCTGGACCTCTAACATACTATTACTGGGACTTAAACGCTCGGGAACAACATTATAATCTATCTAATCACTAAATGGGTTTCATGAACCCTAGATTCGTGCTCACCACCAAAACAACAGAAATGGGCCGAGTATTACCTGAAAACCTGATCTCTGTGTCCCCAACCTTCAGAACTCAATCCTCTTGATCTTCCTTTGACCAAAACCTGGCCTCTTCTTGCCTAACAATCTCCTCAAAGTCCCCAATAGCCTTCCCTTCTCCTCTAGTCGTCCACAGATGCTATGTTCTTCACAATCGGCCAAAAAACGTACAGTGACGGCTCAAGAGGCATTATATACGTTCCAAACTAAACGGCTAGGGTTTCTGCTGAACAGCGTCGACTCGCCGAGTCCGTATCTGGACTCGTCGAGTCCAGTCGCGCATCCGCGACCAAGCCTGCGGTCCTACTCGGCGAGTCAGGCACCAACTCGCCGAGTCCCTCCCTAAAATGTCCCAAAAATAGATTTAAAACAATACCTGAAATTCCGGGCTGTTACACCAGGAGTCGGGCACGCCAACCAGGCTCAGCCCAGCAGGCTTAGCGCCCGTTGGCGCTCCCGGGAGCGAAATGCACAGGCGGAAGGCTCGCGCCCGCCTAGGGACACTCCCAGCTCCAAGACAAAAGATACAGTCAGGAGACAAACAGAAGAATCAGGTCATTACCGTCAGAGCCAATGAGAGTGCCCTAACGATTGAAGGCGCATGACCCTCCAATCAGCGCCCCTGATCTTGTCTCCCCAAAAAGTGATCTTGTCTGGTACGGATCAGGCAAGGGCGTTAGGCATAAAAGGATATGCTCTCAGACCCATGAGGTAAGCTCTCTTCACTCTCTAAAGAGCAGATACCCAAAAACCCTAAATACCCTCTAACTTGACCGTCGGAGCGTTCTTTCGGGAGCTCCTCTCGGAAAGCGGTTAACGGCTTTCCTTCTTTATGATCTTGCAGAGGCAGCCGAGAATCCAAGTGAACACCATCAATCGAGCCAATTCAAGGTCGCATCATTTGGTGATGTCCGTTTGTGAGACTAAGAACTAAAAGCACAAAAGCGAAAGGTCAATGACGTCCAACGGCAGTGAGGGACGGCAGGCTAGTCCCATACGTCCCATGGCAACGTTGGACGAAACACCGTCGTCTACAGCGGTCAGCAGGGCCGCTCTAGGCGAAGGAAGTTCTACAGTAACCATTGAAGGTGCCCCACAACCGCTAATTTAGCAGCCAAGAACAACCCCGGTGGGGCCACTTCCAACAACGTCCCTTCAGATGTCACCGTTCTTTATGCCGCCAATGCAACAAACACAACCGGTCCACTCAACAATGCTTCCGCCAGGTCACGTTTTCAACATCCCACCGTCGTTTACAGCGCCACCACCATACCAGGTGACGGGCGGATAGAGTTCAATGCTTTCAGTGCCGCCGCTGGCACAAACCATGATAGCTCATACGTCACCTGTCTATTCGATGGCCAGTGCATGGACCGGACCAACCATCACCGCCAACAATAGCCTGCAGCAGACAACAACGGTCAGCCCTATGACCCCTATACACCCTTTCTCCTTCGGTTATTCCCTCCAACTACCATTCCATCTGTACCCCTTTTACGGACCAAGCCCTGGCTATCACACGTCGCCACCATATGGCTTGAACCCCCAATACCAGCAACAGGGAGCGTCAACCGTCCCAGGCCAAGATTGCCTTTCCCGTAGCGTGACGTCTCCGTTTGTCAAAGAATTGTTGGATTATGAAATACCAAAGACAGCTAAGCTACCGACGCTCAAGACATATAACGGAACCACTGACCCGGATAGCCACGTCAGCACATATGAATGGACGATGACGTCGTTAAAGCTTGACGAGAGGTTTTGGTGCACGTATTTCCCAACAACCCTTGATGGCAACACCAACACATGGTTCAAGACGCTGCGATCGGGCAACATTTCCAATTTTGCCCAACTTAAGTACCTTTTCCTCACCAACTTTATGCAATTACACAAGTACAAGGGAGACTCTCATTCAATCATAGGTTGTAAGCAAAAGGAGGGTGAAACTGTACGAGAATACTTCACAAGGTTCATAAACGCCACGTTAGATGTACCGAGGTATGATGAAGGGCTCATAGATGGCGCCTTTACGTGGGGACTTTTACCAGGCCCTTTATCACAAAAACTCATGGGAAAGAAGCCTCTAACATGGGCCGAATTGAAAGAAAGGGTGGAGCGATATCTGAGGCAAGAGGATGGCGAGGCAGCAAAACAGGCCTACCTGAATGTTATGACTGCCAGGCACCACAACCCAGGTCACATGGATTTCCGAGGGGGAAGTAGGCACTACGGCCAAGCAAGAAGACCACAAGCACGGTTCCGACCGTTTGTCAAGGATGGCAGACGCGGTCGTCGCCCGGATGTGTACACGGTGTCGAAGAAATAGCAGCCAACCAAATCGCCCAAGAACCGATACTGTGAGTACCACATGATACAGCTAAATGTTCAGTATTAAAAAAAAGAAATGGAAGAGAAACAGCTCAAAGGGGACTTGGTGGAAATAGCGCGAAGCTTGCGTGCCAAATTTGACGCTGAAAACGCTAAAAACACGCCTCGCGAGGGGGTCCAACCTAAGTAGATATTCATGATACAGAGCAAGACAACCTACGGCCTACGACGGGGAGGCTGGTCGGATTCACCGGCCATAGCCTATGGCCGCTAGGCACAATTTACCTTCCTTTGACCATAACTAGCCACCATAGGCAGCGAAAGAAAACCGCCCTGATTGACTTTGTGGTCATTCAGCATTCGGCGGATCACAACATCATTATGGGGAGAACAACTCTCTTAAAGCTAGGGCGATCCCATCAACCATGCATGGGGTCATGAAGTTTGACACTCCAATGGGCGCAGCTACAATACTGGCCACTCCACCTAAAGAATTGCAATGCTTCACAGTCATGAAACCAGCAGAGATAACTAAAGAGGCCAAGAGGCCGAGACATGATCCTGCGAAAGAAAAAGAAGTGATCAATGAGAGACACCCTGACCAGCCAGTCAGTATTAGACGCGATCTCCCAAGTCACATAAGAAGAGCGATGGTCGATTTGTTCAAGCGGTATAAGCACGTGCTTGCATGGACCCCTACGGACATGGTGGGGATAGAAAGGAAAACCATTGAGCACAAACTCGTAATTAAACCAGGAGCAAAGGAGGTTAAGCAGAAGAAAAGGGTCCAAGGTGGGGACCGTAATAGGGCAATCAACGCAGAGGTGGCCAAACTAGCAGAAGCTGGAATAGTAAGGGAAGCAATATTCCCAACATGGATCGCCAATCCAGTTATGGTCCGCAAGCAAGATGGGTCATGGTGCATGTGCATAGACTTTTCCGACTTAAACAAAACATGTCCTAAAGATGTTACCCCCTCCCGGAAATTGACCAGAAGGTGGAGTAATTGCAAGGATTTAAGCTAAAGTGTTTTTTAGATGCATATAAAGGGTATTATTAGATCTTGATGAGCAAAGAGGACGAGGAAAAAACGGCTTTTTACACGGATCATGGCACTTTCTGTTACACCAAGATGCCTTTCGGTCTAAAGAATGCAGGGGCTACGTATCAGCGCCTGGTCGACTCAATCTTCGCCAAACAAATTGGGAGAAACATTGAGGTGTATGTGGACGATATGGTGATCAAGAGTTCACACAAAGACAAAATGTTGCAAGAAATCTAGGAGACCTTTCAAACCCTAGAGAGGGTGAAGATGAAGCTGAACCCAACCAAATGCACGTTTAGGGTGGAAGAAGGGCAGTTCTTGGGGTATTATGTCACCATGCAGGGTATCCAGCCCAGCCCGACCAAGGTGGACGATTTCATCGAAACGCCAGCCCCAGGCACCCTCAGAGACGTGCAGGGCCTAAATGGGAAGCTTACAACTCTGAGCAGGTTCATCTCGAAATCCGCTGACAAGGCCATGCCATTGTTCCACACGCTGAAAGGCTGCATCGAGAAGAGCAACTTCCAGTGGACGAACGAAGCAGAAGTAGCGCTCCATAAAATCAAGGAAGCACTACCCAAGTTACCCACGCTGGCCAGTCCCGTCCTGCGAGAGACGTTGCAAATGTATCTTTCGACCTCAAACGAAGCGATATCCTCAATATTGACTATAGAAAGGGAAGGAGAACAGAAACCGATGTACTTTGTAAGCAGGGCACTACAAGGGCCAGAACTCAACTACCCCACCCTAGAAAAGTTAGTCCTGGCACTCATCTACGCGGCACGGTGACTGAGGCGATATTTTCAAGCACATCAGATCGAGGTGCTAACAAACTGCCCATCAAACAAATACTTCTTAAGCCGGAGACGTCGGGCTGGTTGGAGAAATGGGCAATTGAATTGGGAGAACATGACAAAAGTTACCGCCCAAGGACAAGTATTAAGGGACAAGCATTGGCCAATTTCCTACTAGAAATTCCAGATGAGGGGGGCTCGGTTAAGGAAAAAGTGTGGACAGTTGAAGGAGCCCCGACCGACAGTAATTCGTGGACACTATATACGGACAGAGCATCCAGCAGGGAAGGCTCAAGGGAGAGGCTAATCTTGACCAGCCCAGAGGGGGAAGATGTGACTTACGCCCTCCATTTTGATTTTCATATGTCAAACAACGAAGCAGAGTACGAAGCTCTGCTTGCAGGATTGCGCCTAGCCAAGCAAATGGGTGCGAAGGCTGTAACGGCCCTGACCGACTCAAGGCTAGCAGCGAACCAGGTCTATGGAAGTTTCGAGGTGAGAGATCAGAGAATGGGAAGGTATGTGAAGATGGTGAAACAACTGGTCGAATCGTTTAGGCAGTTCACAATTAAGCAGATACCTAGCGGCGAAAATAAGAGGGCGGATGCCTTAAGCAAATTGGCATCTACATGCTTCGACCACCTATCGAAGAAAGTCTTGGTAGAGGTACTCCGAGAAAAAAGTATAGACGAGCAGCAGGTGAATGCCCTAACGACCACCGGGCCCACGTGGATGACACCATTCAGGGAATACCTACAAAGGGGGGTGTTACCGGACGATCACAACGAGGCCAGGAAGATACGTATAAAAGCGCCCTCATACGCATTGATAAATGGAGAATTATACAGGAAAGGGTTCACAGCGCCATGGCTGAAGTGTATAGACCAAGCCAAATGGAGAGAGATACTACAGGAAGCACACGCAGGCCAGGTGGGTGCACACGAGGGAGCACGGGCCTTAACAGGAAAAGTACTGCGAATGGGTGTATACTGGCCCACAATACAGCAAGATGCGTTAGATGTGGCCAAGAAATGTGGGGAATGCCAGTCTTACACCCCAGTCCAAGCAAACCCCCCGGTACCATTGCATAACATATCTAGCCCATGGCCGTTTTACCAATGGGGCATAGACATAGTGGGCCCATTCTCGAAAGCACCAGGGAGGCTGAAATACATGGTGGTGGCTATAGATTATTTCACAAAATGGATCGAAGCGGAGCCGTTAGCGTGCATATTAGGGAGACATATGATAAAGTTTGTATGGAAGAATATTATGACAAGGTTTGGGACGCCTAAAGTACTCATCAGTGACAACGACCTATAGTTTGCTGAGAACCCGTTCAGGGAGTGGTGCGCCACCAAAGGGATAGATCAACGGTTCACATCAGTAGCACACCCACAAGCGAACGGGCAGACGGAGGTGTTTAATCGAACTATCGTGAATGGGATCAAGAAGAGGTTGGCCAAGGCAAAAGGGAACTGGGCAAAGGAGATACCGACAATGTTATGGTCATACTGGACCACACCGCGAACGAGCACGCAAAAGACCCCGTTCAACTTGACATATGGGACGGAGGCTATGCTCTCTATGGAGGTAACTGTGGGTACACTAAGGGTGGCTAGCACGGAAAAAGACAGCAACGCACAGGACCTGAGGATAAACCTAGACATCCTAGAAGAAAAGCGCGAAAAATCAGAAATGCGCCAAGCTGCATACAAGCATGCAACAGAAAGGTACTATAACCAAAGAGTAAAAGAGAAAGCATTCAGAGTAGGTGAGTATGTTCTAAGGAAAAATGAAGCAAGCCGAGCCCAGCCCCAAGGCAAATTGGGTCCAACATGGGAGGGCCCTTACAGAGCCACGAAAGCGAATTGGAATGGTGCATATGTTTTGGAAACGATGGAAGGAAGGGAGATTCCAAGAACGTGGAATGCCAGAAACTTGAAGAAGTATTTCTTTTGAAAATAAAGAGATGTAACCCCAGTCGATCAATGTGCTGCTTAGTGTGGCACATCCCGAGTACTTAGTGTACATAAGTCCATGCTTAGTGACATGAGTCTCATACTTAGTGTATTTAAAGTCCGCGATCAATGTAATGGGATGATCCAAATGCTATTCTTTAATACTCAGTGTATTAATTCTTAACGATTGAAAATTTGCATGTAAAGCTCGATCGTGGGTACTAAGAGCACCCAGTACCGATACTTAGTGTGTCGACAATAACATGGGCGAAGCAAAATGCCTAGCGCATCAGAGCGCTGTGTTTTTTTTTAAAAGCAAAAACAAAACAACAAACAAAGCAAGCAACAAACAAGTAATGGTTAGAGCACATGGTTACATACCTAAGATAGTAAATATTGTTTAAAAGTTTATGCATTATACAAACCAAAGGCATCATATGGCCACCAAAAGGACTATGAAAGATGGAAACCAAAACAAGCAAATAAATTTTTTACGCCCCAGGAGGGGTAGCACACGATGCTAGAGCATCCTCAACAAGATCATTCCCATCACCTGCAACTTCACTTCCCACAACAGCCACTTCACTTTTGTTACCATCACCAACATTCGCTCCAACGCTATGATCACCATCATCCTCACCACCCTCATTACCTCCTCCAACATCAACCTCAACTACCTGAACAATCTCATGACCCACCGCACTCTCCAGGTTACCCTCTGAACCACCAAAAGAACATAACTCCCGAAGACCCCCAATACCCAGTTCCACTAAACCCAACAAGGACGCATGATCCATACTAGCAAAAGACAACAGAGCATCGTTCAAACTAACCACGGGACCAACATAAGTAGCACCAACACCAACATCCCCACCACCAACACCAACATAAATTTTTTAAACAGACTCCAACCCCGACCCCAAAAGCAGCATGTCGGATGAGACTTATTGCATTAGTAAATTCCGGATGCTCAATCAATTTATCAACAATGCGAACAACACCAACGTGCACCAGCCAATCCAAGTCTCGACGAGAAGCGTCCACATCCGATTGCAGCGACAAAATAAGCTTATCGCGATCAGCAGCATCACACTCAAGACTTTCCACCTGGATCATCCAACCTTCATTCACTTGAGTAAGGGAGTCGATCTTAACCTCCAAAGCAACCCTAGCTTCGTCATGGACGGTCTTCTCAGAGGCTAGCAATTCACACTTTTGCTCAGACAAATGGAGGTCTTCGCCAAGCTCGCCAAGGCGACGCTCCAGCTCTGTCATGCGTGAATCGCAGGTAGCATGTACGGCCTCCATTTTGCCAAGGGCATGGACACGTCAGGAACCTGCGACAAGGTAAAACATGGCCTGCGCGGCAGCGTAAACCATGTTATGAGCAAGGGCATGATTACCCATAGCCTCCATATCGCCAACTACAACTGGAGGAAAAGCATGGCGGGAAAATTCCAAGGCATTGACACGAACAGAGAGTTGGGAATCATTGCGGAGATCCCAGGAAGGAACAAAAACAGAAGACCCAGTAGAACTGTCTCCAGAAACACCACCTAAAGAAACTGAAACTTGACCAGGGCCGCTAGAACCTTTAACCGGGGAGAACTTCGAGGGAACAAATGGAACACCTGGAACAGGAATAAAGGAGGCAATGGGCTGTTCAGTCGCCCTGTTGATCCCTTCGAACTGTTACGCGTCGTCGTCAGGGATCACAACCACACCAGTCGGTGTGGAAGTCATAGAACTCAGCAGACGAGAGAAGCTACGCCTGGTCTGAATTCTCTTGGTAGCAGTAGGCGCGCCGGTAACCGGCTCACCCATGGCTAAGATAGCTTTTCTCTTCGCCTGCATCCGCCAGACATCAGTGATAATCCTTTCTTTGTTGTCTTCGCTACCCTCCATGGAGGAGGAGTGATTGCTACCTAGGGGCATGACAGCAGAGATGGGGCGAGCGTGTAAAGGATCCTCCTTCGACGCTGACGAGCCTGTAGGGGGGACGGAAGGGGCAGCAATTAAGGTAAGTTGATCCATCCGGTAAGGTGGAGGAAGCCAATCAACTAGACCCGCCTCGCGATACTCTAACTTGCCCCGATAACGCTTCCGTAACACCTCATCCATGGACAGGGAAGATTCATGTGACAACCCAAGTTGTTCCGTTACGTTTCCCCGTTACCGTTAACAAAGTATTCCAGTTTATAAAAGTTCCGTTAATTAGAGGTCGTCAATTAAATAAACATTTCATTTGTTTATATTTAATATGCCGTTAAGTCGTGATAAATGAGAATAAAAACACATAACACACATTTCCATTTAATTGGAAAATGTTAAGTTTTATTATTACGACCACTAAATCGGGTGCGACCAAAAGCCCCGTATGACGGCAGTATCGGGTAAAATTCCACTGAGCCCAGACTCGGAACCCTATATAAAGGTGAGTGGAGTCCATTGGAGACTTTTTACACTCTCTCTCTATACTCTCTCTCTTGACCCGTTTTCACCCCAAATCCGCAACCAAACGCTTCCAAATCGTAAGTCCACTTACCCTAGCTTATTCTAAACAAATTGGCTTTTGTTTATACCTCAAAAATCGTCCAAGAAGGCATGGAATAAGGAGTTTACGGCCTAGGAACACTCTAGGGCCGTAAACCCCTAATATGGTGCCAAACATGCCTTTAAACTCATCCTTAAGCTTAGAAACTATTAGGGGATTTAGCCTAGGAGTGTTTGAACCCCAAAAAAACAAGATTTGTGGCATAAAAGAGGGTTTACGGCCTAAGCACATGCTTAGGCCGTAAACACCCTCTAAACTTGTTAAATCAAGTTCCAAACACTCCCAAACCACCCATAGGCTTAAGACATAAAATAAGGACATGCTATTTAGGGTTTGGAACATCTAAACACAAGGAAATATGGGGTGACTTGGAGTTTACGGCCCAAGCAAGTACCTAGGCCGTAAACTCCCCAAAACACACCCAAATGATAGTTTTAATCCCCCAAAATGGCATCACACTCCATTATAAATTGCTAGCAAGGCATTAGGGGCTTTAAACTTCACAAAACTCAAAGAATGAGAGTTTATGACCGTAAACTCCCTTAGGAGTGGCCCTAGGCCGTAAACTCCCTAATGAAGCCCTTAGAAGCCTTAAACTCACTCATGCCTTTTTGGAAAAGTACTTAGAAAAATCCCATGAACAAGCTAGAAGCCTTAAACACCCTAGAACCCTTCACCATGAGTTTACGGCCGTAAACTCATGGTGAGTAGTCCCTGGGCCGTAAACTATGTAATAAGGGTTTACTCTTGGAGAGTAAACTCCATTCCTTAGCCATACACACCTTTAGACGCTACTCGGGACACCCAAACACTTATCCACAGTGTTTTCCGCTCCTTTGAGCGCGTATATTTGTTTAATTAGTATTAAATATACTAATTGTATGTGAACATATGTTATCATATGTTAAATAGGTCATTGTGTGTGTTCGAGTCCTTGCGTGACACCGAACGCCCAAACGGCACCTTCGTCGGACCTACTTACACCAGGTGAGTTCATACCCCTGAATGAACCTTTTAAATGTTTTTACATGTTTTATAGGGGGGAATACAAGTTAAACATGCCAGTTATCATATCAATCACATGTGATTGATAACCCGCATGCACAAGATTTTACCATATTTTATACTGTTTTACCGAGTAGGACACTATAATGGTTTTCTAAAAGGTTTTCATTCGTTTCAAAACTCCTACTTATACTGTTTTGTCTAAATTCATTCTAAACTGATTTATGAAAGATTTCCAAAGGTTTCCACACACGTTTTTACAAAAGAATACAAATTGTGATTTTCTCCGAACATAAAGGTCTTTCATCAAAGTTTCTCTTTCACGACGTATACTTTTACTTATTAGATACTGCTGCTTCGCTTATACTTATTTTATACTCCTACTTAGTAACGCTTTCACTTATACTTGTAGTCGCTTATACCGATAGACACTCTTACTTCACTTATTGTCGTCTCTACTTCGTGATACACTTATACTTGATCGACACTCCTACTTCACTTGCGACCGTTTCTACTTCACTTGTTCGACACTCTTACTTCACTTGCGACCGCTCCTACTTCACTTATTAGACACTCCTACTTCACAAAAATCACTTCTACTTGATACATGCTCAGTCGTAGTTAGATATATGTCTGTGCTTATATAGGTACATATAAGTAATGATTGAAAGACTTAGGAAGGCTCATCCGCCCTATTTCCTTTTCTTCGTTGAGATGTGGTCTGGTGGGATCGGATGGCCGTCCGAAGGTCGTTTGACTCATTAGTTATATATTATATATATGAGTATGGACATATAGGAATTCTCTAGTCAATTCAGTTAAGAGTCTCTACCTCTAGTCTACTCTTACATTAGAAACCCACTATTGGGAAGTCTCCACCTCTAGTTCAGCACTTACACACTACCCACTATTTGGAAGTCTTTACCCACTATTTGGGATGCATCTTCAGGACATGGCCTTCTCCGTCGTCTAGTTGGTAACCAGAGTCTCCTGTAGGGAGAGCGGACATTGTGTGTATAGATCTATATGGGATTGACAACCCCGCACCCAGACTGCTAGCTACAGTCCCGGCCTACCAAGCCAACGGGTGAAAAATGTCACATTTTAGACGCTTGTAGGGCGTCTGGTACTCTAGTCAGTTTGGTTACGAGTATCCCGGGTTACCTTATAATTCATTGGCTTTAAGGTAACGGTATTCGCCAACAATTTACACTTTATACTGGTAATTCATTTCAGAGTCACACTGTTTTGACCTTACAAGACGTATCTTTCATTTGATACTGACTGGGGTCTGTTTTCTCTGTTTTTGACCTTACAAGACGTATCTTTCATTTGATACTGTCTGAGGTCTGTATCCACTGTATTCATTGTTTTGACCTTACAAGACGTATCTTTCATTTGATACTGTCTGGGGTCTGTTTACTCTGTTTTGACCTTACAAGACGTATCTTTCATTTGATACTGTCTAGGGTCTGTTTTGCACTGTTTTAGACCTTACCAGCTGTACCTTTCATTTGGTACCTTCTAGGGTCTGAGTCTCTACTTGTTAGACTGAACCAGGCGTGTCATTAGTTCGATACTCTGTTGGAGTCTATGATTCCTTTGCCTTAGTCAGCAGTCCTCACTGCTGAGGCATATTTATTTCGCTGATGTCTCTTGCTTCCTTAATAATCAAATTCAGTATTTTGATAATGATAACAATTAAGGGAAAACTACTTTTTACCACATAACACTGACCAGTCTTGGTAGAAGGCTGCTTTTATTAAAGAAAATATAGGATTTTCTGGAGAGCACTCTAATAGACAGAAAACACTTAAACTACTACTTATTAAAGTTATTTGATTGAAACGTCACTAAATACTTATGAACTCACCAGCATTTTTAAAAATGCTGATACTCGCTTTTCAAATAACTTGTATTCTCCGGTTAGCATTAGACAGGTACACCCCCGGAGTTGTTGATGAAGACGGCTTATTACCTTGCTGTACTTATTATATTTGTTTGTATACTTTGATTTGTTGTAATGTAACCATGTAAAACTATTACTATTAATGCAATGTTTTGTTGTACTTTGATTACTATAATGCACGTGTTGTGATACTTGACATGACGTCATCCACCCCAGAACGTTTCCGCCGTTCTGGTTTTGGGGTGTGATAGATTGGTATCAGAGCATTGTTTATAGTGAGCTAAGTATATCAATTCATAAAAGATATACAACCTATAAACACAAAGGGATAAAACACTCTGACCAAGAATTATACTTTAAAATATAACCATATTTTACCAAAGTATAATAACATCCATAATCTAAGCACTCGAACACAAGTATCACAAGAAGAAGAATAATAAAAGTCTTCGGATGTTGAGCACTACAGTCAAACCTGGGCAGTTATGTAATCGTAAGCTGGAATAAATGTAACCTGATCAACTACATTTATTCGAGATGCGATGAACGTGTGCTTGGGAGTGATAGTGGTGTTGCAACAGGTCTGAAACTTACCAACTAGGATTGCTAGAGCCAAACATAAAGTTAAAATACTATAGGAGTATTTTAGAACACTAAAAGATTCACACTAATTCCAAAATCATAACCAGAAGATAAGAATCAAACAAGAATTAAAATACCATAGGGGTATTTTAGATTCCATAAACAACCTTGCGTGAATAACTAAAAAGATCCTTATTGATATACTTACAACTACAGACGGTGTACTCCCAAGGTTATATATAATAAGGATCCCATAGGCTAAGAATGTGTGGTTTCGCTCTATTTCCTTTTCCTCGTTGGGATGTGGTTCTAGAGTAGTATCACATATTCGAAGGCCTGTCGGATCTAAGTTATACATGATTTGTATACCCTGTGTAATCGTAGCAGGACTCGATATGGATCATCTAGTGGAATGTTAATAATCTCTTAGGATTCTTTAGACATTTCCATTCTCGCACGAACCCTGTAGACAACCCTATCCACTTCAGTGCTTGATAGAAGAGTTGATGCAGACCCAGAAGAGGTTCATTGAGAAGATTTCCTGTTCGGAAATAAATGAACTGGGTTGAGACTATTGAATTCACCAAGTGCCTATATCTTTTAGGGATCTCGGTGAGAAACTCGCCTAAACTTCGGAAATTCCCAGTCATCCATCATGAAGTGATGACACCTAGAGTTGGAATCAGAAGAAAGACGGAGTAGAAATTCAATATGTCCATACGAGGAGAGAACCCTAGGAAACTACCCGAAGGAAACCAACGCCGATTCCAGTCAAAGATACGAGGCAGACCGAGGGAGCCAGTACATGGAACCCGGGAATTGTCTTTTCCTCGTGTGCGTCACGCTAATACACCCATAAATAATACAATTTAGTGAGTTAGTGGTTACACTACTCATGCTATGTGTTAGGTAAATCGTCGTTTCCCGTTGCCAGATACACGATTAGGGCGGATCCCCACATCTCTATTGAGAGAATTTTAGCCATCTGCCCTTGTGAGCCTCTCTTTCCACAGATTCGTTCTGAACCGTTCTCAAATCTCTCCAGGCTAGAGAGTGAAACCTTTCCCAGTATAAAGGTAACCTAGTAGGAACGACTCGCATCTTATGGCCTTTTTCCAATACTCATACACCTACTTCGATTTCCAGGACTACATCATAGGGATGTAGGTCGACACTCAGACGACCAGTACCCAAGGCACGGGAAAATTTTATGCCTAATACGTTCAGGACAGAAATGTCCAGGGTTAACCATCATCTCTCATTACCTTGTATTCCTTTCCGTGTAGGAAAACCATACCACCGAAGAAGCGTAACCAATCCACAAGCAAGAAACCTGCTCTCTTATTCGATGAAGCTACGTTCCAAGCTGCAGTCTCAGCAGCCGTAGCAGCTGTCATCGCTCACCTGAATGCTAACACCGCCAATGTTAGCAAGGGCCCTGTCGGGATTTCCAATCCTGGCGATGGACAGCAGCAACCAACACTTCCATACCCATCCACCCAAGAACCTTCACCGAACCTACTAAAGAGAAAACTCAAGATTGAGGAGGGAAGTACCTCGACTCAAGGACCTTCCGAAGGGCAACGAGCTGAGGCAGTTTATACCCCTATCAATCCTTCCCTCCCGACCTCAAGAAGACCATACCTAGGAGACCTTCCCCACTGCAGCAAGTGCAGCTATCATCATCATGGTGCCTGCCGGGAACTCTTATGTGCTAGGTGCAACATGAAGGGGCATATTGCTCGTGTATGTAGAACTCCGGTGGAGCGTATTGCATCGATCACTAATGCGGCGACCAATCCCGTTTGTCACCTATGTGGTGAAATGGGACATTTCAAGAAGGATTGCCCAGCTGAAGGAAATAACAAAGACACAGGAGGAGCCTAAACTCTACTGCTTAGAGAGAAGCATCAAGGAACTCGTTAGATTTTGGTATGTCTCTCGATCTCGGGTAACTAAACTAAAACAATAAAAGACTAATTCAAATGTAAATTCTTCCCAGTAAGGCAAAAGTCGCAGCACTGTTATAAGGTTAAGAATTCATCAGGTAAAACTATAATGGCTAAACATATACGTTACGGCCATGTATATTTAAGATGGACAGACCTAGAGTGAGCAAATGTCGCCTCATTTCCTGTTCCTCGTTTGGTTGTGGATTTAGGGCGGGGTCGCTCAGTCAACAGTCCTCCTACCTTAAAGATACATGACTAGTATATGTGAGGCGATTATAGAAATGCCTTGTAAGAATTCCTTCACGAAAAGATACTCTATTCGGAAACACTTAGGACCCTCTATAGATCCGCATCGACTCTATCGGTCCAAGTATCCATGGTAGTGATACATAGGACGAAACCCGAGACGCCTAGAACTTATGTGCCTGTTCGGCACATGACTCTATCGATCTTCACATTATATCATGTCGGAGTGTGCCAACTTCGACGACTCTATTGATCACGGTTTGACTTCGTGCAACCGTGTGTACATCCTTAGTGCTGTGTAAAAAGAACTTTCTCCGTAGCCATGTCGGCGCATAAAGGTTCTCCCGAACCTAAACCTAACACAAATGAATCAAACCTAATGCGATCCATCAATCGTCCCTCTTATCTCAAACCTTCCGAAGTACCCAAGAGAGGGTACCCCGCGCCGTTGACCGACCCCTCATAGTCAGATGGAAACCGAAGCGAAAGACACTATAGATACCCCAGAAGATGATAACCATCCGAAGCGTACTTCGTAGATTCCCCAGAAAGACCCCTTGCACCTCGCACGTCAGGTTCCTAAGCATAGAGATTAGAAATCATGAGACTGACCACTATAACTAGGTATATGCGTAAAAGTGGCATATAATTGAGATCAAAAAGATTTAAGGTGTGTGTTTCCTCCCTATTCCCTGTTCCTCGTTGGGTTGTTGGTTTGGAGTGGAGTCGCACAGCTGAACATCCTGCCGACCTCAATTATATACTGCTTGCATACACCCCGTATTTGTAGTTAAGCCATGCATGAGCTCTACCACGAACCTCTTCGCAAAACACTTTCACCCTATTCCATAACATAGGAGCCGGAGTCAAGAGAATCACTGCGGGTTAAACTAGTAAAGTTCCGAGTGATGAGACCCTATACTCACTAGAGTTGACCTAGACCGAGGAAACTCAGAACCTTCGGAAAAGTAGTTGTAGTAGATGCTCTTACTACTCAGGCACCTTGCCCACCCTGTTATAGACAGGTAGTGCCTATCATCCTCCACCCTCTTGCATGGAGGAAATCGTCGTCGCCCTGTAGACGATAGACTTCATTCTCCGAAGTGAACACTAGGATATCGAGAACCACAGGATAACCTTCGCAGCCAAGAATACTTGATCAAAGTGCGAAAGTAGTTGCATTCAGCCTCATGACCCAGATCCCGGAGATATCATAGGCTTGACACCAGCCTTGGTGTTAGTCGAAGGGTTATGTAGAAGCATGCACTTTCCACGCTAGAATATACCAAAGTCTTAGAGATTCATTGGACTATTAGGTGTTCCACGAATACTATCTCACACAGAAATAGTAGAACCACCTCCTGAGAGGGTCCAACACTCGTCTGGTGAAATCCTATCTCCCCGACCCTCAGGGTTTCCGTATCTCAAGATTCGTTAGTGTAGGTCCATTTTGCACAAGCTTGAGATAGACACTCTTCAGCAAACCGATAACCATAGTCATGCAACCCACTCGACGATCTAGAAAGTCTCTATCAGCTAGTTGACAGAAAACACGAAACCAAAGACCACTCGAGATTCCTAAGAACCAACCTGAAGGACTACGCGCACAGTACGAGTGAGAACGTTAGGAACTTCGGAATGGCGATCACGCCAGTGATGATCTTGCCATAGAAGTACACTATGTTCTGAGTACTGAAAAGCTCTACCATTCCGAGAGCTTAGGACCATCTGAGGATCCTCATGGAGACTTGGTCCAACCCTTTTCAGGCCACCACTACCTTCGGATATACCACAAGATTCACACCCGATCGATCCACTTCTTAGACTTGATATGTGATTTCCCGACATCACTCTTCGTGACTCACTCATCTTGATAGAATCCATTGAGAACCCTAACCTTGTAGATACATCAGTTAGAACCCACTAGCTACACGAGACGGAATCCGCATCCCGTACATGAAGGTCTGTCGGAATGACAAACACAGGCTAGAGTTCACTTGGGAATGCGAGGACAACCGTGTAGGAAGTACTCTCCTACCTTTATTTGGCCATTCATACCTACTTCCTTTCCTAGACCTGAATTTCGGGATGAAATTCCCTCTAACGGGGGGATGATGTGATAACCCAAGTTGTTCCGTTACGTTTCCCCGTTACCGTTAACGGAATATTCCAGTTTATAAAAGTTCCGTTAATTAGAGGTCGTCAATTAAATAAACATTTCATTTGTTTATATTTAATATGCCGTTAAGTCGTGATAAATGAGAATAAAAACACATAACACACATTTCCATTTAATTGGAAAATGTTAAGTTTTATTATTACGACCACTAAATCGGGTGCGACCAAAAGCCCCGTATGACGGCATTATCGGGTAAAATTCCACTGAGCCCAGACTCGGAACCCTATATAAAGGTGAGTGGAGTCCATTGGAGACTTTTTACACTCTCTCTCTAAACCCGTTTTCGCCCCAAATCCGCAACCAAACGCTTCCAAATCGTAAGTCCACCTACCCTAGCTTATTCTAAACATATTGGCTTGTGTTTATACCTCAAAAATCGTCCAAGAAGGCATGTAATAAGGAGTTTACGGCCTAGGAACACTCTAGGGCCGTAAACCCCTAATATGGTGCCAAACATGCCTTTAAACTCATCCTTAAGCTTAGAAACTATTAGGGGATTTAGCCTAGGAGTGTTTGAACCCCAAAAAAACAAGATTTGTGGCATAAAAGAGGGTTTACGGCCCAAGCACATGCTTAGGCCGTAAACACCCTCTAAACTTGTTAAATCAAGTTCCAAACACTCCCAAACCACCCATAGGCTTAAGACATAAAATAAGGACATGCTATTTAGGGTTTGGAACATCTAAACACAAGGAAATATGGGGTGACTTGGAGTTTATGGCCCAAGCAAGTACCTAGGCCGTAAAATCCCCAAAACACACCCAAATGATAGTTTTAATCCCCCAAAATGGCATCACACTCCATTATAAATTGCTAGCAAGGCATTAGGGGCTTTAAACTTCACAAAACTCAAAGAATGAGAGTTTATGACCGTAAACTCCCTTAGGAGTGGCCCTAGGCCGTAAACTCCCTAATGAAGCCCTTAGAAGCCTTAAACTCACTCATGCCTTTTTGGAAAAGTACTTAGAAAAATCCCATGAACAAGCTAGAAGCCTTAAACACCCTAGAACCCTTCACCATGAGTTTACGGCCGTAAACTCATGGTGAGTAGTCCCTGGGCCGTAAACTATGTAATAAGGGTTTACTCTTGGAGAGTAAACTCCATTCCTTAGCCATACACACCTTTAGACGCTACCCGGGACACCCAAACACTTATCCACAGTGTTTTCCGCTCCTTTGAGCGCGTATATTTGTTTAATTAGTATTAAATATACTAATTGTATGTGAACATATGTTATCATATGTTAAATAGGTCATTGTGTGTGTTCGAGTCCTTGCGTGACACCGAACGCCCAAACGGCACCTTCGTCGGACCTACTTACACCAGGTGAGTTCATACCCCTGAATGAACCTTTTAAATGTTTTTACATGTTTTATAGGGGGGAATACAAGTTAAACATGCCAGTTATCATATCAATCACATGTGATTGATAACCCGCATGCACAAGATTTTACCATATTTTATACTGTTTTACCGAGTAGGACACTATAATGGTTTTCTAAAAGGTTTTCATTCGTTTCAAAACTCCTACTTATACTGTTTTGTCTAAATTCATTCTAAACTGATTTATGAAAGATTTCCAAAGGTTTCCACACACGTTTTTACAAAAGAATACAAATTGTGATTTTCTCCGAATATAAAGGTTTTTCATCAAAGTTTCTCTTTCACGACGTATACTTTTACTTATTAGATACTGCTGCTTCGCTTATACTTATTTTATACTCCTACTTAGTAACGCTTTCACTTATACTTGTAGTCGCTTATACCGATAGACATTCTTACTTCACTTATTGTCGTCTCTACTTCGTGATACGCTTATACTTGATCGACACTCCTACTTCACTTGCGACCGTTTCTACTTCACTTGTTCGACACTCTTACTTCACTTGCGACCGCTCCTACTTCACTTATTAGACACTCCTACTTCACAAAAATCACTTCTACTTGATACAAGCTCAGTCGTAGTTAGATATATGTCTGTGCTTATATAGGTACATATAAGTAATGATTGAAAGACTTAGGAAGGCTCGTCCGCCCTATTTCCTTTTCTTCGTTGAGATGTGGTCTGGTGGGATCGGATGGCTGTCCGAAGGTCGTTTGACTCACTAGTTATATATTATATATATAAGTATGGACATATAGGAATTCTCTAGTCAGTTCAGTTAAGAGTCTCTACATCTAGTCTACACTTACATTAGAAACCTACTATTGCGAAGTCTCCACCTCTAGTTCAGCACTTACACACTACCCACTATTTGGAAGTCTTTACCCACTATTTGGGATGCATCTTCAGGACACGACCTTTTCCGTCGTCTAGTTGGTAACTAGAGTCTCCTGTAGGGAGAGCGGACATTGTGTGTATAGATCTATACGGGATTGACAACCCCGCACCCAGACTACTAGCTACAGTCTCGGCCTACCAAGCCTATGGGTGACAAATGTCACATTTTAGACGCTTGTAGGGCGTCTGGTACTCTAGTCAGTATGGTTACGAGTATCCTGGGTTACCTTATAATTCATTGGCTTTAAGGTAACGGTATTCGCCAGCAATTTACACTGTATGCTGGTAATTCATTTCAGAGTCACACTGTTTTGACCTTACAAGACGTATCTTTCATTTGATACTGTCTGGGGTCTGTTTTCTCTGTTTTTGACCTTACAAGACGTATCTTTCATTTGATATTGTCTGGGGTCCGTTTTCTCTGTTTTTGACCTTACAAGACGTATCTTTCATTTGATACTGTCTGAGGTCTGTATCCACTGTATTCACTGTTTTGACCTTACAAGACGTATCTTTCATTTGATACTTTCTGGGGTTTGTTTACTCTGTTTTGACCTTACAAGACGTATCTTTCATTTGATACTGTCTAAGGTCTGTTTTTCACTATTTTAGACCTTACCAGCTGTACCTTTCATTTGGTACCTTCTGGGGTCTGAGTCTCTACTTGTTAGACTGAACCAGGCGTGTCGTTAGTTCGATACTCTCCTGGAGTCTATGATTCCTTTGCCTTAGTCAGCAGTCCTCACTGCTGAGGCATATGTATTTCCCTGATGTCTCTTGCTTCCTTAATAATCAAATTCAATATTTTGATAATGATAACAATTAAGGGAAAACTACTTTTTACCACATAACACTGACCAGTCTTGGTAGAAGGTTGCTTTTATTAAAGAAAATATAGGATTTTCTGGAGAGCACTCTAATACACAGAAAACACTTAAACTACTACTTATTAAAGTTATTTGATTGAAACGTCACTAAATACTTATGAACTCACCAGCATTTGTAAAAATGTTGATACTCGCTTTTCAAATAACTTGTATTCTCAGGTTAGCATTAGACAGGTACACCCCCGGAGCTGTTGATGAAGACGGCTTATTACCTTGCTGTACTTATTATATTTGTTTGTATACTTTGATTTGTTGTAACGTAACCATGTAAAACTATTACTATTAATGCAATGTTTTGTTGTACTGTGATTACTATAATTCACGTGTTGTGATACTTGACATGACGTCATCCACCCCAGAACGTTTCCGCCGTTCCGGTTTTGGGGTGTGACAATTCAGCACCTAAGGATGTCAGAACAAGGAATATCAATCATATAGCAGTAATAAGCGGAAGAAGAAAAAAAGAGGGGTGCAACACTCACCGTCAACGACGGAGAAAAACACTGCCATTTTGCCACGACGCCTCCAAGAAGGGCTCATCCCCACACCAAAAAGCAGAGCCTCAGAGTAATCTTCAGGGGATACTTGCACATTCTTCAGGTGATCAGCGACACCTTGGTTGTGAGGGAAGAGTTTGGGGATGGTATCGGCAAAAGCATTTGCACGGTACCGACCGCTTCCGACCAACTCCTGGTTCACCCACAACCACATATCCTGCCAGTTTTTAGGGGTCCGCACGTCGGGAACCAGGGCGTGCCCCTGTCGCCGGACTGAAAAGGTGCACTTATCTCCAGTGACGCAAAATCGGAAGAAAAACTTGAATACGAAGTAGTCCGGTAGATACCCTTTGGCTCTGCAGATCATTTCGAACGCAACCACTTTTGTTGACTGCATTGGGAGTCAACATTTGAAGACTGCAACCGTCTTCCTGGAAGACCTCTTCCTGAAAATCTGTCAGAGGAAAACGGATGCCAGCATCTAGGGTTTTCAAATAAACCCCAATCTTGACAGGGGGAGGGGATGAGATACTGGAGTCGGGTGAAGGAAACTCCACTCCTTCTATGGAAGATAAGCCATATGTGACCTCTAGTTGACGATACTCAATGGCAGAAGGGAGGATACTGGGAAGATTTTCCATGAGAAAGAAAGAAGAAGATAAACCCATAAAGAGGAAGAAGAAGAGAGAAGGAGGAAAAAATAAAGAGAAACCGTGTAAATGCCCCTATAAAGAAGTGGAAGAGGCGGGACATTTAAATGTCTAACACAATGACGTAACTGCCAGTCATCATGCGCAGTCACGTCGCCATTAAAGACGGAACGACGGGTAAAGAAAAACCAACACGCGTAAGCTAGCTAAGCCCATAACGCCGTAACTAGCGCTGCAACACTACGGCTACTGGACTGGGGGACTTGATGACGTGCCTAGGGCAGCACGACAGAATTATGTCTAGCCCAGGAGCCGGGCACGCCAACCAGGCTCAGCCCAGCAGGCTTAGCGCCCGCTGGCGCTCCCGGGAGCGGAATGCACAGGCGGAAGGCTCACACCCGCTAAGGGACGATCCCAGCTCCAAGACAAAAGATACGGTCAGGAGACAAACAGAAGAATCAGGTCATTACCGTCAGAGCCAATGAGAGCGCCCTAACGGTTGAAGGCGCGTGGCCCTCCGATCAGCGCCCCTGATCTTGTCTCCCCAAAAAGTGATATTGTCTGGTACGGATCAGGCAAGGGCGCTAGATATAAAAGAAATGCTCTCAGACCCACGAGGTAAGCTCTCTTAACTCTCTAAAGAGTAGATACCCAAAAACCCTAAATACCCTCTAAATTGACCGTTGGGGTCCGGGAGCTCCTCCCGGAAAGCGGCTGACGGCTTTCCTTCTTTGTGATCTTGCAGAGGCAGCCGAGAATCCAAGTGAACACCATCAATCGAGCCAATTCAAGGTCGCATCAATACTAGATAAATCTAAAACCCTAAATCGAATTTTGAGGATGTAGATATGAATACCTAATATTTAATTATAAGATAATTAAATGTAATTATCCATGATGGATTTTATAAGATATTTAATTAATGGTATAATTAAAAGATAATCATAAAATCCATAAAAATGTGTAAATGATTAATTAATTAATTAGTTCAGATAATTAAATTTAAACCATCATTGGTTTAAAAGATTAATTAATTAACTTAATTTAGATAATTAAATTTAAACCTTGTATTTTCAAAAGTTTTAAAATACACCCTATATATGTGTGTGTGTATATATATATATATATATATATATATATGTGTGTGTGTGTGTCATTAAAAGTCAGTCGAATAAATAGTAGGCTTCATTCATGAAGTCACACTATAAGAGATGTATAAGGAAACGGAATATAAAATAACCATTAAATGAGTGTCATTTTCACCCACCGCTTCTTTGTATGGTGGAGGATCGTTTAGCCGAATAGGTTTGATATGACATAATCACATTAAAAGTATAATGTATAAAGCACTAGAACCTTTTATAAAATCTCACTCTAGTTACTTCAGGAAAAATGTGAAATTGTATTCTAATCCATTAAAACGCACATCATTTTTGTGTGAGTCGTTAGTGGAACGTGTGTGGTTAACCGACACATTAATATGGGATTACAAAGACGAAATGATGGTACATACTTGAATTTATGGTTGTTGATGGAGCATGTGTGGTTTATCGACACGTCAATGCGAGACCATTAATGATATCGAGCATGTCACACGGGTTCGCATGATTATTCACATCTTATTTGTGATCATCGACATCTCATTCCCAAATTGAAAAACATAATAAGAGATTAAACATGATATTGAATAGTTTAAATTAATCTCAAATGATCTAGGAATTTCATACTAGATTAAAATTGGTAAAACACTTTACCTACCTAAAATAAATTCACAATTAGATTACGGTATCCCTCTTCATAATTTTGAGTTGTGTTTTTGAATTGATAGCTCACATTTTATGTATGTTTTAGGGTAGTTTTTATTAACATTTAGTTTCATATTGTGTACATTTGCATGTCATTAGTTTACATAATGGTTAGCTCATGTCTTTTATCAAAATTCTCGTAATGCTAGCATTTTTATGTCATTTTCAGATAATTCAAGTGGATCAGTATTTTGGGAGCAGCTTTGGATGCGTTTGATGGAGCATTGGAGTGAAATGGAGCTTGGAACTTATGAATAAGGATTATGAGGAATGCTTAGAAGTTATATTGGTCAAGAAACATTCGATCGAATTGATTTTACGAAGATATATTGCTACATTCTAAAGCCTAAAGGATGTTGTTAACAGCTTTGACCCCCTATCAATATTTTGATCATATCTCATGACATGTAACTCCGATTGACGAGATTCAAAATGCTCTGAAAATTAGACAAAATTGTGGACGACTATCATGTTTACTTAAACTAAAGAGTCACAACCAAAAAATGCCAAAAATCCAAAAATATCATTTTTGACTTCTATGATCGCATAAATGAGTAGAAGTTTTGAAGGGTCGAAAAAAGTCATCTGAAGAAAATTCTTCAAATTTGCAATCGTATTTTCATATCTATGATCACATTTTTGTGTCGCGACTCCCAAAACTTCAAAAGTAGCATCGTACTTCATTTGAGGGCAATTATGAAAAAAATCTCTAAATTTACAATCGCATATGCTGATTTTGCGATCGCATTTTCTGATATCTTGCTACAGAAGCTTCTGTCTTGCATATAAATATGGTCCTCATAATCAGATTTGGAAGGGAGATGGTTGTAGGCGAAGAAAAACACTTCTAAAGGCGATTTCTGACACTTTTCAACATTTTTTGAGGATATGAAGGCTATGAATCATCTCCTACACTTAGTTTAGAAGATTAATAAGTTAATGTTTCTTTTTATTAGTTTAGATTTGTTTTTAGCCATGTCTTGCTAAAACTCTAGTTTTCAATTCTACATTTGACTAGTACTTTTCAAGTGATTAGTTATGAGATCTGATTTTTTTTAGGTGCTTCTATTTAGATTGTTTCAGTTTTGAACTTAATGAATGTTTGATTTTTAATTCTTGTTAGTCTGATCAACTAACTAGGGTTTTATCATTCCAGATAATTAGTTAATAGAATCCGTAATTGTTCTTGTCAACTGGCAATAAGTAACAAGTTTCTAACTGGTTTCGAGTTAGGGAATAGGGATTTAACTCTAATATAAACTAAAATTTCATATCTTTATGCTTTTGAGCTTGTAAGAAGTATTGGGTACTGTTGGGAATTTTACATAGATCTTAATGCAACTTTTTTGATCTTAATTAAGAGCTTATTTAATAAGACAGTAAAAAGATAGGGTTAACTGAAGAGCTTGTTTTGGTTAATTTAATTAGATAAAAGAAATTATACTAGAGCTTGTTAGTTTTTCTCAGTACCAGCTTAGATATAACACATTCTAAATAATCATATATGGGCTGATTACATGATTAAGAAAGGTGCAGCAGAATTGGATTTGTTGTTATTACTAAGTTTTATTTAGTTTATTTTAACTATAGTTTTAAGTTTTTAGTTTAAATCAAAAACCACCTGTAACATCCGAGTCACCAGGTATTCCCTTCGATTTATTTTAGTGATTTATATATTGCAATTGTGATAAAGGTCGTACGTTAGGCGTACATAGCGTACGCACGACGTACACGATTGAAGCACGAAGCAGGGGGAAGCCTTGCGTACGCTGGGCGTAACCTGTCCAATTGCAAACCCTGAATTTTAGGGTTTGCACCATATATAAAGATATTAACTCCGTCCCAAACCTCATTCCCTCAACCTCCACTATCCCTAAAGAGTAGAAATCGAACCCTAAACCCCTTGCAAGCCTTGATAGCTAATTTGGTGCACTTTTGGGTGATTTTTGGTGGTTTTAAAGAAAAGGAAGTTAGAAGAAGGAGCAAGAACGTGAGAGGGGCTTGTAGATCTAGGAGTTTAGCATCTTTTCTGACTCATTTGAGGAATCAAGCTTCAAACTTGACCATTTCATGCTTAGTTGTAGTTTTGGGATGTTTTATGTGACATTTTGACTCCATAGTTGAGATTTCTAGTTCCAGCCCATAAGAGTCGTCCTTTTGAGCTCTTGGAAGCATTTAAAGCCATAAAAATCGGGCCTTGATGGTTAAGCCACAACCATGCAAGTGTTAGATGGTCACAAAGTGTGTTTAAGGATTGGACTCATGTCTTAACCTCCATCCATGCATGCAATGACATACAATTTGTAACTTTATGGTTTAGGACGTATTTAAAGGACCAGATCTATGTTTTAGATGTTAGGACTTAATGGATTAAGTCACAAAGGAGTTCTAAGGAAACTGGCCAATATGTTGGGCGTACCCTTGGTACGCGACGCGTACTCGGTCAATCTCCCTAAAGTGGTCAAGACCAGCGTACGTTGGTCGTACGTGCCATGTACACTACGGATATGCATGCAGAGTGGTCAAATGGGTATTTGGGCCTAAAAATAGTTGGGCCTCATGACCCACTGTGGAGTAAGGCTTCTGGGCCTAGACCTAGGATATATGGTATTGGGCTTAATGGGCCTTGAAACTTAAATGGATGGACTTGGGCCTTAATTTAATTAGGAGTTGGGCCTTAGGAGAAAGAGGCCCAATAGGCCAAAGGTTAGGAAACCTTGCCTTGGGACATGAATTAGAAGCTTGGGCCATAGGGGAGTCCTATTTGGACCCAATGACTGACTAGGGAATTTATTATGCTTTAGGGAGAGCAGTTACAAGCCAGCCGGGGAGTACGATTTTGGCATACACAGTGAGGTGAGTCTCCCTTCATAGAAACCGTGGGTCGAAGGCATCAATGTCGGCCCACTAGTATTGATATGACTTAGTAATTGTCTTTGTGATAATTATTAAGGTGGTATGTATTGTTTGATGCTTATGTGTGATATACATGATTTATGTGGTAGTGGTAGGGGTGAAATAGACCTCGTAATCGGTTGGAATAAAACTGATGGGTAGGTCGGGCACCCAGGTATGCCTGACAGGGGTAGGTCGGACACCCCGATATGTCTGACATGGGTAGGTTGAGCACCCATGTATGCTCAGTAGGGTAGGCCGGGTACCCATATATGCCTGACAATATGTTTCTGATTTATATGTGGTATGGTGGGGGAAACTCACTAAGCTTCGTGCTTACGATTTTTAGTTTTGGTTTCAGGTACTTCCAGCTCGAAGGGGAAAGGGTCAGCTTGATCACAACGCATCACACCATGAATTTCCGCATTAGTGATTTTGGGATTATGACTCTGGTGATGATTATGTATCGTTGGATTGCACAACTAAACTGTTTTATGATTTCTTGGTTTTGGGAAATACAATATGGTTTATTTTATGATTGATAAACTTAAAAATGAATTTTTTTGGTTCTGAATTGTTGGGTGTTACAAGTTGGTATCAGAGCCCTGGTTTGTGGGATTCTGAGACACTCTCGGGGGTGTCTGGACTTAAATCGAGGGTTTGAGAAGTTTTACAAGAAAAATATTTTTAAAAAAAATTAAAGATTAAGAGTTTTAATAAGATGTGTGCAATCGGCCGAGCTCAAGTAAGTTTCCACAAGATACCATACATCTTCATTATGATATATGTTATAATTATTGGAATTACATGCGAGATTAGGGCTAAGGATCTAGAAAGGATGCATTGTATGCCTACTGTATGTGTATAAGAATTTTATGCTAGATTAGGGTTAAGGATATATGAAGGATGCCTTGTATGCCTACTATATGTGTATGAGAATTTCATGCTAGATTAGGGCTAAGGATCTAGAAGGATGCCTTGTACACCTATTGTATGTGTCTATTGAACTGCATGCTAGTACTAATTAGCCAGTGATGCGATGACCTAATTAGGATATGCTTGGCTTTGATTACTCAATGCTCGAATGTTGCTTGCTTTGTGCTATTAAGAGTTCTAGTTATCTCTAACTAACTAGTAACCGAATATGCTAAGTTACATATTGGTAAACGAAGGCAAACCAGGAGGAAAGTATGGATAGATGTGGAAGGCAGTATGGGCCTGTACTACTGAAAGCAGCAGATACATACTTGACTTTTGGAAAGTTGTGGGGAACCAAGAGTGGCAGAGTGCGAGACCTCTCGATGATATGTATGGCCCTGACTTGTGTGTTTTGTTTTAGAATGGTGGTGATGCGTCATGGAGCAGGAGACTCCAGATCTGGGTCTAGTTGGGGTACGAGTTTCGAGACGATTGATGACGGACTGCGCAAGTTCATTGCATCCGAGATTATGAGAGGCATCCTTGATTCGACCCCGGTGCTTTTTGGGTCGTTCAAGGAGGGTATCATTGAGCTGATGGAGGATCACCTTAGGGAATTCAGGAGTGACGTGACACATGGCCAGTCAGGGACCCGCACGCTCTCCTTCAAGGATTTTAGGGGATGCGGAGCACCAGACTTCTGCGGGGTGAAGGACCCCATTGCAGCCATATGATGGATAGCAGATATTGAGTGTGCTCAGATGACCAGCTTCTGCCCTGAGGGGTCGATGGTCAAGTTTGATGCGGGGTGCTTGAGGGATCGAGCTAAGGATTGGTGGGAGGAGGTTGGTTATGCACTGGGAGGCCCAACCATTGAGACCATGACCTGGCCAAATTTCGTGACCCGATTCCAAGCTGAGTTTTCACTTGTTGTGGAGATCCAACAGTTAGCTAGAGAGTTCTTGAATATGAGACAGACGACTGAGACTGTGGCAGAGATCACCACCAAATTCAGGGAGAGGGCTTTATTGGTGCCCCAATACGCGGCCGATGAAGAGATGAAGAAGACTCGATATCACGATATGCTGAGACCAGAGGTCAGGGAGTTTGTTAGTTACTCGGCGTACCCGACACTGGATGACATGATAGCCAGGGCATGCGAGAGGGAGATTGATATGGATCATATAGGGAAGAGGAAGGCGGGGTATGGGTAGACAGGAGGGGTTTCTATGAAGAAACCCAAGGGATTCGAATCGAGGTCGAAGGGGCATCAGGTTCGGGGCCGTTGTGGGAAAAGCGGCAAGCCACATGAGGGATCTTGTAGGTTGGGGAGCTCAGGCTGCTACAAGTGCGGCAAGATCGGGCACTTTAGCAAGGATTATTTTGCTCCCGCTCCTGCCATTCCAACATCAAATCTGATTAGCTTCCATTGCAATCAGAAAGGCCACAGGAAGGCCTATTGTCTGAGCTTAGCATCAGTAGCGCCAGTGGTGACGCTGGCTCCAACGACCATGTGGATGACAGACGGCCGTCAGAGCAAGACGGATGCTCCAGTGGTGAGGAGCGGAGCCTTTCAGTTGACCGCCGAGGAGGCACGGGCCACACCAGATGTGGTGACGGGTATGTTTCTTTCCCTTAACTCTTATTTTACAGTATCACAATACTTACATTTTTATGTCTTGTTTTAGGATCATTCCTCGTGAACGATATTCCTGTTTGGGTGTTATTTGACTCGGGGCTACCCGATATTTCGTATCTCTTGTGCTCAGCAAGAAGTTTCCTGAGTCTTCGAGTATGTTAGACTACCCACTAGAGGTTGAGATTGCAGATGAGTGTTCCGTTCAGGCGTTGAGGGTTCATCAAGGTTGTGTTTTGAGGATGTATGATGAGTGCTATGTTATCGACTTAGTTCCCACCCCTCTGCACGGGAACAAATTCATAGTAGGGATGGATTGGTTGAGCCCCAATGGGG
This sequence comes from Lactuca serriola, assembly GCF_051521515.1. NCBI lineage: Eukaryota > Viridiplantae > Streptophyta > Magnoliopsida > Asterales > Asteraceae > Lactuca > Lactuca serriola. The sequence goes on from NC_136416.1 coordinate 118,222,878, forward strand.
CAGTGATTGATTGTGAGCACCAGCTGCTACGAGTGCGGAGCCCAAGTGGGGGAGAGTTGGTGGTCCAAGGAGAGAGAGCTCAACGTGACCCCGTTTTATGTTCGGCTGCTAGGGCTAGACATTATCTCCATGAGGGTTGCTCAGGGTTTGTCGCTTACGTTATGGGTACACGGTAACAGGATAGAGCAACGATTGATGAGGTACCGGTTGTTCGTGAGTACCCAGATGTATTTCTGGAGGATCTACATGGGGTGCCCTCAGAGAGGCAGGTGGAGTTTTAGATCGATCTGGTTCACGGTGCAGCTCCCACAGCCAAGGAACCATATCGATTGGCCCCACCAAAGATGCATGAGTTATCTATGCAGATGCAGGAGCTGTTAGACAAGGGGTTCATCCAGCCGAGTAGCTTGTAGTTAGGTGCACCGATCCTGTTCGTGAAAAAGAAGGATGGGTCGCACCGGATATGCATACACTATCGGGAGTTGAACAAGCTAACGGTCGAGAACTGTTACCCACTCCCAAGGATCGATGATCTATTTGACTAGCTTTAGGGGGCGTCTTGGTTTTTCAAGATTGATCTGCGCTCAGGATACCACCAGATGAGGGTCGGAGAGGAGGATGTGAAGAAGACGGACTTCCAGACTTAATATGGGCACTACGAGTTTGTGGTGATGCCTTTTGGGCTCACCAATGCCCCGACCGCGTTCATGGACCTCATGAACCACATGTGCAAGCTGATGTTAGATCGGTCAATGATAATGTTTATTTATGATATCCTTGTCTACTCCAAGACCCAGGAGCAGCATGAGGAGCACTTGCGAGAGGTTTTGGATACCATGAGGAGGGAGAGCTTGTATGCAAAGTTCTCCAAGTGCTAGTTTTGGTTGTGCGAGTTCTGGGACACCTTGTCAACCAGAATGGTATTCTGGTCGATCCGGCCAAGGTGGAGGCCATGATGAGATGGGAGGTTACGGGGTCTCCATCTGAGATTCAGAGCTTCCTCGGTTTAGCAGGCTATTAACAGAGATTCATTCGGGATTTCTCAAAGATAGCGGTACCCCTGAGCTGACGAAAAAGGATGTTGTCTTTCGCTGGGGGCCTGAGGAGCAGGCAACGTTCGAGACTTTGAGGCAAAAGTTGTGCAAGGCGCCGATCTTAGCCCTGCCAGAGGGCATTGAGGATTTCTTAGTGTATTGTGACGCGTCTATCTTGGGTTTGGGCACAATGTTGATGCAGAGAGGGCACATCACCGCTTATGCCTAGAGGCAGTTAAAGCCTCACGAGGCAAATACTCGACACACGACCTGGAGTTGGGGGCGGTTGTTTTTTCCCTCAAGATTTGGCAACACTACCTCTATGGGGTCTGTTGTACCATTTTCATTGATCACACGAGCTTGAGGTACATGATGGACCAGCCAAATCTAAACATGAAATAGCGACCGTGGTTAGACGTAGTGAAAGATTACGATTATGAGATCCTCTACTACCTGGGGAAGGCCAATGTTGTGGCCGATGCACTTAGCCGCAAGGCATTCGCGGCCCCGATCATAGACATCTGCCTGAGGATGACAGTAGTGACTCCACTTTTGGAGAGGATTCGGGAGGCTCAACAGGAGGCTATGAAGGACGAGCACCGGAAGAGTGAGCATATCGTGGGTCAGATTTCCTCCTTTTACTATGATAACCGCAGGCTATTGACACTCCATCGTAGAGTGGGGGTTCCGTACTTAGGCGGTGTGTGCCAAATCCTGATGGAGGAGGTGCACAAATCCAGATTTTCCATCCATCCCGGGGCGACGGAGATGTATAGATATCTCTATCCTGATTACTGGTGGCCCTACATGAAGTGGCATGTAGCCTGGTACGTCGAGAGGTGCTTGACCTGCAGGAAGGTCAAGGCCGAACACCAAATACCTCACGACAAGACGCAACCATTGGATATCCCTATGTGGCAATGGGAGGATGTTACCATGGACTTCATTACGAAGTTACCTCGGACGACGCACAGAGTTGACGCGACATGGGTCATCGTGGATCGATTGACTAAGAGCGCTCATTTCATACCGATTCAGGAGAGTATTTCGCTCGAGAAGCTGGCAGACATCTACATCAGGGAGGTAGTAGCTCGATACAGGGTGCCGATTTCTGTGATTTCTGACAGGGATGTGCGGTTCACTCCAAATTTTGGAAGAAATTTCATGACGAATTGGGTACTCGCCTGCACTACAACACGACTTTCCACCCGCATATGGATGGTCAGAGCGAGCGGACCATCCAGGACTTGGAGGATATGTTGCAGGCGTGCGTTCTAGACTTTGGTGGTAGCTAGTATACCCACCTTCCCTTGGCAGAGTTTTCCTATAATAATAGCTACCACGCCAGTATCGATCGACCTCCCTTCGAGATGCTTTACGGGAGGAAGTGCAGGACCTCGATATGTTGGGGTGAGGTTGGTCAGAGGGTCATGGGGAGTAGCGAAGTGGTATTCAAGATGACAGAGAAGATCCAGTAGGTCCAGAGTAGACTCCAGACAGCTTAGAATCCACAGAAGAGCTACGCCGATAGACGCCGATATGACTTTGTCACACCCCCAAACCAAGACGGCGAAAACGTTCGGGGGTGGAGGACGTCATGTACAGTATCACAACAATTACATCATAGTAATCAAAGTAAACACGACCATTACATTCAAGATATATAAGGTATTTACATCTGTTCGATACATAGTTTGTATGACAACAAAATGTATACTAAAGTATAAAAAACGCAGCTCTAAAAGCTCCGTCTTCTCAAAACCTGTGGGTGTACATGTCTAATGGTTCCCTGAATATACAAGTGGTTTTGAAAGTGTATCAACATTTAAGTTGGTGAGTTCATAAGAATGTTTTTGTAATGAAATCTTGTCTTTGAATCTATGAAAATGTTTGTATGTTTCTTAAGAAAATCTAATATTTTCTTTAGTAGTGAAAAGTAGTCTTAGACATTAAGACCAAAATGTATGTTTGTTACTATATTCTGTACTTGTATATGAATATCTTTGTATGAAATCCCATGATATCACAAGTAGTTACGTATAGTAATAAACTGTATGAAAACCTTTGTATGAAATCCCTAGACACCACCAGTAATGTATAGTATTGTTCTGTATGAAAACCCTGGCTACCACCAGTAATGTATAGTATTGTTCTGTATGAAAACCATGGCTACCACCAGTAATGTATATTATTGTTCTATATGAAAACCCTAGCTACCACCAGTAATGTATAGTATTGTTATGTATGAAAACCCTAACTACCACCAGTAATGTATAGTAGTTTTATTACTTAAAATAAAACCATGTGTTTGTATTCCCTGGAATCCTCCACTTGTATTTGTTGGATTAGTGTCTAAGTCCATAACTATTTTGGTATGTACGTGACCCGATGGTGCATGGTCCTTTTGGGTTGCCTTCACCAAAGCAACTTGATAAGATGAATTATGGAGAGAGAGGATTAATTATGATTTATTAATATATTATGAGAATAATATATTAATGGAGAAATCATATTGTTTAATTAATATTAGTCAATAATTAATTAAGAATTAATTTTGTGGCTAAAAGAGATTAATTAAACTTAGGGGACTAGAACTATCAATTGTGTGATAATTGAATATTGGGCTAATGGACTCCATATTAGAGGAGTGGGCGAATTCTATGGGGAAACCCATTAGAAATCGTCCAAGTCCTCTAATGAGGGAGTCCATGGGCTGCTTAGGGCCTAAGCAGCCAAATTAGGGCTTCCCTTTTAAATAACCCTAATATCCTCACATATTTAAGGACCCCTAGTGCAACAAAAACGTGGGTAACTGATTCCTTAGGGTTTCTAGACGTTTTTGGGTGCCTCTCCTCTTCTCCTTCTTCATCCTCTTGCTCTTGGTGTTTGTGAGCCATTAGAGGTGTGACATTTGTGACACTAAGCTTTCAAAAGCCAATTACAAGGAGGAATAGATTGTTATTACTACATAACAATCAAAGGTAATTTCTAAACCCTTAATTCAGTTCATAGCATGACAGTTCTAGGGTTTATGACTTTGGATGATTATTGCATGTTCATTAGACAAACTAGATCCAAAGCTTTAGGGTTTGCATGTACACCATAGGAATGATGTATTGCTAAAAACCCATCAGTGGTATTAGAGCCAAGGATGGTTTATTCTAATGTCTTTGATGCAAAGTTTTTTCGTTCATAGCTAAAAATTTTCGTTTTTTCGAATTATACCAGATTCACGTCGTGAACATACTGTTCACCTTGTGAACCCAGTCTGACAGCATGATTTCGAAAATTTTGCCTTAATTTGCTTTGAATAATTACCATAAATTGCTTTATTCAAGTAAAAATCAGATTTTTTGTTTTGGTAATTGATATCCTAATCAAATTAATGGATAATTGTCAAAATTAAGACACTTATTTGTTTTATTAGATAAAGATTGATTATTTGTAATTTTGATTTGAATTATCTTGTGAAAAATTAAGTTAGGTCAAATTTAGATAATTCAAACTATTTGATTAATTTAATTATCTGTAATTTGATCTAGATAGTTTTGGAAAGTCTTAAAACTTGCCCTCAAGTTTTGGAATTTAAATTTTGATTAAAAGTTTAATTTTGAAATATTTAAATTCTAAACCCTAATGGTTTGAAAAAGTTCAAAACTTGCCCTCAAGTTTTGGAATTTAAAATTTGATAATAAGTTTGATTTTGAAATATTAAATTCTAAAACCCTAGTACTTTGAAAAGTTCAAATTACACCCTTATGGTTTTATTAAATTAATTAAGTTTATAATTAAAGGAAAGTTAATAAATCCATAAAGTTTTGGTTTACATTTAATTAAATTAAAATTATAATTTATTAAATTAAACCACCAAGTATTTTAAAAGTATAAAACACACCCTTATACTCTATATAAAATTAAAAGTCTAATATTATATATGTATAACTTAAACTGCTAGTCTTACCGTTAGTAGGCCTCATTCACGAAGCCGATCTATAAGGGGGTATAAGGTTATGACCTATAAAATGGTTGTTTAATGGGTGTCCACTCTTACCCACTGCTTCCTTGATTGGTGGAGGGTCGTTAGCCGAACGGGTAGGATAGGGCAAACCCTTTCCATTAAAAGTATAATAAAGTATAAACTAACTAAATATTTTTACAAAATTCCCAATCTTAGTTACTTTAGGCAAAAGTGAATTTGATCCAATTCCATGAAATTACAGTTTGTATCCTTGCAAAGACGTTAGTGGAGAGTGTGTGGTTAACTGGCACACTAAATGGTTCAAAGCAAAGGTAGCAAAGGGTGACTCAATGTTTGTTATAGTTCGGTGGAGCGTGTGTGGTTAACCGACACATCGAATAGGTGATTGTAACATTGGGGTCACCATGTAAGTTTGCAGGGTTAATCACACCCTGTTTTGTGATCCTCGGCATCCCAATCGCAAATCGAGGGGCATATCGAGATTTAAAAATGCCATTGAAAAGTTCAATGAATCTCAAAGGATCTAGGAGTTTTCAATACATTTAAAACTTAATCTCTTTTTCATTTTTCATGGTGGAAAATTAGTGAATCGTCATTCACTTACCTTAAAATGTTCTGCAATTTGGGTTACAGCATCCCTCTCCCAAGTTGTAGAGTATTATGTTGGGTCCTAGCCTTAATATCTCATTTTGGTGATTTATTAAGGACTCAATCAATCAACTAACTTGATTTTTCTCCCGTTTTGTAGATGTCTGAATGTAACCATGGTTTTCCCGAATCCCATGGAAAAGGTTTTCCTGCTCAAAGTGAAAGTCTGTTACACAATGAAGGTGAAAGATCAATCCTTGCATTGTGGACTAGCTTGGTTTCACTTCCTCCACCTCCTCCTGTTGTTCTCCCAAACCCACAAGATCGAAGAATTGAAAAGTTCAAAATCACTCAAGCCCTGTTGGCAATGAAACATGAAGATGGAAAATTCGTGTGTGCTCACATCCTAGGGATGAAATCACACATCGATAGGTTGACAATGTTGGGTGCATCTTTTCCAAAGAAGTTGGCTGTAGACTGGGTTCTTCAGTCACTCCCTAAATCATATGATAAGTTCGTAAGAGAGTATTATATGATGGATCTTGACGCGACCCTCATTGACCTAACTTACATGCTTATTGCTGCTGAATTAGAAATGATTTGGCAAAGTAATGGAGCATATTTGTCTGGTAATTCAACCAACCATGCTTCCATGGTCGCTCCAGGAGAAGACACCTGTTTCTGCTGCCAAGAGAAGGGGCGTTGGATACGAAGCTGCCTAGAGGACCTGAAGAATCTAAGAGATGGGAGAGTCAAGAAGTATGGCTCTACTTCAGGTAATATCCACTATCAATCTCCATTAAGTTCCTATTCATTGATTCTTAATACATAATGTGATAAGATTACATTTGAATGTTTTGCAGGATCAGAGGAAAGAGAGGAAGCTTGATAGAAGAGCAAGATGAGTCTGTCACGAAGAAATGGATCACGATCGCATGTGTCTTACGATTACCTATTACAACGTTGAATATATAGTACTACAAATTCAGAATAATGTATGTGGGTTCAACTGATCATCTTAGTTCCTAAACTACTTGAATTCAGAATGATTAGTGAATTAACAATACACTATCTTAGTTGCAATATCACACAATAAGAAAACCCAACTCCAATTACTATAAGTAAAAATCATAACTTTAAGAATGAAACAATAACTGAAATTGAATAGAATAAAAGTAATAATCAAAATGTGTTCATTCTAACATCCTACAACGTTCCCGAATGTAACCTAGGTGGTTTAGCCTTCCATATGATTAACAAAACACACAACTTCAATATAAACAATGGAATTAATGCTAAAATTAACAAAGCAACTTGGAATCATAAAATCAATGAAGTCTAATGATCAATCAACTATGGAAGGATGAAACCTTGGGTATGAAGTAATCAAATCTGGAGCTTGATGGAATTGATGTAGATTCGTTGGTTAAACAATCTTCAAACGTTGAATGATAATGAATTTGATGCTTTCTCATCTTGGATTTGGAATTTAATGAGAAAAAATGTGTTTGGAGAAGCTTTGAATGTGTTTGGAACCCTCCAAAACTGTGGAAAATCATAGGGAAGAAGTCCCAGGTCGATTAGGGTTAAATCTCCTTTAAATAGTTGCTGAAAAACTAATTTTCGGAGCTGTTTCCGCGTCGGCGTCCTAGTAGGCGTCCTAGACGTCATATAGGACGTAATGGCGTCCTTCATGATGTTTTACATGTCTTCTTCCGTCCTTGATATACACTTGAAAATGGCCTAAAACGGGTAGGCGTCCTAGACGCGTTCTAGGACGTCTCTCATCTTTGTTGCCCATTTTTGGTGATGAAAACGGTAGAATCAGTAAAAATGCAAAAGACGAAAGTTGTAGGAAATTTTGTCTAGTTTCCAGAACTTCTCATTCATGTCAATTGGAGCTCTAGATCTTGAGATATGATCAAAACATTGAAGAGTGGTCAAATTTATCAGCACCATTTTTCTTCCGTTTTGCTTGCAGGTTCTGCCCACTTTTAGTATGATATATTGACCTGCATATGAAGTTCAAAAACTCATCAAAGTAGTTCCATTATTGGACAATTATACATCAATTCAATAGATTTATGACAATTTAGTACATTCATAAAATAGACTTATCAAACCTCCCTAACTTTATTCCAAACTCGTCCTGAGATTGGCCTAAAATAATCAGCGTAGTGTTACTCTGTTATCCTAAGAAAAACTCAATGGAATCATGAATTCCATACTTTTTATCACAATATTTTCAATAACACAATATATTGATTTCGAGGATTATTAGTTGCTTATCCTCACTTTTAAACTCAAAACACATGTTATGCTTATTTTACTTTGTTGTTTGAAACCCTCCACTTTTTGAACCCTTTCCAATAATCAACCTCATGAGTAATCAGTTGAACTCATTGCCAAAGTCCCCTTTTCAAGGTTCACTAACATAGTTAGCGTGGTTGGTAACACTTAATGGACCAACCCATACACTCCCGCTATCGAGGGGTTACATATTGTTTCACACAACGTATTCAACTTGAAATTTTCTTCATATTTATCTTGATTGTGCATTCTTCAAGTTCTTTAATGGCTTCATTGGATTTTATCATCTTTGTATTTGACTTGAGCTTGAATATAGATACTTGGAAGTTCTTTAATGTCTTTTGATGCTTTTTGGTTGTTGTCACACCCCCAAACCAAGGATGGTGGAAACGTCTGGGGGTGGAGGACTTCATGTATAGTATCATAACAACAATGGCAATAGTGATGAAAGTAAACACAACCAACATATATATAATTGAAAGAGTTACATCATTGTATGCATTACATGTTTCAAAATCAATTACAATATGTTGACAAAATATGAAATGTTTGACGTCTTAACGCCCATCCTCAAAATGCACTTGATTTCCTGTTTAGTGATTTCCTGAGAATACAAGTTGTTTGAAAAAGTGTCAACACAAAGGTTGGTGAGTTCATAAGTTTTTGAGATAAAGAGTTTGGAAATCGTTCTTTATAATGGGTTATGTGTCACCAAGAAAAATCCAATATTTTCCTTTATAAAAGTTGTGTGGTCCTAAATCCCAGGACCAAGAGTAAACAAGTATTTTCCATACTTAATAATATAATCGTAGTTTTAAATAGAAATAAAACCCTTTTTAATTCAAGGGAAAATCCCGTAATGAATGATGTGTAGTCTTAAATACCAAGATCGAAAGTGAACAGTAATATCCGTACTTAAGGTAATTTCTGTGAGCTAAATCGACATAACTCGCTAATTTAATATTAGAACCCGTAAATCTTATGATTTGTTAATACCACATGTGAGCTATCATAACCATACTTGACATAGACGGCCTCGTAATACGACGTTCTTCAGGCGTCGCCGTTAAATGACACTTGTCACCACAGACCTGCCGGTCTAGCTGTTGCAAGCAGCTCAGGTGTGGGTTTGTCAAACCCAATATAGATCTATACACAACTATTATGTTCTCCCTACAAGAGACTCTGGTTACAATTTACAATACTTTTTGACTTTGTTACCATGAAGGTAACCCGAAGGGGATGTCTCACAAATTTATTCATTAACAGATTTACGTGAATTGAACTAAAAACCTTTGGTAAATAAGTTTGAAATGTAAATGATACATAAACTATACCTATGATAGTTTATCCAAAACGTTTGTAATGTAAAAGAGCTCTTTTGTGAAGATACATTAGTGCTATTAATCCATAAACTATGCTTATTATAGCTTAATACATGTGTTCTAAATGAATGAAGAATCTTATCATAAATGTCTAAATTTTAGTTTATGATGATAAACTAACAAGAAAGCACATTCAATACTTAGAACTTATTGTTATACACTTTGCTCAACATAATACAAAGTGTTATGAAAGTTATAAGCTGGAAACTAGTTTTTAACCTTTTCTGCATTGCTTTAGAAAAAGTCATAGAAAAATAATACGAAGTCAAAAACTAAATCCGTAAATTCTGAGGGTTCATAAAATGTGTCTAGTTTATTCATAATTTTTATCATGATTTTTGGGAGTCGTTAACTTGTGCTAAAATGTCCATATTCACAGACTGGTCCGGATTTGTTCTTGAAGTGATAGGCTGTTTTGAAAAAATCACCATAATTCGTAGAAACGTCGTGTGGAGATGTGCAAGTAGTCATTTTAAAGCTGAGAACTGGAAATACTTGCAACTAAAACAGTGTTGAAAACTAAAATGTTTAAGTTGCCCAAAACAGTCCGTGAATGGAGTCCAACTTTTCTGATGAAAGCTGTTAGAAAAGTTTAGTTATGTTCTTGGTGTTTTAACTTGTATTCCCCCCTAAAAACTTAAGAAAACATGAAAATATAGGGTTATGAGCTCACCTTGAGTGATTTCAGTAGATGGATGATGGAGAAAAGAAGTGCTCAACTCAAGTACACTTGGGAGGTGCTTGAAGATTCGAAGATCTAACACAAATATGACGATATTTGTGTAAGCGATCTATGATTGGAGTAGAAGGAAGTGTAGGAATCATAAGGATAATGAATATAATTACCAAAAGTAGAAGGAAAGCCTTGGAAAATTCCTTGTAAATCTCGTAATTGAGAGAGAAGAGTTGAGAGAAAAGTGTTTGATCTTTTGGTGAAAATGAGAGAAAATGAGTGAGGTGAGGAGAGAGGGTGGAGGTTCCAGCTCTAAGAATGTGGGAAATGGCTGGAAATGATGATAAAGTACATTGGCATGACTTAGGTATGGTGGAAGGACAAGGGGTTGTACTATGGAGGTATGGGGAGGTTGCTTGTGTCATACACTAAGGCAAAGTCAACACTCCACCCATAAATCTTACCTACTAGATTTTATTCTTAGACAAGGATTTTCCCCAAAATATAATTAAAATATGAATATTTGGGGTTTATTATGTTAAAAATATGAGTTTGGGAGAAAATCCCGCGTTAAAATCTCGAAAAACGGGCTCAAAACGCTAAAGATATCGAAAACTGGGTGAAAACTGTCAAAATCCGAAGTTCTGGCCGAGGGTTCAGTCCTAGCCACTAGAACCGAGAGCATGAGAAGGAACCGAGAGCAGGAGGAGGAACCGAGAGTGGGGCCGGATGCGTAGGCTTGCTCCTCAGACAGAAGCTCAAGTCCTCGGATGTGCAGGTTCGTCTCTCGGACTGAAGTGGAGTCTCCTTGGACCGAAGGTGAGAAGGGGAACCGAAAGTCAGGTTCGATTTGGAATGATCAGAGGACCGAAATAAATAGAGCACTCGGTCCATTTCGGTTGAGAGGGTCTCAGCTCCTATGAGGTTTCGGTTCCTGAGAGGGTTTCAGTTCCTTGAGAGGGGTTTCGGTTCCTGAGAGGAGTTTCGGCTCCTTAAGTCCGTTTTCCGCGTAGACTTCCGTTTTTGTGTTGTTTTCGCCAAATTCGAGGGTCGGGATGCCCCGAGTGATTATAAAATGTTGAGAGAGATTTTGAGATAGATTTGGGAGAGATTTGTCATACTTGGAGAGATTTGGCATACTTAGAGAGATTTGGGAGAGATTTCACATACTTGGAGAGATTTCTCATTTAGAGAGAGATTTAGGAGAGATTTCTTTTGTGACCTTTTTGAGTGTTTGGCTTCGCAATGCAAGGTCCGTAAGCCCCATTAAGCCATGTTTTAGGATCTTACACACTCCAGATGAGTATGCAACATTGTTTTATCAGTTTGGTTCATTGTTTAGCACTAAGGCTAAGGAAAATTAAACACACGAATTTTCCAAGTGACGTTTTCTCATTAAGATAGCAAGTTATACAGTAATTACATAATGTAAACCCTAACATGCAAGGGTTAAATCGAGTTGATCGGTTTGACTTGACTTGAAATTGACTATTGTCACAGTTGTGTGAAAACAATAATAGTCTCCTCCCAATCCCAAAGGCGTAGGAGTAAGTAAGACCAAGTACTCAGAGCGTGATGGCACATATTGTTCGGTTGGGTCCTCAACTGAAAGATCGTAGGCTCGAGCCAAAAACCTTCATTTTTCAAACATTTGGGTATTTCACATAACAAATTTTAAATAAATATATGTATTTCCAAACCAGCTGAGCAACCCACAAAATCAATATTAAATAGATATTATGACTCGATGTACGAAACTCCTATCATTTTTCATCTTGATGAGTTACATTCAAGATATAAAGAAGCTACTAACTCATCACATATTTCATGGTGACCAACTCGGGAAAATAAGATAATAAAAAAAAATTAAGATAACATTCATTTATCCCAAAATGATTACCTAGTGAAAATCATCAAAACTAATAAAAATAATACAAATGAGGAGGACGACACACCTGATGGTACCGGTGGTAGAATAGGTTTTGGTTCTTGAAAAGCTTCACTAACTTGAGGCATTTTCATAATGTTCCGTTATGCCCAAACGAAAACCGAAAAAATTATGATTTTTTTTTAAAAAATTGTCACTTTTTCTTCAATCTTCAGTTTTCTTATTGTGTACACCCCTCCCCAACTTTGAGTATTGCATTGTCCTCAATGCATCCAAAGACAAATACCTAAAATAATAAAAAAAAAACTACAAGCACACAAATCATATCAAATAAAAATAAATTACACTAACTAGCCCTCAATTTTGTCGGGGTCCACGATTGCACTTGGCACGTGCAACAAGCCTTTTAAACCCCTAGGTTACCCCTAGTGGACGAGTGAAGTCTCGTGAGGGTTTGCAGTGAACACATCCACAAAGTTCCAAAATTACCAAGTTTAACGTCATTCTTGGGACAGGTTACCTCAACCGATGTCTATGGAGGATCATATGTTAGTTGACTTCCTTGAAAGCCAACCATGAGGTTGCTCACCATACTTTGAGGAACCGGATCATGTGGCAAGCTTTTTCTGGCCTTGTGTAAATCAACTATTTTGCGTTTAATCCTTCCACGATGATGCTTAAACCTTGTTTTGAAGAGCCATGCATCTTTCCATCTAGTAAACTTCTTTAATCGATGCTTGATATCATGTAACACTTTCATTTTTGATTTGTGGGCATGTGTTGCATCATGTTTTTTGTTCCACAACTTTCTTTCCATGTGTTTGTTGAGAGAAAAACTTTGAGAAACACTTGAACAAATTGTTAGAACAAGTATATAGTGGAATAGTTAATCTCGAAGGATCTGTTAGCTCAACAATAATATTAAGTGTTAGAAGTTAGTGAGTTAGATGCGGAAAAGTAAGGAATGTAAATGAAAACAATTGTTATATCAAGTATACACAAAAGCAGATTCATAACAAGGAATGCATTCAAACCTAGTTAGTAAATGAGATCTATCTTAGTGATTAAGTCACGAGTAACTTGCTCTTTAAAAGAGATGGTAATCGATTATGAGAATAAGAAAGTTTGATAAGTAAGATAGAATGAGAACTGATGTGTATTAGAATTTGAGGAGAGATTCACACACGGTGCTGATTACATGAGAAAAGAACTCTATTTATAGAGACAATTTTACAACTCTAAAAGTAGCCATGCAAGGCATACTGGACATCAGAGTGTTTTACAGAAAAAGACAAATAAACTAAGTAAAGATAAGGACTGCGGTGCTGATGACTTCGGATGGCCAGATGATAAGATCGCTTGACTGCAGTTGCTTAGAGGCTGCGGTAACTGAAGTTCAAGAGGGTCACTTTTTTGATTCAATAATTCCCCCCTAAGTGACCTCTTTAACTTTGATCAGTTATAAAGTTTAAGGAACTTGATCAGGATCCACCAAAACATCCTGACGTTCTCTAACTAGTTGATTCTTCTTAGTATTTCAAACTTGACCTCTGTGGAGGTATGTTTGGATTTTTCAACTGCGTTGCGGCAAATCTCAAGTTGTTTTCTGGTGAGACGGTGCATAGCAGTCATAGGAATAAAATATTTGACGTTGTCAGTCTTCCTCTTGAAAATGACTCCTAGCTTAGGGTAGTTGGTTGCTCCTAATGATCTTTCTTCATAGCCTTCGGTAGGCATGGGTGCGGGGTCAAGTGGTGGCAAGTCAGCAATCTTGGAAATGATGGGATGAATGTCTGCATTTATTTTGGCGAAGTCACAAATTGTTTCCTTAAGAAATGTGATGGCCCTTTCAAGTGCGATCTTCATCTTTGGATGCTTCTCAGACTTGTGCTGAAAGACCTTGGCAATGAGGAACACTTCTTCTGGGTTCATACACGGAAAATCAGCCTGGGTGCGGATGTAATTGTGCTCCCTCCTGGTCAGGGTGTACTGGATAAACTTAGCCTTCATGAACTTTTGGATCTTGTAATTTTTGATGGCTGATGGTCTATCGTTAGACCATATGTGTTCAACCGGATAGGCATGCTTAGCATAGAATTGGCTAAGTCTCTCGAACTCCATTGGAAGTCTTTTCTCGTTGGTAAGGCTGCATTCGAACTGCTTAAATACAGTGAAGTATCTGGCATTCGGTGAGATTGGGATATCCCAGTAACCATTTGAGGGGGGTTCCGGATAGGTAAGACGCGGGACATATTCATCATCAAGAAGCCTTCTGTGTGGATTGACCCAAGAGTTTATTAGGGACTCATCCATAACCGAGTCGAATCCGTAAAGTCTCCAAATTTCTTCAGCAAGCTTGGCTGCTCTCCAATCGCTTTTCTTTTGAGCAGTGGCAGGAGAATCGTTTGTGCTGGGAGAAGACATATACTCCACCAGATTCTTGAAGTGCGGGGGAGTCTCTGGTTTTTCAGGAGTTATGTCAATTTGAGGAGGAGAGTTGTGAGGAGGGGTGTGATGAGATGGTTGCGGAGTGGGAATTTTTCTAGTAGAGGCTGGGGGAGTTTGATGGTGTGAGAGGGATTGGTTGGAATGATGGACTTGATGGACTTCTTCACTTCCCCCTCTTGAGGAGTTCAGGCCTGGAGCCTCCTCAAGCCATTGACGAAGGCCATCAACCTTGTCAAAAACAGTTTGAAATTGTGCTTTGAGGGCGTCTGTCAACTGTTGATTGTTGGGAATGGAGGGATTGAAGAGGAGTTTATGAATCTCCTTGGTAAGTTGGAGAATTTCCGGCCCATGGAAGTTGGCTGAGAGGGATCTTTGCATTCGGGTGATAGTTGTTTGGAGAATGGAGATTGCGGACTCATAGGTAAGTAGAGTAGGATTTCCTGAGCTTCCTTGGTCTCCTTGACCCGTGGTCAAGTTTGGCCTCGGCTCAGTTCTGGCAAAGGCGGAAGAAGTGCCCTGCGGATGGGACTGTGTTTGGAGTGTATGGGTGACATTCAACAGGATGGAGTTCAACTCCTCAAAAGAAAAAATATGCAGTCGGGAAGCCCTGGAGACTTTAGGGCGAGGACCAGTATTATCCCTTTGGGAATGTACGGGTGGGGAGTCTCCTCTTTGTTGTGATTCAAACTCACTTTCTGAGTCTGAAAGGAAAAAGATGGTGTTGTCAAATGGATGTGTAGGCATCCCAAGTACTACCGGAGCCTATGGAGAGGTTGAGGTATCGGTCCGGTCATGCATTTGGCTAGTGGAATCAGCTTTTCATTTCTTGAGGATAGATATGGGTTGGTTATCCTCTTCAGAATCACTACCGGAGTCATGGTGACTCGGTTCAACAGTTGTGATTATAGGTGGGGTTTTTCTCTTCTTTGATGGTTTGGATGGTTTAGGGGCATCCTTCTTGGGAGTGTTAGATTTCTTTGAGGTGTGCGGACCATGAAGAGAAGAAACCTTATGTTTGCGTCTTTGAGAGATGTTAGAAAGAGTAGTGGAAGAAGGGACTGCGGTACCTTCAGGGTTTAAGGCTGCGGATGGGAGAGGCGGGGTAGGAAGGTATGGGTCAATACCTTCCGTAGCCTCTATGTGATCTGAGACATCAACAATCTTAAGACCAAGAGAAGAAAGCATGTGTGTAGGGAGTCTGCGGATGGGACCAAAAATAGTTTGATCAGATGAAGGATTGTACCTTTTTAAGTCTTTGGTGACGAAGAAATTGATGTCATCACCCATGTCAATCTTTGGATCCGCATGTAAGTCAGATATACACAAAGACCAAAATCGTGCAAAGGTAAAATCGAATGGATTCTGCCTTGGGCTCTCCTTGGGAATGTATTGAAGAAAATCATCCCAAAGAATCTGACCGTAGTTCACGTCGCGACCTATGAAGATGCTCCAAACCAATTCTAACAGCTTTAAGCCCATATTGTCTGTGTCTCTGGTTCTGCCAGACAGACCGCGGATGATGAAGTGACAAACAAACTGCCATACCGCAGGCAATTGATTTTTCTTGAATTCACCAATCCCTTTGATCGGCTTCTGATAGCTCATTTGATATAGCGCAGAGGTGATGTCCACCATTGATGGTGTGAAGAACTTGACGGAAGGATGAATCAGAAGGTTAATGGTTGAAAGGAACTTTTCTTTGGTCACGATGACCAAGGAATTATTAACAAGGTTTAGGTGAACTTCTTGAGGGTTATCGACTGGGCGATATGCAGAAAAGGCGCACTTGTAGAGAGTGGAGAGTGGAACAACGTCTGTAAATGCATCAAACGGTCCAGACAGGGGATGATTCCTCAAGAACTTGATCATCAATTTGGTTGGTGCATTATAAGTGGGTTGATTGTCGAATATTGCTCTGAAATTGCTCGAGGCAATTGTGGGAAAATCTGAACCAGTTGGGTTCACTGATCCAGAGGTTTTGGTTTGTTTCTTGGAAGCACCGGATTTCACCATTGTTGATTTGTTGAGAGCTTGAAGAATGCAGAGAGGCATCAAGGGTTTTGAGAGCGTAAAAAGTTCTTTGTGGAGAAGAAAAGGGTTTTATAGTGGTTTATTGGAGCGGGAAACGTTTATGTTTTTGACCTAGGTGAAAGTGGGTAAAAACGTTTGTGTTTAACTTAGGATAAGCATCTTTTAATCTTGACCACAAATTGACAAAAAGAGATAAAGATTGAAATTGGGATTAACCAGAAAAAGAACTCTGCATTTAATGAAATGTCAGAGGTAAAATCATGTCTTGAGAACATGTGGAGGGGGGTTGAGAAAAATCCGTTGGATAAAGCAGAAGTTGTAACGGATGGGATGGTTTGGGGTAATAGGAAAAGACATATTAGAGGATCTGATTTGGAAAATCTTTTATTTTGTCATCATACTTAAAATAGGTCTAACACGAGGTTTTTGGAAGAAAAGAATGTGACAGCTTCTCAAAGGAATGTTTTTTATTTAATGTTTTATTTAATGAAGAATCATTAAATAGCACACTATTTTTTTTTTCAAAAAGAAATGAACCGTCTGTAAAACAATTATTGTGACTACGGACGAGCACATCATTGCGGATGGTTTTCTTCGCATTGCGAATGACTGCAGTGGGAGAAACTGAGAAGAGCACTTGTACAAAGATTAGTAACAATAAACAAGAAATACCCATGAATGATAGATATAATATATGGTTGCGGTACACTGACTGTGGTACACAGAATGTACCAAAACCATATGTTATAAGTGTCTTTCATATAGAACCGCAATGGAGACCAAGAAGGTCTGCGGTACCTATCAATTCAAAAAGAATTGGGGGTCCGGATTCATCATCCCTAACATTTTTAAGAACGCATTGAGTTTGGTAAAGTCAAGTGCTTTTGTAAAGACATCAGCAATCTCTTCATGAGTAGGGACAAAGACGAGTTCGATGTTACCTTTCAGAATGTGGTCTTTGATGAAATGATACCGTAGTTCAATATGTTTAGTCTTGGAGTGCTGAATAGGATTATGAGAAATCGATATGGCACTTTCAGAATCATAGTCGATTAGTATCCGCAACATTTTGTAACCGTAGTCTAATAGTTGAGTCTTCATCCATAGAACTTGAGAACAACAACTGGTTGCGGCCACATATTCTACTTCTGCGGTAGACAAAGAAACACAACTTTGTTTTCTTGAGGACCAGCTGACAAGTCTTCCTCCCAAAAATTGACATCCACCAGATGTACTTTTTCAATCAAGTTTGCATCCAGCATGATCCGCATCGGTAAACGCTTGAAGGCTGAAGTCATTGCCTGCGGGGTACCATAGACCCAGAGATTTGCTTCCTTTTAGGTACCAGAGAATTTGTTTGGCTGCGGTCATGTGAGACACTTTTGGGTCAGCCTGATACCTTTCACATACACTAGTAGCAAAGACAATGTCCGGTCGGCTTGCGGTGAGGTACATAAGAGAGCCAATGATACCTCTATAAGTCTTGTGATCCACAGATTCACCAGAAGGATCAGTAGAGATCTTATATCTGAAGGCCATAGGAACCGTAGCCGAGGAGCAGTTGTCCATAAAGTATTTCTTTAAAAGTTCAGTGGTGTATTTCTCTTGATGAATGAATATCCCTTGTTGAATTTTTTTGACTTGAAGACCTAGAAAGAAATTAATCTCTCTATTCATGCTCATTTGGAACTTGTTAGTTATGAGCTTAGCAAATTCATCCACCATTCCTTGATCAGACGATCCGAAGATGATATCATCCACGTATATTTGTACAAGCATAAGGTGAGAACCATTTGCTTTTCTAAATAGCGTGGGATCAATCACTCCTCTTTTGTAGCCCGAAGAGACAAAGAATTCAGAAAATTCTCATACCAAGCTCTTGGATCTTGCTTCAGACCGTAGAATGCCTTTTGAAGCTTGTAGCAGTGGTCAGGGAATTCAATATTTTCAAACCCAGGAGGTTGTTGCAAATAAACCTCTTCTTTCAATTCCCGATTAAGAAAGGCACTTTTAAGATCCATTTGGTGTACCTTGATGTTTTTGTGGGCAGCATATGCTAAAAAGATTCGAATTGCTTCCATTCTTGCCACCGGAGCATATGTTTCATCATAGTCAACACCTTCCAGTTGACTATACCCTTTTGCAACTAGTCTTGCTTTATTTTGAATAACCGCACCAGACTCATCTAACTTGTTTTTGAACACCCATATTGTACCAATAATAGTATGACCTTGTGGAATGGGAACAAGTTGCCACACTTTGTTTCTTTCAAATTCTTCCAGTTCTTCTTGCATTGTAGAAATCCAATCTGGTTCCAATAATGCTTCGTTGATAGATTGAGGCTCGACTGGGGACATGAATGCTGCATAGTGACAATGATCAGATAAATCTTTGGCATATCGAGTCTGGATACCTGCGGATTGGTTGCCAATAATTTGACCTGGTGGGTGATATTTCGTCCATACGTGTAGGCGAGGCATCAGATGGTCAACAGCTGCGTTAGAAGGAATGTTTTCAATATCAGAGGTTGCTTCGGATGGAGAAGGAAGTTCCTCCTGGATTTTTGAACAGCCTGCGGAATCATCTTGACTTGTTGGAGCGAGAATGACATTTTCGTGAATAGTTTGGAGAGGTTCCCCTTGGATTGTTGATGGGAGTTCCTCTGAAATCTGAGAAGGTTCCCCCTGGACTGCTGATGGGAGAGAAATGATCCTTGAGTTGGTTCGAGTGTCAATGGTTTCTATGATTTCATCATCCGAATCTGAAGATACGTTTGATGGTAGTGATATTTTAGGGAGAGGAGCTTGAGCATCATCAAATACTGGAATCTCGATGGTTGTTGCTTGATCTGGAGTAGAGCTTTCCCCCTCAACCGGAGAGGTGAAAGTATTGAGAGATCCTACTTCGGATAGAGATGGACCAGAAACATCAGCATGTTGTTGTTAAGCAGTTGGTGACACAAGAACTTCGGATAGTTTTGCAGTTTCAACAGGGTCGAAAAGATCATCATAATTGACTTCAACTAGGTTTAGAGGACCTGAAGAAGCAGGAATATCACTTTCCATGATGGCAGTGGTTTCAATAGATGGAGGGGTGTTGCGGATGTAAGCATCATTGAAATTCATATCAAAGCTTTCAATGATAAGCTTCGTTTGTCTGATAAGAACCCGATAGGCAACCTTGTTTGTAGAGTAGCCAAGAAAAATGCCTTCATCGGACTTCGGTGCAAATTTTTTAAGCTGATCTCTGTTATTAATCACAAAACATCTACACCCAAAGATGTGAAAGAAATGAACATTTGGTTTCCGGTTGTTGAGACCCTCATATGGTGTTTTATTAAGGCGTTTGCACACGATGCTTCGGTTTTGAACAAAGCATTCAGTTGCTACATCTTCAGCCCAGAAGTAAAGAGGAAGGTGTGCGAAGTTGAGCATGGATCTGGCTACTTCCACTAGAGTACAGTTCCTCCTTTCTACTACACCATTTTGTTGAGGTGTATACGGAGCTGAGAAGTTATGAGAGATACCTTTTGACACCAAGAAGTTGTTGAGAGGATGATTAGTGAATTCAATGCCATTATCACTGCGGATACGTCTTACAGGCAACTTGTTCTGAAGTTCTATCTCTTTGATGAAGTTTATGAGAATCTGCGGTGTTTCGGATTTAAGTCTGAGGAAGAATACCCATGTGAAGCGAGTGAAGTCATCAACTATAACCAGTATGTACTTTTTGTGATGAAGACTGGCTATGGTTGATGGACCGTAGAGATCAATGTGTAGAAGTTCAAGTGGTTCAGAAATTGAAGAATCAATCACCATGGGGTGACTTACTTTGGACTGCTTACCACATTCACAAGCAGGACATAGAGTGTCATTGCTAAACTTGAGAATGGGTAATCCTCTGACCAGTTCTCTAGTAACCAAGGTGTTGATATACTTGAAGTTAAGATGGGCGAGCATGCGGTGCCATAACCAGCTAACTTCGGATATAGCTTTGGAGAGAAAACACAACTGCGGTTTTCCAATGATGAGAGAGACATCCAAAGGATACATGGTACCCTCGGATCGTGACTTGATCAAGTTGGTACTTCTATCACTTGTCATAACGTAACAAAATTGATCATCAAACTCAACTCGATGACCTGCCTTACATAGTTGGCAAACACTGATAAGAATATGTTTAAGGCTTTCTACATAAGCAACCTTCTGTATTGAAAAGTTCCCCATAGTGAGTACACCGTAACCTCGGATGATTCCATTCGCATTGTTGCCGAATGTAACATTTCCACCATTGCATATAGGCCTGAAATCCCTAAGGTATTCTAACCTTCCGGTCATGTGCAAGAAGCAGGCATTGTCGATCAACCATTCTTCTTCTTGTTCCTCCTTGCACAATGCCTACGTAAATTAAGTGGTTAATTTGGGCACCCAAGCGATTTTGGAGCCCGGAGTCACATACGAGGTATTAATCGATGCATGATGTGAGGTGACAGGGACAGGTTTTAAGTCAACTTTCAAGCCTAGTCCTGGGTGTTTAAGATTTTTTGGAGCTTTGTGAGATTGTGGATAGTTCCGAGTCCTTTGAGAACGACGAGATTTGTCATGAGAGAAGATCTTTTGACATTGACATTGACACGTGAACTTTTTATCATTTACCCTGACATTTGGCTTAGACTGTTGTTTTGAAGAAAAGGTATGCTTTTGTCCAGTCCGAGGATTGTAAGATTTGACCCTTTTGTTTGTGTGTTTTGAAAAGGTGTTTTTTTGCAGGTCTCGCAAGTGTGTAGACACGTGCAGGCCTTTTGTGAGGTGACTTCATAAACTCTTGAGGTGACCTTTTGAGTGTCGGGGTTGGCAAAATTCCTTTCCATTTTTGTGTTTTTGAAAGTGACTTTGGAAGAATCGGAGTAGGTAGAATACCTTTCCATTTTGGATTGTCTAATGAATAGACTTGAAAACCATTTGATCGAAAAGACTTATCCTTAGAGTCAGGTGTTTTTTGAGCAATGTTAGAAACAATAAACTCCTTCTTTTTTGTTTTCTTGGAAACAGTTGATTTGAAATGGTAATTTGAGAAAACAAGCTTTTCTGGACTCTTTGACTTGGGATATTTCACATATATCTTTCGTTTTGAATGAGTTTCCCGTTGCTTCCCACGGGAACGAAATTCTTCTTTAACCGCTCTTTTTGCTTCGGTCTTAGGAGAACCATAGTCAGTGACATTTAATTGCGGTTTCCTCAAATCTTTTGGAGATTTTGAGAAACAAGGACTTGATTCATCCGAACTGGAGAAATCATGATTATGAGAGCATTGGCCAAATTCAAAATTTTCAAATGGTAATTCATGATTAATTGGTTCAATAGTCATATAACTTTTGACTAAGGTCTGTGGTGTAGTGCTTTGGACAACCGCAGAGTAAGTCTTGGTGGACACTTTAGTGGGACAATTGTTACTGGGTAATGGGACGGTTTGTAGTTCATGACTGCGGTTAGGAACAAGGCGGCCAGTTTGCATTTCATTACTGGATAATGGGATGTCTAATCTGACTTCCGGACTTTCTACAACAATTTCCTCATCGACTACGGATGATGTCTGAGAATCAGAGTGATCTATGCTATCAACGTGATTAGAAAATTCAAGTAGAATTTCCTCGATAACATAGTTATTACTCAGATCATGAAGTTTACCAAAATGAGCTTGGATATCCTCAGGAAATGTTTTGTCATTGACTGCAAATAAGAAGTTGCGGTTTGGAGGGACATAGCGACGTTCCGGTGTGAACCGAGGTGAGGAGTCTGTTGCGGTTGGATACCCATTGGACCAACCCCAATTAAAAGTGTTATCAACATTCCCATAATTAACAAGATTCTCAATGGCCTTAGTTTCAATAAAAAGCTTTTCAATTAAAAGATTTAAGCGTACAATTTCATTCTGTGCTAAATCTCTCTAATTTAAAGCTATTTCTAATTGTGTTTCGCTTAACATCCTAGCATCCTTCTCTAGCATCAAGTCCTTCTCTAACATTGCCATTTTGAGTCTCTTATTTTCCAAACGTCCTCTAACGTGGAACATCTCCTGCGAAGCGATGTTCTTCTCATCTAAGGCTTTATTGTAGTCTGTAAGGACGGCAACACATGTGACATTAAGTGTGTCCAAGTAAGGTTGACAGTCATGCATGCTATAATTTAAAGTTTGAATCATAAGTTTTACCTGTTCCACAATGCTGAGAGTTCCATCTTTCGCCATATAGCAATGGTTATTCTTTAGCTTGGTTGAGCCGTCTTCATCAGCAGTTGCCATCATACAGATCTTGCCTTCTCCTTTACTGCGGTCGTCTTCATCTTCGTTTCCGGATGACCACACTTGATGGTTCCTTTTCACTTGAGCAACGTAGGCTTTACCCTTTTCTTTGTCCTCCAGTTCTTGAGCCATTCTGAGATAGAAGGCTCTATCTTTTATTACGTTTTCCTTGCAATCCTTGGCAAAATGGTTTTCCTTGTTGCACTTGTGACATATAACAATGCCACTTTTGTCTTCTAAAGAGGTACCGGAGTCAGTTGATTGAGGTTGTGATGGTACGTCTTTAGATTGTGTTTGCTGGGGTTGCGGTGGAGGGAGAGGATTCTTGGTGGAACGAAAGTGATTATTTTGAAAGTTGCGGTTGAAAGGTGGTCGGTAGTACTGTTGATTTTTATGAAATGAAGGTGGTAAGCGATTGAATTTTTGACTGACACGGGCAATGGCATTTTGAAACTCTTCTTTGTCGTCCTATTCTGAGTCTGCTTCATATGATTGTGGTGATGAGTCATACGAAGTCGGATAAGTTTGAGTGTGGGGTGACTATGCTACAAGAGCAAGTGGACCTCCGAAGTCTGAGCAGTCCTTGAGTACAGTGGACTCTTGAGCTTGCAATTCACCATAGAGCTTATAGAGAGACAACGAGTAAATCTTCCTGTCTCCTTGGACAATCATTTTGGCTGTTGTCCAATGTCTTCCCAAGCCATTAAGGAACTGTAGGTTTGTTTCATGATTGTTGCGGACGGTGCCTGCATTGGACAGTTTTGTTACAATCAAGTTGAATCTCTTAAAAGAGTCTTCCAAACTTTCACCGGAGTGAGCTTTGAAGTTGTTGAATTCGTTGAGGGCTGTAGTGAGCTTCTTGTCTTGAGCCTGCTCTGAACCTTCGTACAAGTTTTTGAGAACATCCCAAATCTCCTTTGCTGATTTTGCAGTTTATGATGATGTCGAAGTTGACAGGAGCAAGTCCACAAGATATTTCATAAAAGGCAATAACATCATTTTCCATCTTGTTGAGATCATCTTTGGTGGGACGGTTCAAAGCTGGTTGACCTCCTCCTAGCTTTGAAGTGGCTCCATCAGTTTGGACTGATGTGAGGACTGGAACATGTGGTCCTTCCTCTATAGATCGCTAAACATCTCTACCAAGTCGTCTGAGATATCTTTCCATCCTTTTAGACCAGTGATGGTACTCATTTGCAACCAGTATTGGGGCTCGATTAGAACCACCAACACTATTGGAGACATTTAGTGATAACGATTGTTCCATTTAGAAGATTTTTGTGTTTAATAAATGAACTTCAGTGGTATAGAAAGCTCTTTGAAAAATCAGAGTTCCGATTTTCAAAAAGCAACCACTCTGGATTTGATACCAATTGTTGAGAGAAAAAATTTGAGAAACACTTGAACAAATCGTTAGAACAAGTATATAGCAGAATAGTTAATCTCGAAGGATCTGTTAGCTCAACAATAATATTAAGTGTTAGAAGTTAGTGAGTTAGATGCGGAAAAGTAAGGAATGTAAATGACAACAATTGTTATATCAAGTATACACAAAAGTAGATTCATAACAAGGAATGCATTCAAACCAAGTTAGTAAATGAGATCTAGCTTAGTGATTAAGTCACAAGTGACTTGCTATTTAAAAGAGATGGTAATCGATTATGAGAATAAGAAGGTTTGATAAGTAAGATAGAATGAGAACTGATGTGTATTAGAATTTGAGGAGAGATTCACACACGGTACTGATTACATGAGAAATGAACTCTATTTATAGAGACAATTTTACAACTCTAAAAGTAGCCATGCAAGGCATAATGGACATTAGAGTGTTTTACAGAAAAAGACAAATAAACTAAGTAAAGATAAGGACTGCGGTGCTGATGACTTCGGATGGCCAGATGATAAGATCGCTTGACTGCGGTTGCTTAGAGGCTGCGGTAGCTGAAGTTCAAGAGGGTCACTTTTTTGATTCAACAGTGTTGAATCCCACTATTATCCAATGATTTTGACTTGTTACATGAGAAAATTTTCTCCAAATCGAGGGTGGTGTTGGAGAGCATATTTGTGGTATGCTCATAGACATAATCATGAATAGTATTGATTACACACAAATCACTACTGATTGGATAATCATTAGTAGGTCCAAACACAAGACTTCTCACCTTATGGTTTCCAAATAGCATATCAATTGCACCTTCCTGACAACCAATCTGAGCATAAATGGTTGCCAATAAGGGACGGACAATGATTAAATTTGTTTGTTTGTATTTGGAATTTATTTTAAAATCCGTTAGAACAAAAATTTGTGTTTCAGGTTTTTTTCAAAATTATTGGGTAGGGGATGGTATTAGCCTCCACAAACCCCTCCCCAACTTTGGACTCTTCCAACTCATGAAAATCTTCATTATACTTATCCAATTCAATTTCAACTTCTTTGATTTCAGAAATACTCTCAGTCTCCTGATCATTTAAAGACACATAATCCACCACCACAAGCTCTAGTTCGGGTGGTGTAAGTTTATGCACTTTGTTATCAAATAATTTATTACTACATGGAAAAGTTACCTCATTCACCAGCTTAGTGTTTGAAAGATTGTCTAAAGGTTGTTGATTTAGTTGCTCAACTATATGTTCTATTTTTTTTTTCAATAACTGAAATTGACTTGGAGTTGTCTTCTTCTTTGTTGAAGGTTTCATTCAATATGTCCAACATTTGATCCAAATTTTTGCTAAATGAAGATTCATCTGATTCATGGTCCTCCAGAAAACAAGGTGATTCATGGTACTGGCTTTGAGTTGAATCATCAGTCCACCAACAATCATCGTCATATGGATCATCACATGTATCATAATTATATGACTCATAGTAAAGATCATTATAATACTGATATCGGTCCGAATTTTCTCTCTCCCACCACATATCGTTATTCATCTAAGTATATTCTTTCACTCACCACCATCCCTACAAAAAAAGAGTGAAGATTCTGAACTAAAAATAAAACAAAACAAAAAATAAAAAAAAATGTAATGACTACTTCAACACAATAGTTTAAGCGCACAATCACCCTGACAACGGTGCCAAATTTTGATCGAGGTCGTTGTCTCGGTAAAAAATAAACCTCACACACACTAGATAGCTAGGGTAAGTAAGGGTCGAATCCACAAGGAGGTTGTGGTCAAACTTTGTGTCAAAATAGTTAATGAAAAACTACAAGTAATTGTCACAAAATTATTTAAATTAAAAGTTGATGAAAAAGCTAAAAACTTGGTAATGCAAGAACTACTAAAACAAACTACTATCAAAGAGAAAAAAACAAGATGCTTCCGGTTCAGTTGTTTGGATGGTTGGACTTACACATTTTTCTTCCCTTAAATTCCAATTTAATTACCTAGACATAATTAAGGTTGATAACTTGCAACAAATAATTTTGAGCACACACTATGTTATCCCAACTAGTTATCTTACTCCCTATGTCTAAATGGATTAGGAACAACTAGTTGTTTGGCGATAATGTGTCTTACGATTACCTATTACAATGTTGAATATATAGTACTACAAATTCGGAATAATGTATGTGGGTTCAACTGATCATCTTAGTTCCTAAACTACTTGAATTCAGAATGATTAGTGAATTAACAATACACTATCTTAGTTGCAATATCACACAATAAGAAAACCCAACTCCAATTACTATAAGTAAAAATCATAACTTTAAGAATGAAACAATAACTGAAATTGAATAGAATAAAAGTAATAATCAAAATGTGTTCATTCTAACATCCTACAACGTTCCCGGAAGTAACCTAGGCGGTTTAGCCTTCCATATGATTAACAAAACACACAACTTCAATACAAACAATTGAATTAATGCTAAAATTCACAAAGCAACTTGGAATCATAAAATCAATGAAGTCTAATGATCAATCAACTATGGAAGGATGAAACCTTGGGGATGAAGTAATCAAATCTGGAGCTTGATGGAATTGATGTAGATTCGTTGGTTGAACAATCTTCAAACGTTGAATGATAATGAATTTGATGCTTTCTCATCTTGGATTTGGAATTTAATGATCAAAAATGTGTTTAGAGAAGCTTTGAATGTGTTTGGAACCCTCCAAAACTGTGGAAAATCACAGGGAAGAAGTCCCAGGTTGATTAGGGTTAAATCTCCTTTAAATAATTGCTGAAAAACTGATCTTCGGAGCTGTTTCCGCGTCGGCGTCGTAGTAGGCATCTTAGACGTCATATAGGACGTATGGGCGTCCTTCGGGACGTTTTACATGTCTTCTTCCATCCTTGATATACACTTGAAAATGGCCTAAAACGGGTAGGCGTCCTAGGGGGCGTCTTAGACGCATTTTAGGATGTCTCTCATCTTTGTTGCCCATTTTTAGTAATGAAAACGGTAGAATCAGTAAAAATGCAAAACAAGAAAGTTGTAGGAAATTTTATCTAGTCTCCAGAACTTCTTCACTCATGTCAATTGGAGCTCTAGATCTTGAGATATGATCAAAACATTAAAGAGTGGTCAAATTTCTTAGCACCATTTTTCTTCATTTCTTTAGCAATCTGTTTTGCTTGCAAGTTCCGTCCACTTTTAGTATGATATATTGACCTGCATATGAAGTTCAAAAACTCATCAAAGTAGTGCCATTCTTGGAGAATTATACATCAATTCAACATATTTATGACAATTTAGTATAGTCATATAATAGACTTATCAATTTTGCATTGTAAGGACATGTTTTCCGCTGCTTTTATGAATAAAATAAATTTGATTTGTCTTTTATATATATATATATATATATATATATATATATATATATATATACATGCAATGAAATTGTTGTGAAAAAATAATGTTTGTGTATTTCTATAAATGGATGTGATTCTTAGTTATGTTATTTATTGTAGTGTCAAAAATTTTCTAAGTAAGGAAAGATTCCCATTACCCAAGTTTCAATTGGAAAGAAAATTGGAATCATATGATTCGAATCATGTGATGTATGGAAATCTTGGTACTTAGGAAATTAAGATTAATTCCTTGATCACACAAGTATGTGAGTCAAGTGAAGGACTAAAGGACTAGAACACAATGTTGTGCACCAGTCAAGTCCACCACAGATAACAATGAGAATATTCGTCATGATTTACCAAAAGGTCTAGTAAATGTGATTATACTTACAAGATTAAGTGTAATTCTGAATCATTGAAAGGTTTTAATGAATGCTAGAACGAATAAGAAGAATCATTGAAGGCGGAAAGATAAAAGTTTCTCCAATCTAAGAAGAAGGGAGAATAATTTTATATTAGTTTTATGATCGTCTTAATGATTAAGAACCATATCACAATTGATCCTCTAAATGCCATCTTAGTGCACTAGTATGGCTAAGTGGAGGAATCGGAAATTGTTGAAATGGTTAAATCAAAAGGATAAGTCATACTTCGTTCCAAAATCAAGTCTTAGAATCGTACTCCAAGATTGTGAATTGAGTGACACACACTCATCAAATGTGAAGTAGAAAATTGTTTTTCTTACTCTTGCACGTTTGAAATTGGTAAGTTATGATGTCTTAGAGAAGACAAGGACCAACTAAGACCAAATGTGTGTAATGTTTTGTCTTAATATAGACACACACTAAATCTTGGATATTTGTTTATCAAGAAATGTTTCTTGATAAGAGAATCTAATATGTCAAGAGGTTAGTGGGAGTCTGAAGATCTTGAAAAGATTCAAGAACTAATCAAGAGTAATCCTATTAAACACTAGAACACAACTTAAGGTTTGTAACCTATCGTATTGACAAAATTCTATTTCTGTGCCAATCCTGTTGAGTGATTATGCATATAAGTTCTATGAGTTCTCAATAGACTGCATAAGGCAAGCACCTTGTTCAATGAAATTACATTGACTGGCATAAGTGAGCTGCTAGATAACTTGGAAGCAATGGTGGGACCCTTGATTGCAAGAGATTAAGAATGAACAAGTTCTATC
This sequence comes from Lactuca serriola, assembly GCF_051521515.1. Lineage (NCBI taxonomy): Eukaryota > Viridiplantae > Streptophyta > Magnoliopsida > Asterales > Asteraceae > Lactuca > Lactuca serriola. The sequence goes on from NC_136416.1 coordinate 118,251,510, forward strand.
CATAAGAGTTTGAATTTGTCACAAACATTATCTTTCGATTATGGTTATGGCAAATTCACATGGATAGGAACACATACACCATAAAATATAAGTGTCATAAGGTTTCTCTCCTTCATGAAAATGATTGTGAGGAAACGCTTTCACTAAGAGAGATTTTAAGGAGATAGCGATTATGTAAATTGCATTCTCAAATTCGATTATGATTACGACATCCCTCTTCATAGTTCGGATTGTGAGATTTGGCAATTAGTCTGAACATTTGGGACTTTGTAAAATAAGTTCTGAATTGGTTTAGACACATGTGAGCTGTCTAAGGAAAGGTGTGTGATTTTGAGAAACTTAGATAAAGTCTTATCGAAGCATATCGTATTAGAAACAATGAACTTTGGAAGTCAATAAGTATTGTTTTCTAGAAGTTTAGTTGGTTTCTAAATACGTGTCAAAGGTAGTGGGAGCATAAATGTTATGCTGGAATGGATATAATCATCATGTTAGTGGGAGCATGATTATTATTTAAGTATTGCAAGTTGGCAATATTAATTATAGAAAAAACAAAAGTTTGACTTTGCAAAGTTGCAAGGGTAGAAAAGTTGTTTTTGCTATAATTAAGGGAGAGAATGTTATACTTCGTTTCCCATCTAAAAGCTTAGATCGAGAAATTTTAATTGAATTTAGTCAAGGGTATATTTATTATTTGCATTCTCAAAATACGATTATGATTACGACATCCCTCTTCATAGTTCGAGTTTTGAGAACTAGGAAAATAGAAATATTATGATGATATTATAGTAAGAAACTGGTAAAGTATCATGTTTTCCATTATGAATTGTATCCCATACGCTTTGGGTATAGGATCGATTGCATATGCTGTAAGATTCGACCATTCCAAAATTTTCCAAATGCCTAGAGCATTTAGAGGGAAAAAGGAAATAGAACCGGTTTTGACTAAAATAAATTAAACAACTTCAAAGGATAATCTAAGGTTCGCCAATGATTGGTCGCTTGAGGACAGTTGAAAGTATAGTCATGGATGGACCATATTGACATTATTATGAATAGATAAGATTCTATTTAGAATGAGTTTTCATATGGAAAATATGGAAATGTTTCCATATTGGGTGTGGGATATCGAGAATAAATGTCTAGATTAGAAACTTTTATGCAAGAAGGATGCTCAAAGGAATGTACTTTGTATATGAGACTTCATGACTATGGAATTGTCTTGTAACAATATCCAATAGAGAACTTTGTGATTTCATTGGCAAAGTCTTGGTGACTTTGGCGCCGTGACATTACGAAAGAACTGTTGCATAAAATTTTAGAATCTAACATACTCTTGTAGTGGCGAGAATTTTGTATTTTTACACTAATGGATTAGGAATTGTGAAATGAATGTGATTAAAAATGTTATTCAATTATACTATTTCACAAAGTAAGTACCATAGGTAAACATAGTGTGTATGCTAAGAGCATGGGACAATTGTAGTTATAATTCAAGTAAGAAGTTGATTACCCGAAACAACAAATAATGAGTAATAAATATGGTGATTAAATAAAATGTTTTATTTACGCTCAAAGGTTTGAGGTCATATAGGATTAGTATTATTCTTGTGTTTCACTTTGAATGTTTTGACTTCCCGAATAATAAGATTATTCAAACCCTCCACAGTCGCTCATTATTTGAAAGTAGGAATGAAAGAAGACTGTCATGAATCTGACTGTAGATTGTATAAAGTGTTTAAGATATAGAAAAAGTTTGCTGCAGGGTTCATGAGTGCTGCTATAAGATTAGAGTATTGGAATAAACCCACGCTCACTTGTATCCCTTCATGGATTTTATCACGAGTGATTAGTGAGACGATAATATCTTATATTCTTGAAACCAAGATGTGTAAGTTGTATCTTGCGAGTCGGTTACACATTGATCATATGTAAACGCACCAGTAACTTGGTGTTATAAAAACGTATTGTTGTGTGTGATTCGGTGAGTGGCTACAAGCGAGCATTGAGTCGAAGTTTATCCATTCCTTTTACCCAAAGTGGTATAAAAGCGACATCTGTGGACCCCTCGATGATTTAGTGATGACACCCTAAGCGCTTGGCCAAGCCGGGACTAAGTTGATGTGTTCAATTGTAGTCTGTTGTCAGTCGTCATAAATCGGATGTCGAGAAACAATATATAGACAGAGAGAATGATTTAAATCCATGTCTCAGTCTATACGATATCAAGAATGGAGGAATATATGATCCCTTATCTAAAGGACACTCTTCTGATAAGATCAGAGTTGACAACGACTTTTGAAAGCTACGATTGCGGATCAGGATCTGAAGTCATACACAAAATAGTTATTATACTTATCCAAGTGGGAGACTATTGGATTAGTGTCTAAGTCCATAACTATTTTGGTATGTACTTGACCCGATGGTGCATGGTCCTTTTGGGTTGCCTTCACCAAAGCAACTTGATAGGATGAATTATGGAGAGAGAGGATTAATTATGATTTATTAATATATTATGAGAATAATATATTAATGGAGAAATCATATTGTGTAATTAATATTAGTCAATAATTAATTAGGAATTACTTTTGTGGCTAAAAGAGATTAATTAAAGTTAGGGGACTAGAACTATCGATTGTGTGATAATTGAATATTGGGCTAATGGACTCCATATTAAAAGAGTGGACGAATTCTCTGGGGAAACTCATTTGAAATCGTCCAAGGCCTCTAAGGAGGGAGTCCATTAAGGTTTCCTTGTTAGATAAACCTAATAGTCTCACATATTTAAGGACCCCTAGGGCACCAAAAATGTGGGTAACTGTTTCCTTAGGGTTTCTAGACATTTTTGGGTGCCTCTCATCTTCTCCTTCTTCATCCTCTTACTCTTGGTGTTTGTGAGCCATTAGAAGTGTGACATTTGTGACACTAAGCTTTCAGAAGCCAATTACAAGGAGGAATAGATTGTTATTACTACATAGCAATCAAAGGTAATTTCTAAACCCTTAACTCAGTTCATATCATGATAGATCTAGGGTGTATGGCTTTGGATGATTATTGCATGTTCATTAGACAAACTAGATCCAAAGCTTTAGGGTTTGCATGTACACCATAGGAATGATGTGGTGCTCAAAACCCATCAGTATTCTATAGTAGTTCTATTAATTAAAATAAAACTATTTGAAGAATTGAAATCCTGTAAACAAATGGTTAGTTTATACTGCTATGAGTTTGGTATAACCATGTTTGATATAACCTAGTGACCTTTACGACATTCTTCATGCATCGGATGTTATGACATTTGTCACCCCAAGCATGCTTTCCTAACTATAGCTAGCAGTTCAGGTGTGAGATTGTCAGTCCCGTATAGATCTATACACAAATCTCACGCTCTCCCTCAAGGAGACTTTGGTTATACTGTATAGGATTTAGTTCCATACCCTGGAGGATACAATTGAAGTAGTGCCTCACAACCCTATATTAACTTGTTTACGTGTAGTGTTGTAGTGTTCTCTTGTACTTGAAAATGTATGTATAACCTTGTAGTAATGTACTTTGTAATGTAAAATAATTATACTTAAATAATTATTTAGCAATGCATCCCTTATACCCGGGAAATAGTATAGTGTTCCATAAACTATATCTACCATAGTTTATTCGTTTGTTTCTGAATAATGTTCTTGAACTAGTAAAACAGTGTAATATATCTCGAACTATACCTATTATAGTTCGTTGTATGTTCGTGTTCGTGTATCGATACCTTTTGCAATTTTGATGTATGTAGGAAAAACACCCTTATGCTCTACATGGTACAAAAGGGTTAAAATATCTAAATATTTTATGGAAATGTAGTGAAATATTTGTTTGAATCAATTGCAAAGGTTTTGAAATGTTGTAAACGTTTGTATAAAAACACAGAAATCCTTGTGTTTTACGTGTATCCCCCCTAAAAACATTGAAAATAGTAAGATGTAGGGGTATGAACTCATAGTTGTTTGTGTACGTGTTGGACAATGAGACTTGGAAAGATGACCCTCGATTTGGTGTATGCAAAACTAACGGTATCCTAATAATATTTAAACATATAACTATATTTAAATTAGAGTAACCATTAATTAAAGTGTTAGAAAAACGCTTGTTTTTGTGTTGAGAGAGATTACCGAAAGTCGCACAAGTGTTGAAGGGTTTTCGGTTCTAAGGGGTTCTCAGCCAAATATAGTTTTCGGTCCTGGGCTATTTTCGGTCGCTTGAAGATATGAAGGCTGGTTCTTGGTGTTCTTGAGGAAAAATATGAAGATTCAAAGGATTGAGCTTGAAGGTATGAATTTTCTTGGATGATCCTTGGGAGCAAAATGAGAGTGTTTTGGGTAAAATGAGTGATAAATGAGCAAGTTTTCAAGGAAAATGTGACAACCCAAAGTTTATTCCGTTACATTACCCCGTTACCGTTAACGAAATATTCCATTTTATAAAAGTTCCGTTAATTAGAGGTCGCCAAATAAATAAATATTTTATATATTTATATTATACGACGTTAACGCCGTGATAAAAGAAATAAAGACACTTACTTTACATTTCCATATTAATTTGGAAAAAGTTAAATTTTATTACGACCACTAAATCGGGTGCGACCAAAAGCCCCGTTTAACGGCAGTATTGGGTAGATTTCCATTGAGCTTCAACTCCAACCCCTATATAAGGGAGAGTAAACTCCATTTCCACCTTTTTACTCGCTCTCTAAACTCTCTCTCAACAACTTTTTCCCGAGCCAAAAATCATCCGTTTCGAGCCCCAAACGAGTAGGTAAACTATCCTAACTTGTTATATAGCTTATCTAGCCTAAAAATTCGATTTTAAAACATAAAATAGGGGGAAAATGATGTGTTTACGGCCCAAGAACACTCTTGGACCGTAAACACCATTTAATGGGGTTTTTAAGCCCCAAAACCCCTCCAAATTGTCCCTAAGGCTTAGATACGACTTGTAGGCTTATGGATTCGGACATAGAACACGTTGAACTATAATTTTAGGGAGTAAACTTGAGTTTACTGCCTAAGAACTTGCTTGGGCCGTAAACGCCTCTTCATGGAGAGTAAACTCAAGATTGTGTGCTAGAAATGCCCCAAAAACCCCCCTATGGCCTTGGAAAAATACCTTGAAGCAATTCCATCATTGTAAGGGCCTTAAACTTTAATAAAACTAAGGGAGTAGGAGTTCACGGCCGTGAACTCCCATGGAGGTGGTTCATGGGCCGTAAACTCCCATTAGGTGTCCAAAAGGTGCCCAAACTCCTTCATTTGACTTGGAAAAATACATAGGATTTATTCTCTATCACTTAAGCCCTTAAAACACCCAAGGAATGTGTCAATAGGAGCTTACGTCCGTAAAATCCCTTGGTTAGGGCCGTAAACTCCCATTTGGTCCATTTAAGTGCCTTAAATCCATTCATACATTTTACATTTGGACCTAGCAAAATTCCACGATCGAGATAAAGCCTTTAAACATCCTAGAACCCCCCTCACCATGAGTTTACGACCGTAAACTCATGGGGAGTTGTCCCAGGGCCGTAAACACTATATGGAGAGTTTACTCTTGGAGAGTAAACTCCATTCCTAATCCATTCCACACTGTTCGCTTACACTTCATGATTCGATTATTCCACACTGTTCGCTTACACTTCACGATTCGGTTATTCCACACTGTTTGCTTATACACCACGGTTTGGTTATACCTCACGATTCGCTGATACATCACGATTCGGTTATACTTCACGATACGTTTCCACTTGTTAAACACTCAACCGTAGTTAGATATATGCCTGTGCTTGTATAGATGCTTATAAATAATGATTGAAGGACTTAGGAAGGCTTGTTCGCCCTATTTCCTTTTCTTCGTTGCGATGTGGTCTGGTGGGATCGGATGGCCATCCGAAGGTCGTTTGATTCATTAGTTATATATTATGTATACAAGCATAGACATATAGGTTTACGTTAGTCAGTTCAGTTATGAGTCTCTACCACTAGTTCAACACTTATATTGGAAACCCACTACCCACTATTTGGGATGCATCTTCGGGACACGGCCTTCTCCGTCATCTAGTTGGTAACCAAAGTCTCCTGTAGGGAGAGCGGACATTGTGTGTATAGATCTATACAGGATTGACACCCCCGCACCCTGACTGCTAGCTACAGTCCACGGCCTACCAAGTCAAGGGGTGACAAATGTCATATTTTATATTGATGCTTGTAGGGCGTCAGGTACTCTAGTGTCGGTTAGTATGGTTACGAGTATCCCAGGTTACCTTATAATTCATGGCCTTAAGGTAACGGTATTTCACACTGTATTTTACACTATACTTTACACTGTATGCTGAAAACCCATTCTCAGAGTCACACTGTTTTAGACCTTGCTAGCTGTATCTTTTATTTGATATTGTCTGGGGTCTGTATTCCTTGTTTTTAGACCTTGCTAGTTGTATCTTTTATTTGATACTGTCTGGGGTCTGTATTCCTTGTTTTAGACCTTGCTAGCTGTATCTTTCATTTGATACTGTCTGGGGTCTGTATTCCTTGTTTTAGACCTTACTAGCTGTGTCTTTCATTTGATACTGTCTGGGGTCTGTAGTCTCTGTTTTTAGACCTTGCTAGCCGTACCTTTCATTTGGTACCGTCTGGAGTCTGTGTCTCCCTTTGTTAGACTGAGCCAGGCATGTCGTTTGTTCGATACTCTCTTGGAGTCTATGAGTCGTTTTGCCTTAGTCAGCAGTCTTCACTGCTGAGGCATATGTTATTTTCCCTGATTTCTCTTGCTTTCTTTAATAATCAAATTTTGTATTTTGATAATGATAGCGATTAAGGGAAAACTACTTTTTACCACATAACTCCGTCCAGTCTTGGTAGAAGATTGCATTTATTAAAGAAAATATAGGATTTTCTGGAAAAGACTCTAATTTATTGGATACTCTAAAACTACCACTTTTATTAAAGTTATTTGAATAAAATGACACTAAATAGTTATGAACTCACCAGCATTTGTAAAAAATGCTGATACTCGCTTTTCAAATAACTTGTATTCTCATGTCATCATGAGACAGGTACATCCTCGGAGCTTCTGACGAAGATAGTTTAGTACCAAGCTGCACCTATATTATTTACTTGTATTACTTTAATATATTGTAATGTAAACCATGTAAAACTATTACTATTAATGCAATGTTTTGTTGTACTTTGATTACTATAATGCATGTGTTGTGATACTTGACATGACGTCATCCACCCCAAAACGTTTCCGCCGTTCCGGTTTTGGGGTGTGACAGATTGGTATCAGAACATTGTTTATAGTGAGCTAAGTATATCAATTCATAAAAGATATACAGCCTATAAATACAAAAGGGATAAAACACTCTGACCAAGAATTATACTTTAAAATATAACCATATTTTACCAAAGTATAAGAACATCCAGAATCTAAACACTCGAACACAAGTATCACAAGAAGAACAATAATAAAAGTCTTTGGATGTTGAGCATTACCGTCAAACCTGGGCAGTTATGTAATCGTAAGCTGGAATAAATGTAACATGATCAACTACATTTATTCAAGATGCAATGAACATGTGCTTGGGAGTGATAGTGGTGTTGCAACAGGTCTGAAACTTACCAACTAGGAATGCTAGAGCCAAACATAAAGTCAAAATACTATAGGAGTATTTTGGAACACTAAAAGATTCACACTAATCCCATAATTTTATTCAGAAGATAAGAAACAAACAAGAAATTAAAATACCATAGGGGTATTTTAGGATACATAGATAACCATGTGTGAAGAACTAAAAAGATCCTTATTGATATACCTACAATTACAGAGAGTGTACTCTCAAGGTTATATATAATAAGGATCCCATAGGCTAAGAATGTGTGGTTTCGCTCTACTTCCTTTTCCTCGTTGGGATGTGGATATAGAGTAGTATCACATATTCGAAGGCCTATCAGATCTAAGCTATATATGATTTGTATACCCTGTGTAATCGTAGCAGGACTCGATATGGATCATCCAGTGAAATGTTAATAATCTTTTAGGATTCTTTAGACATTTCCATTCTCGCACGAACCCTATAGACAACCCTATCCACTTCAGTGCTTGACAGAAGAGTTGATGCAGACCCAAAAAAGGTTCATTGAGCAGATTTCCTGTTTGGGGATAGATGAACTGGGTTGAGACTATTGAATTCACCAAGTGCCTATATCTTTTTAGAGACACCGGTGAGAAACTCGCCTAAACTTCCGAGATTTCCAGTCATCCATCATGAAGTGATGACATCCAGAGACGGATTCGGAATTAAGGCGGAGTAAAGATTCAATATGTCCATACGAGAAGAGAAACCTAGGTAACTACCCGAAGGAAACCAACGCCGATACCATCCAAAGATACGAGGAAAACAGAGGGAGCCAGTACATGGAACCCGAGAATTGTCTTTTCCTCGTGTTCGTCACACTAATAAAACCGTAAAATAATACAATATAATGAGTTAGTGATTACACTACTCACGCTATGTGTTAGGTAAATCGTCGTTTCCCGTTGCCAGTTACACGATTAGAGCGGATCCCCGCACCTCTATTGAGAATATTTAGCCATAAGCCTTCATAAGCCTCTCTTTCCGCGGTTTCGTTCCGAACTGTTCTCAAATCTCTCCAGGCCGGAGAGTGAAACCTTTCCCAGTAAAAAAAGGTAACTTAGTAGGAACGACTCGCATATTATGGCCTTTTCCCGATACCCATACTCTTACCTTGATTACTAGGACTACATCATAGGGATGTAGGTCGACACTCAGACAACCAGTACCCGAGGCACGGGAAAAATTTATGCCTAATACAGTCAGGACAGATATGTCCAGAGCTAGCCATCGTCTCTCATTCCTCTCCGTGTAGAAAACCATGCCCCCCAAAGAAGCGTAACCAGTCCACAAGCAAGAAACCTACTCTCTTATTCGATGAAGCTACGTTCCAAGCTGCAGTCTCGGCAGCCGTAGCAGCTGTCCTGGCTCACTTGAATGCTAATAACGCTAATGTTAGCAAGAGCCCTATCGGGATTCCCGATCCTAGCAATGGACAACAACAACCAAACCTGCATACCCAGCCACCCAAGAACTTCAACCAATTCCACTAAAGAGAAAACTCATGATCGAGGAGGGAGGTACCTCGGCTCAAGGACCTTCCGGAGAGCAACGAGCTGAGGCAGTCAATACCCCTGTCCATCCTTCCCTCCTGACTTCAAAAAGACCATACCTAGGAAACCTTCCCCACTGCAGCAAGTGTAGCTACCATCATCATGGTATATGTCGGTAACTCTTATGTGCTAGGTGCAACATGAAGGGGCATACTGCTCGCGTATGCAGAACTCCGGTGGAGCGTATTGCATCAATCACCAATGTGACGACCAATCCAGTCTGCCGTCTATGTGGTGAGATTGGACACTTCAAAAGGGATTGCCCAACTGAAGAAAACAACAAAGACACAGGAGGAGCCTAACTCTACTGCTTAAGGAGAAGCATTAAGGAACCCGGTAGATTTTGGTACGTCTCTCGATCTCAGATAACTAACGCAAAACATCAAAAGGCTAATTCAAATGTAAATACTTCCCCATTAAGGCGAAAGTCGTAGCATTGTTAGAAAATTTAAAATTCATCAGGTAAAACTATAATGGCTAAACATATACGTTACGACCATGTATAGTTAAGATGGATAGACCTAGAGTGAGTGAATGCCGCCTCATTTCCTGTTCCTCGTTTGGTTGTGGATTTAGGGCGTAGTCTCTCAGTCAACAGTCCTCCCCACCTTAATTATACATGACTAGTATATGTAAGCGATTATAGAAATGCCTCGTGAGAATCCATTCATGAAAAGGGTAGTCTACTCGGAAACACTTAGGACTCTCTATAGTTCCGCGTCTATTCTATTGGTCCCAGTATCCGTGATAGTGATACACGGGATGAAACCCGAGACGCCTAGAACTTGTATGCCCGTTCGGCACATGAATCTATTGACCCTCACTTATATAATGTCGAAGTGTGCCAACTTCGACGACTCTATCGATCATGGTTTGACGTAGTGCAACCATGTGTAAATCCCTAGTGCTGTGTAAAAAGGGCTTTCTCCGTGGCCATGTCGGCAAATAAAGGTTCTTCCGAACCTAAGCATAATACAAATAATCAAACCTAATACGACCCGTCAGTCGTCCCTCTTATCTCAAACCTTCCGAAGTACCCAAGGGGAGGGTACCGCGCGCTGTTGACCAAACCCCTTTTAGACATATGGAAACTGAAGCGAAAGACACTACAGGCACTCCAGAAGACGATAACCATCCGAAGCATACTTCATAGATTCCCCAGAAAGACCCTTCGTACCTCGCACATCAGGTTCGTGAACCCATAGGATAGAACTCATGGGACTGACCACTATAACCAGGTATATGCATAAAGGTGGTGTATAGTTGAGATCAAAAACATTTAAGATGTGTGCTTCCTCCCTACTCCCTGTTCCTCGTTGGGTTGTGGGTCTGGGGTGGAGTCGCACAACTGAACATCCTGTCGACCTCAATTATATACGGCTTGCATACACCAAGTGTTAGTGGTTAAGACAAGTATGAGCTCTACCACAAACCTCATAGTAAATCCCTTCATCTTATTCCATAAAATAGGAGCTGGAGTCAAGAGAACCACTACGGGTTGAGCTACTATAATGACCACAAATCCGAAATTTGTTGTCATACTGGTTAAGCCCACATAGTAGCTAACACCCTCAGTTAGTAAAGAGATTAAAGTTCTTAGTGATGGGAACCTATACTCACTAGATTTGACCTAGACCGGGAAAACTCAGAACCTTCGGAAGAGTAGTTGCAGTAGATGCTCGCACCACTCAGGAACTTCGTCCACCTCGTTACAGACTAGTAGTGCCTAGGACCCTCCACCCTCTCGCATGGAGGAAATCGTCGTCGCCCAGTAGACGATAGACAACATTCTCCGAAGGGAACACTAGAATACCGAGAACCACAAGATAACCTCCGCAGCCAAGAATACTTGATCAAAGTGCGAAAGTAGCTGTGTTACGCCTCATGACCCAGATCCCGAAGAGATTATAGACTTAACACCAGCCTTGGTGTTAGTCGAGGGGTTATGCAGGAGCATGCGCTTTCCGCACTAGAATAAACCAAAGTCTTAGAGATTCATTGGACTATTAGGTGTTCCACGAATACTATCTCACGCAGAAATAGTAGAACCACCTCTGGAGATAGTCCAACACTCATCTAGTGAAACCCTATCTCCCTGACCCTGAGGGTTTCCGTTAGAAATACCTCAAGCATCAGAAGTGCAGGTTCATTTTGCACGAGCTCGAGATAGACACTCTACAACAAATAGGTAACCGTAGACCTGCAACCCATTCGATGACCTAGAAAGCCTCTAAAAGCCAATTGACAGGAAAACGCGAAACCAAGGACAACTTGAGCTTCCTAAGAACCAACCTGAAGGACTACACTACCAGTATGGGAGAGAACGTTAGGAACTTCGGAATGGCGATCACGCTAGTGGTGATCTTGCCATAGAAGTACACTATGTTCTAAGTACTGAAAAGCTCTACCCTTCCGAGAGCTTAGGACCATCTGAGAATCCTCGCGGAGATTTGGTCCAACCCTCGTCAGACCACTACTACTTCCGGATATTCCACAAGTTTCACACCCGATCGATCCACTTCTTAGACTTGATATGTGTTTTCCCGACGTCACTCTTCGTATCCCACTGATCTTGATAGAGACCATTAAGAACCCTAACCTCGTAGATACACCAGTCGGAAAACGCTAACTACATGAGACGGAATCCGCATCCCGTAGGTGAAGGTTTGTTGGAATGACAAACCCAGACCAGAGTTCACTTGGGAATGCGAGGACAAACAAAATAGGAAGTACCCTCCTGCCTCTACATGGTCATTCATACCTACTACCTTGCCTAGACCTGAATTTCGGGACGAAATTCCCTTTAACGGGGGGATGATGTGACAACCCAAAGTTTATTCCGTTACATTACCCCGTTACCGTTAACGGAACATTCCATTTTATAAAAGTTCCGTTAATAAGAGGTTGCCAAATAAATAAATGTTTTAATTATTTATATTATACGACGTTAACATCGTGATAAAAGAAATAAAGACACTTACTTTACATTTCCATATTAATTTGGAAAAAGTTAAATTTTATTACGACCACTAAATCGGGTGCGACCAAAAGCCCTGTTTAACGGCAGTATTCGGTAGATTTCCACTGAGCTTCAACTCCAACCCCTATATAAGGGAGAGTAAACTCCATTTCCACCTTTTTACTCTCTCTCTAAACTCTCTCTCTACAAATTTTTCCCGAGCCAAAAATCGTCCGTTTCGAGCCCCAAACGAGTAGGTAAACTATCCTAACTTGTTATATAGCTTATCTAGCCTAAAAATTCGAGTTTATAACATAAAATAGGGGCAAAATGATGTGTTTACGGACCAAGAACACTCTTGGACCGTAAACACTATTTAATGGGGGGTTTTTAAGCCCCAAAACCCTCCAAATTGTCCCTAAGGCTTAGATACGACTTGTAGGCTTATGGATTCGGAATTAGAACACCTTGAACTGTAATTTTAGGGAGTAAACTTGAGTTTACTGCCCAAGAACTTTCTTGGGCTGTAAACTCCTCTTCATGGGGAGTAAACTCAAGATTGTGTGCTAGAAATGCCCCAAACACCCCCCTATGGCCTTGGAAAAATACCTTGAAGCAATTCCATCATTTTAAGGGCCTTAAAATTAAATAAACTAAGGGAGTAGGAGTTCACGGCCGTGAACTCCCATGGAGGTGGTTCATGGGCCGTAAACTCCCATTAAGTGTCCAAAAGGTGCCCAAACTCCTTCATTTGACTTGGAAAAATACATAGGATTTATTCTCTATCACTTAAGCCCTTAAAACACCCAAGGAATGTGTCAATAGGAGCTTACGGCCGTAAACTCCCTTGGTTAGGGCCGTAAACTCCCATTTGGTCCATTTAAGTGCCTTAAATCCATTCATACATTTTACATTTGGACCTAGCAAAATTCCACGATCGAGATAAAGCCTTTAAACATCCTAGAACCCCCCTCACCATGAGTTTACGGCCGTAAACTCATGGGGAGTTGTCCCAGGGCCGTAAACACTATATGGATAGTTTACTCTTGAAGAGTAAACTCCATTCTTAAGCCATTCATACCCTTAAATGTTACCCGGGACACCCCAAACACTTAACCAAAGTGTTTTCCGCTCCTTAGAGTGCGTATACTTGTTTAATTAGTATTAAATGTACTAATTGTAAATAGGTCACTAAGTGTGTCCAAGTCTTTACTTGACACCGAGCACCCAACCGGCACCTTCGTCGGATCCACTTACACCAGGTGAGTTCATACCCCTGAATGAACCTTTTAAATGTTTTTACATGTTTTATATGGGGGGGGGGTAATACAAGTTAAACATGACAGATATCATATGAATCACATGTGATTGATAACCTGCATGCACAAGGATTTACCACACTGTAAACTGTTTTAGCGAGTAGGATACTATAAATGTTTTCACTTGTTCAAAACTCTTACTTATACTGTTTTATTGAAGTTCATTTTAAACTGGTTTATGAAAGGTTTCCAAAGAATTTCTAAAGGTTTTCAAACTTATTTTACCAAAGAATACCAAGTTGTGATTTTCTTAAGTATAAAGGTTTTTCCAAGGTTTTCATCAAAGTTCTCTTTCATGTCGTATACTCTTACTTGTTAGATACCGTTGTTTCACTTTCACTTAGTTTAAAATCCTACTTGATAATGTTTCCACTTCGTGATACACTTATACTTGTTAACGCTTATACTTCACGATACGGTTATTCCACACTGTTCGTTTACACTTCACGATTCGGTTATTCCACACTATTCGCTTACACTTCACGATGTGATTATTCCACACTGTTCGTTTACACTTCACGATTCGGTTATTCCACACTGTTTGCTTATACACCATGATTTGGTTATACCTCACGATTCGCTTATACATCACGATTTGGTTATACTTCACGATACGTTTCCACTTGTTAAACACTCAACCGTAGTTAGATGTATGCCTGTGCTTGTATAGATACATATAAATAATGATTGAAGGACTTAGGAAGGCTTGTTCGCCCTATTTCCTTTTCTTCATTGAGATGTGGTCTGGTGGGATCGGATGGCCGTCCGAAGGTCGTTTGATTCATTAGTTATATATTATGTATACAAGCATAGACATATAGGTTTACGTTAGTCAGTTCAGTTATGAGTCTCTACCACTAGTTCAACACTTATATTGGAAACCCACTACCCACTATTTGGGATGCATCTTCGGGACACGGCCTTCTCCGTCGTCTAGTTGGTAACCAGAGTCTCCTGTAGGGAGAGCGGACATTGTGTGTATAGATCTATACGGGATTGACACCCCCGCACCCTGACTGCTAGCTACAGTCCACGGCCTACCAAGCCAAGGGGTGACAAATGTCATATTTTATATTGATGCTTGTAGGGCGTCAGGTACTCTAGTGTCGGTTAGTATGGTTACGAGTATCCCAGGTTACCTTATAATTCATGGCCTTAAGGTAACGGTATTTCACACTGTATTTTACACTGTACTTTACACTGTATGCTGAAAACCCATTCTCAGAGTCACACTGTTTTTAGACCTTGCTAGCTGTATCTTTTATTTGATATTGTCTGAGGTCTGTATTCCTTGTTTTTAGACCTTGCTAGTTGTATCTTTTATTTGATACTGTCTGGGGTCTGTATTCCTTGTTTTAGACCTTGCTAGTTGTATCTTTCATTTGATACTTTCTGGGGTCTGTATTCCTTGTTTTAGACCATACTAGTTGTGTCTTTCATTTGATACTGTCTGGGGTCTGTAGTCTCTGTTTTTAGACCTTGCTAGTCGTACCTTTCATTTGGTACCGTCTGGAGTCCGTGTCTCCCTTTGTTAGACTGAGCCAGGCGTGTCGTTTGTTCGATACTCTCCTGGAGTCTATGAGTCGTTTTGCCTTAGTCAGCAGTCTTCACTGCTGAGGCATATGTTATTTTCCCTGATTTCTCTTGCTTTCTTTAATAATCAAATTTTGTATTTTGATAATGATAGCGATTAAGGGAAAACTACTTTTTACCACATAACTCCGTCCAGTCTTGGTAGAAGACTGCATTAATTAAAGAAAATATAGGATTTTCTGGAAAAGACTCTAATTTATTGGATACTCTAAAACTACCACTTTTATTAAATTTATTTGAATAAAATGACACTAAATACTTATGAACTCACCAGCATTTGTAAAAAAAATGCTGATACTCGCTTTTCAAATAACTTGTATTCTCAGGTCAGCATTAGACAGGTACATCCACGGAGCTTCTGACGAAGATAGTTTAGTACCAAGCTGCACCTATATTATTTACTTGTATTACTTTAATATATTGTAATGTAAACCATGTAAAACTATTACTATTAATGCAATGTTTGGTTGTACTTTGATTACTATAATGCATGTGTTGTGATACTTGACATGATGTCATCCACCCCAGAATGTTTCTGCCGTTCCGGTTTTGGGGTGTGACAGAAAAACCTTTATATCGGTTGGGTTTTAGGCCGGAAAGGAGTTCTTGACCTAAATCTGTTTTCTATACGAAGGGTTTCGGCCGAAAACGGTTGGCTGAAAAGAGTTTTCGCTGAATCGAGGGGAATTCTAGGTTTTTCTAGTGTTTTTGGTTCCGAAAACTTATATAAACATAATTTATATATTTTAGATTATTTTCTAACCCTTATGAACTTAACGGAATAATAAAAGCTCAAATTTTATTTATTGGGTTTGAATTTAATTGATTGGAAAAGTATTGGGTTGTCACATTATCCCCTCGTTAGGGGAATTTCCTCCTGAAATTCTTTCTATAGAGTACAAGCATGGACTAGGAAAAATAAGCGGGTACTTTTATTGCATCTGATTTTCTCGCTGCCAGGTGAATTCAGGTCCCCGCTTGGTCTTCCAGCGAACCTTCACTATCAGTATGCGACTTTGTTTCATTCGTTTGACCTCCCTATCCATGATCTCTACTGGTTCTTCCACGAAGTTAAGACTCTCATTTACCTCGATTTCATTGAGTGGAATCACAAGAGTCTCGTCGGATAGAGACTTATTAAGATTTGACACGTGGAATACGGAATGTATTTTACCAAGTTCTTGTGGTAGATGGAGTTTGTAAGCTAGTGGGCCGATTCTAGCAAGAATCTCGAATGGCTCGTTGTATCTTGGGTTTATCTTTCCACGCTTTCCGAAGCGTATCACGCCCTTCCAGGGAGAGACCTTCAATAGAACACAGTCACCAACTTGGAATTCCAAGGGTTTTTGTCTCTTGTCTATGTAGCTCTTTTGCGTATCTCTTGAGGCTTTCAATTGTTCTCGGATTTGTACGATCTTTTTTGTGGTTTCTCGAATGATTTTCAGGCCAATGAGAGTTCTATCAGGGACTTGTCCCTTAGCCAGCTACGTGTCACCTACTTCAGCCCAACATAGAGGGGATCTGCACTTTCGGCCATAGAGGGCTTCGAATGGAGCAGTCTTGATGCTAGAGTGGTATCTATTGTTGTATGAAAACTCGACCGGTGGCAAATGGGTATCCTATGACTTGCCAAAGTTGATAACACACGCTCTCATCATGTCTTGTAGTGTTTGAATGGTTCTCTCACTCTGCCCGTCGGTTTATGGATGGTAAGCTGTACTCATGTCCATCTTAGTTCCAAGAGCCTTCTAAAGTGACTGGCAGAATCACGAGGTGAATCTACTATCTCTATCCGAAATAATAGATATGGGCACACCGTGCAGTCGTACTATCTCTCTGATGTAATTTCTAGTTAGCTTTTCCATTTTGTCTGTTTCTTTGATTGGCAGGAAGTTCACGAACTTGGTTAATATGTCGACAATCACCCAGAAAGTATCATGACCACCCGAAGTCTTGAGCAACTTGGTTATGAAATCCATTGTAATCTACTCCCACTTCCACTCAGGTATCTCGGTCTATTGGAGCAGACCTGAGGGCTTCTGATATTCTACCTTAATTTTGGTGCAAGTTAAGCACTTGCCCACGTAGGTAGCAATCTTGGCTTTCATGTTTGGCCACCAATAAAATTTCTTGGGATCCAGATACATCTTATCTGAACTTGGGTGATCAGAGTATCAAGTTTTATGGGTTTTATTCATGAAAACATCTTTGTACCCACCGAATCTTGGTGTCCAGATCCGGTTCATCAAATAACAAACTCCGTCACCCTTGATTTCGAAGTTCTTCTCCATTCCTGTTAAGGCTTCATCTGCCACATTCTTGGGCTTTAAGGCTTCTAACTGAGCCTCTTTGATTTGTGTGGAAAGATGCGAATAAATGATCATGGTTAGTGCCTTCACCATACGACATGAGTACTCCTTTTGACTAAGGGCATCTGCTACTACATTGGCTTTACCAGGATGATAGCGAATTTCACATTCGTAATCATTGAGTAGCTCTACCCATCGTCGTTGTCTCATGTTAAGCTCCTTCTGATCAAAGATATGTTGAAGGCTTTTGTGGTCGGTGAAAATTGTGCACTTGGTACTGTAGAGGTAATGTCTCCATATTTTTAGAGCAAAGACCACTGCTCCCAACTCAAGATCGTGAGTGGTGTAGTTAACTTCGTGTGCCTTCAGCTGTCTCAAGGAATAGGCGATAACCTGTCCTCGCTACATAAGCACATAGCCTAGCCCCTGATTGGACACATCGCAATATACAATGAAATCTTATGTCCCTTCTAGAAGAGCCAAGATAGGTGGGCTGCATAGGGCTTGCTTCAGTTTCTGGAACACAATGTCTTGCTTTTCTCCCCAACTAAAAGTTACACCCTTTTGAGTCAGTGCAGTAAGACGTTTAGCAATTTTGGAGAAGTTTTGTATGAATCTTCAATAGTAGCCAGCAAGTCCCAAAAACTGACGGATTTCTGTTGGCGTTCTAGGAGCCGACCAATTCTCGATTGCCTTTATTTTTGAGGGGTCCACCTGTATGCCTTCTTCGCTGACTACATGACCAAGGAAATTGACCTTCCTAAACCAAAACTTGCACTTCGAGAATTTAGCATAAAGCTTTTCCGCTGTTAAAGCTTCTAATACTTGTCTCAGGTGCTGGCTATGTTTTTCCTTACTTCGTAAGTAGACGAGTATATCATTTATGAAGACTATCAAAAATTTGTCTAGGAAGGGACAACATACCATGTTCATTAAATCCATGAACACTGTAGGTGCGTTGGTTAGACCAAAGGGCATTACTACAAATTTGTAGTGACCATAACGAGTTCTGAATGCTGTCTGGGGAATGTCATTCTCGTGAACTCGCAATTGGTGATACCCTGATCCTAGGTCTATCTTGGAAAAGTAGCTAGCTCCATGGAGTTGATCAAAGAGGTCATATATTTGTGGAAGTGGGTATGAGTTCTTAATGGTAAGGTTGTTCAACTCACGGTAGTCTATGCACATTTAGAAAGATCTATCATTATTCTTAACGAACAACATCGGTGCTCCCCGGGGTGAGAAGCTTGGTCTAATGAATCCTTTATTGAGGAGTTCATTGAGTTTGCTAGATAATTCCTGCGTCTCCGTTGGATCTAGACAATACGGGGATTTCGCTATTGGGGTAGCCCCAAGAATTAAGTCGATTCGAAACTCGACTTGGCGTTCGGGAGGAACTCCTGGAAGATCTTTGGGGAAGATATCAGGAAAGTTGCAGACTTCAGGGATGCTCTCTAGGTCTTTAACTTCTTGTTTTTCGTTAAGTACATGAGCTAGGAATGTGTGACACTCGTTTCACAAGTACTTTTGGGCTTTAATGCATGAAATGATGCGAAGGTTTGCACCGGGTTTGTCGCCTTAGATAATGAGGGCTTCACGATTTGGTAGATTAAGGCGAATGGATTTTTCATAACAAAGAATATCAGAACGATTGGGGCTCAACCAATCCATACCGATGATGACATCAAAGCTTTTTATGGAGACCGGCATAAGGTCGATTGGAAAGGAATTGTCGTTTAGAGTGAGGGTACAACGTATGAATATGTCGTTAGTGTTTTCTTTCTTTCTGTTATCCATCTCGACGGTATATGTTCCGGTTAGAGGTTGGGATTTATGTTTGACTAAGTGCTTGAATTTCTGACTGACAAAACTCCTCTCAGCACCACTATCAAAGAGAATGAATGCATAATAGTTATCGAGTAGGAACACACCCGTGACTACGGTAGGATCAACTATTGCTTCCTCCTGACCCATTGTCAGTACTCTCTCGGTGTTGCCAACATTTCTTGCCTTCGGGTAATCCCTCTTGTAGTACCCGGTTTTACCACACGCATAGCAGGCTTGCCCTACTCCAGCTCTGGGGGTCTGGTTGGTTGGATGTGTTGGTGTCTTGCAGAAACGGGTTGTGCGTCCTTTTCTGTTGCAATTACTGCACTGCATCTTACGGCAAGGCCCATGATGATGGAAATTGCATTTGTCGCACCTTGAGAGAGTTCCAGCATATCTACTGGTAGGAGCTTGAGTTGCGGGAACAACAACAGGAATGGTAGCAGCGTGGACTGCCACTACTTGTTGTTTCTTTGAGGGCTCTTGCGAAGATTGCCCCTTTCTTTTGTTCCAGAACTTTTTCTTGCTGCCACCCTCCTTGGGTTGTTTAGTAATGACTGCTACGAAGCCTTGGATCTCTCCGTGGTTTATCAGTGTCTATGCCAGGCGCTTGGCACTTTCAAATGTAAGGGGTTTGGCAGCTAGAACATTTCCTTGCATCGGGGGAGTTAATCCCCAAATGTACCTCTCCACTTTCTTGCTCTTCGGGTTACCATCCCGGGACAAAGTAGAGCGAGGTCACTAAACCTAGTAATGTATGCAGCGATGTCAGAACCCTTCATCTTCAGGTTCCAGAGCTCTTGTCCAAGTTTTTTCATCTCTCCCCTCGGGCACTATTCAGCCAACATTAACTCCTTCAAATCATCCCAACTCATAGCATTGGCTACTGGAAGAGTCAGGGATTTGACTTGCCTATTCCACCAAGTAAGGGCTCTATCTGTGAAAGTGCATGCTGCAAAATTCACCTTGCTTGTCTCAGGGCACACATAGATTTCGAAGATTGATTCGCTTTTCTCGAACCAACGGGTCAAAGCAATGACACCTCCGGTGTCATCGAAGGAGTTGGGTTTCGCATTCGTGAAGTCCTTGTATGAACACTCCCTCGGGTGTCCATGACTGTCTCCTTTATTGGAAGGGTTGGCACCACTACCCGCCCCGCTGGTACCACTTGCATGGATTTGCGACATCACGACTGTCACTGCTGCTTGGAAAACAGCGGGGTCATACTGAGGAGGGGGTGGCGGTGGTGGATTTGTTGGAGGTTTGGTTTTCTTCCTGTCGGACTTCTTTGGAGGCATCTTTCCCTAAAATAATTTATGAGAAAATGATGATAAGTCCTCTATAGTGGTCATGAGTCAGATGATATTGAACAAGATATATCCTATCATGACAGTTATAGTGTTCTATCAAGCGATTTACAGTGGAAGGCTACTAATATAAGTAAACAATCGCCATTTTATAGCAACACTTATAGAGAATTTGTTATAGTGTGACTCACACAGACCACTATGAAGATATCTAGTGTAAACGAGCTATGAATAGCCATTAAGGCCTAAATGTTCTTGTTCTATTATTGTAAGATCCTAAAATACTCCTATATTATTTTAATTTCATGTTTGGTTCTAGAGTTTCTCTTGTGTGCATTGTTGGTAAGTTTTAGACTTGTCGCAACATCACAGTCACTCCTAAACACATGTTGGTCATATCCTGGATAAATATAGTTGATTAGGTTATATTTATCCCAGATATGATTACATAACTATTCAGGTTTAACCGTAGTGTCCAACTCATCCCAAATACTTTTATGGAGTTCTTACTATGATATTGTTTTCTGGTATGTAGGTATGCTTGTATACTTCTTATAAAATACTTAGATTTTAAGACTATACTTTTAGTTCAGAGCACTTCAGCCCCTTAGTGTTTATAGTTGTATATCATGTAAGGTTTGATATTCTTAGTTCACGATCATGCTCTGATACCAATCTGTCACACCCCCAAACCGATACGTCGAAAACGTTCGGGGGTGGAGGACGTCATGTACAGTATCACAACAATTGCATAATAGTAATCAAAGTAAACACAATCATTACATTGAATATATATATATATATATATATATATATATATATATATATATAAGGAATTTACATATGTTCGATACATAGTTTGCATGACAACAAAATGTATAACAAAAGTATAAAAGACGCGACTCTAAAAGATTCGTCTTCTCAAAACCTGCGGGTGTACCTGTCTACCGGTACCCTGGGAATACAAGTGGTTTTAAAAGTGTATCAACATTTAAGTTGGTGACTTCATAAGAATGTTTTTATAATGAAATCTTGTCTTTGAATCTGTGAAAATGTTTGTATGTTTCTCAAGAAAATCCAATATTTTCTTTAGTAGTGAAAAGTAATCTTAGAGCTTAAGACCAAAACGTATGTTTGTTACTGTATTCTGTAATTGTATATGAATATCTTTGTAAGAAATCCCTAGACATAACCAGTAGTTATGTATAGTAATAAATTATATGAAAACCTTTGTATGAAATCCCTGGACACCACCAGTAATGTATAGTATTGTTCTGTATGAAAACCCTGGCTTCCACCAGTAATGTATAGTATTGTTCTGTATGAAAACCCTGGCTACCACCAGTAATGTATAGTATTGTTCCGTGTGAAAACCCTGGATACCACTAGTAATGTATAGTATTGTTATGTATGAAAACCCTGGCTACCACCAGTAATGTATAGTAGTTTTATTACTTAAAATAAAACCATGTGTTTGTATTCCCCGGAATCCTCCAGTTGTATTGTATAATAGTTCTATTAATTAAAATAAAACTAATTGAAGAATTGAAATCCCGTAAACAAATGGTTAGTTCATACAGTTGTGAGTTTGGTATAACCATGTTTGATATGATCTAGTAACCTATACGACGTTCTTCAAGCGTTAGATGTTATGACATTTGTCACCCTAGGCATGCCTACCTAGTTGTAGCTAGCAGTTCAGATGTGTGAATGTCTGTCCCATATAGATCTATACACAAATCTCATGCTCTTCCTCCAGGAGACTCTGGTTATATTGTATAGGATTTAGTTCCGTACCCTGGAGGATACAATTGAAGTAGTGCGTCATAACCCTATATTAACTAGTTTACGTGTAGTGTTGTAGTGTTCTCTTGTACTTGAAAATGTATGTATAACCTTGTAGTAATTTACTTTGTAATGTAAACTAATTATACTTAAATAGTTATTTAGTAATGCATCCCTTATACCCGGGAAATAGTATAGTGTTCCATAAGCTATATCTACCATAGTTTATTCGTTTGTTTTTTAATAATGTTTTTGAACTAGTAAAATGGTGTAATGTATCCCGAACTATACCGATTATAGTTCGTATGTATGTTCTTGTTCATTTATTGAAATCTTTTGCAATTTAGATATATGTAGGAAAAACACCTTTATGCTCGACATGGTACAAAAGGGTTAAAATATCTAAATATTTTATGGAAATGTAGTAAAATCTCTGTTTGAATCAATTGAAAAGGTTTTGAAATGTTGTAAACGTTTGTATAAAAACACAAAAATCCTTGTGTTTTACTTGTATCCCCCCCTAAAAACATTGAAAACAGTAAAATTTAAAGGTATGAACTCACAGTTGTTTATGCACGTGTTGGACGGCGACACTTGGAAAGATGACTCTCGAGTTGGCATATGCTAAACTAACGGTATCCTAATAATATTCAAACACATAATAGTATTTAAATTAGAGTAACCATTAATTAAAGTGTTAGAAAAACACTTGTTTTTGTGTTGAGAGAGATTACCCAAAGTCACACAAGTGTTGAAGGGTTTTCAATTCCAAGGGGTTCTCGGCCGAAAACGGTTGTCAGCCGAGTACAGTTTTCGATCTTGGGCTGTTTTCGGTCGCTTAAAGATATGAAGGCTGGTTCTTGGTGTTCTTGAGGAAAAATATGAAGATTCAAAGGATTGATCTTGAAGGTATGAATGTTATTGGATGATCCTTGGGAGCAAAATGAGAGTTTTTCGGGTGAAATGAGAGAGAAATGACCAAGTTTTCGAGGAAAAACCTTTATATCGGTTGGGTTTTTGGCCGGAAAGGAGTTCTCGGACGAAATTTGGTTTCGATCTGAAGGTTTTTGGCCGAAAACGGTTGGCTGAGACGAGTTTTCGCTGAATCGAGGGGAATTCTCAGTTTTTTCGAATGTTTTTGGTTTTGAAAACTTATATAAACTTAATTTATATATTTTAGATTATTTTCTAACCCTCACGAACTTAAAGGAATAATAATAGCTCAAATTTTATTTATTAGGTTTGACTTTTTTTTACTGGAAAAGTATCGGGTTGCCACAGACTTGGAGTTTCAGGAGAGGATATGATCCTCCTGAAAGTGTCACCTTCGAAAGGTGTCATCCGCTTCAGAAAACAAGGCAAGCTGGGCCCCAGGTATATCGGACCTTTCAGGATTATAGCCCGAGTGGGAAAGGTAGCATATCGGTTGGACCTTCCGGAAGAGCTTAGACAGATCCACAAGACTTTTCATGTTTTGCAGTTGCGGAAGTGCATAGCTGATGATTCTGTAGTGGTTCCTCTGGAGGACATACATGTCGATGACCTCCTGAACTACATCAAGATTCCTATTTCCATTCTCGACAAGAAGACGAAGGTTCTAAGAAACAAAGAAGTAGAATTGGTAAAGGTGCAGTGGCAACACCATAAGGGCTCGGAATGGAAATGGGAGCTAGAGGATGAGATGAGGGAGCATTACCCCGAGCTATTCCCAGTAGCAACAACAGACTTCGAGGATGAAGTCTAATTCAAGTAGGGAGATTTGTAACATCCGAGTCACTAGGTATTCCCTTTGATTTATTTTATTGTTTTATATACTGCAATTATGAGAAAGGTCGTACGCTGTGCGATTGAGGCGCGAAGCGGAGAGAAGCCTTGTGTACGTTGGGCGTAACCTGACCAGTTGCAAACCCTAAATTGTAGGGTTTGCACCTTATATAAAGACCATAACTCCATCCCAAACCTCATTCCCCCAGCCTCCACTATCCCAAAAGAGTAGAAATCGAACCCTAAACCCCTTGCAAGACTTATGAGCTAATTTGGTGCATTTTTGGGTGATTTTTGGAGGTTTTGAAGAAGAGGAAGTTAGAAGAAGGAGCAAGAACATGAGAGGGGCTTGTAGATCCAGGATTTTAGCATCTTTTCTAACTCATTTGAGGTATCAAGCTTCAAACTTGACCATTGCATACTTAGTTGTAATTTTGGGGTGTTTTATGTGACATTTTGACTCCATAGTTGAGATTTATTGTGTTCTGGTAGTTCCATCCCATAAGATCTGTCCTTTTAAGCTCTTGGAAGCATTCAGAGCCATAAAAATTGGGCCTTGATGGTTAAGCCACAAGCATGCAAGTGTTAGATGGTCATAAAGTGTGTTTAAGGACTGAAATCATGTATTAACCCCCATCCATGCATGCAAAGACATAAAGTTTGTAACTTGATGATTTAGGATGTCTTAAAGGACCTGGATCTATGTTTTGGACGTTAGGACTTAATGGATTAAGTCACAAAGGAGTTCTAAGGAAACTGGCTAGTACGTTGGGCGTACCCCTGGTATGCTGCGCGTACCGGGTCAATCTCCCCGAAGTGGTCAAGACCAACGTACACTGGGTGTATGTGCTAAGTACGCCACATGTACGCATGCAGAGTGGTCAAATGGGTATTTGGGCCTTAGGATGTTGGGCCTGAAAACAGTTGGGCCTCATGACCCATTGTGGACTAAGGCTTCTGGGTCTAGACCTAGGATATATGGTATTGGGCCTTAATGGGCCTTGAAACATTAGTGGTTGGACTTGGGCCTTAACTTAATTAGGAGTTGGGCCTTGGGAGAAAGAGGCCCAATAGGCCAAGGGTTAGGAAACCTTGCCTTGAGACATGAATTCGAAGTTTGGGCCATAAGGGGGTCCAATTTGGACCCAATGACTGACTAGGGAATTTATTATGTGTAACATACACGTTTAGTTATTGTGTTATGTAAAATTTAAAAGTAAATAATATTATGAAATATTATGTAATTTTGAATGTTTAGTTCTAACAGATAGTTTTTACTAGAATTGAAGTAAAACTATGCTTAGAATCACTCGGAAAATATTGGAAGTCTTATGAGATTCCAATCTAATGTCAAATATTGAAATTTAATGAAATTATAAAATTTGAAATAAGTAAAATTTTATTATTGAAAGTTGTAAAGAATTTCGTTAAACACATTTAGGCGAAAACCTCATCGAAATCCGAGTTATAACGAAGAAGTTATGACCCCTTGAAGTTTCGTGACAGAATCGGCATGACGCCGAATGACATAAAAAGTGAGTTTTCGATAAACTACTTTTTAGCCTTAGTGATCTAAACAAAAGTCATAGTACTCGTTAAACCGGGAATTTTCATAAAAAGAACTTCCAAATCCGACTTTGTATGAGGAAGTTATGATTTTTCTAATTTTCGGAATAGCAGTAGACAGCTAAAAACTCGAAATAAAGATCGAGTGATTATTAGCCGACACAACCTAAATGAGAATCGAAGGTCTCGTCAACAGTAGTACAACGGTAAAAAGACAGACGAAAACGGACATCAGATGAAGAAGTTATGAATTTTTAACGGATTTTTCCTGTCCCATTCCGTTAAAAATATAATATTAAAGATGACGTCAAAAAAAGCGAACGGAGTCTAAACAAAAGTTGTAGAACATAATCTCACCTACGCTTGGATATAAAGAATGTCAAAAACGGAGCTCGTATGCAAAAGATACGAATTTTTGAAGTTTATAAATAAAAATAAATAAAAAATCAAAGGATTATCCGCTTTGTACGCCCAACGTACTTCGCACATGCAGGGTCAGAAGTCGGCCACGTCCTTCTCTCTTTTCACGAGGTACACGTATCAAATAAGACAGCTACGTCCGAGCCCGAGTTCCGAGGACTACGTCCAGCTTAGTCAAAAGCGTCGGACCCTATAAAAGGGATGCGAAGGCAGCCATGTTTATGTTATAAATTCTCACTCTCTTTCACTTTCTAGCCTCTCTCAAGCCCCTCTAACACCCCCGAAGTCCCAGTATCATACCCGACACCCGAAGCAAGTCACGACGCCCTGAAGTTCCCGATAAAATTATATTTTTAAGTCGAAACTCTGCCCGAGTAAGGCCAGTTTTCAACTAAAATTCCCGGTTTCGTTATAGAAAGTCATATTTAGAGTCGAAGTGCTGCCCAATTATCATTCAATCCTCGGTTATTTCACAGTGAGTTCAATATATAGGAAGAATTGTATGTTGTGTTATATGTGCTATTTGCTTTTCCGTGTTATCATCTTGTCACACCCCGAAAACCGAAGGCGGAAACATTTCCGGGGTTGACTCCACGTTGAGTATCAAATCCAATGTACATAGTAAGTAAAGTAGAAAAACCATTACATTACATATAAAAAGTTTTACAATTGTTTCAAAAGTAAAGTTGTACAGTTGTGATACATAGTATATATATATGAACAAAATAAAACGGGTCTTCTGAGCACTCCGACTTCGGGAAAAAGGATCTTCGGTACCTGTTCTAATGTTGACCTGAGAACACAAGCGGTTGGAAAATCAGCATAACGCTGGTGAGTTCATAAGCGGTTTTTGTTTTGTGAAAATGTTCATGTTTCCTTTCTGTTTCTGAAAATGTAACACACGCCAAGAAAATCCCATATTTTCTTAAAAAGGTTGGCTGGTTGTTTCACATTATGTAAAGTAAAGTTGTACACTGAAATCATGTTTACCCTTGTGAAAATGTACATTTAGGTTATCTGTTTTGTTATTTTGTTCTGGTTATGTACTAAAGGATCCCTAGGAAAGTCCCATACTTTCCTAATTGTATATTACCAATTGTAAAAGATGTAAGGTTATCCAGTTTGTTACACTTTTCTAGTTATGTAAATGTTTGCCCTAGGAAAGCCCCATGCTTTCCTGAATGTTGGTTACCATTTGTAAAAGTTGTATTCTGTTTAGACCTGGTTATGTACAAGGTTTCCCAGGAAAGTCCCATACTTTCCTGAATGTTGGTTATCAATGTAAAGATGTATTCCGAAACCTGGTTATCTTGTGAAATGTATAAAGTTATTCATTATTACTATAAGTAAATCTCTGTTATCCTAATTGCGAGTTCCATAACCATACTATAGACTGAACCTGTGGCAATAAGTAGTCCACATCCTTATGACTTTCGTCACCCTTGAACCATTTCGGTTCGGCTGTAGCTAGCAGCCAGGTGTGGGGTAGTCAGCCCCGTATAGATCTATACACTCAAGTCACGCTCTCTAAATCCCAGAGATTCTGGTTACGGGTGTAGTCCTCCACTCGCTGATCTCTATGGAGTGTTCGCCGAGGACGTGTCTCCAATCATACAGGAATAACAAATTTACTAGTAATAATATGATAGTCCTCCACTCGCGTATCTCTGTGGAGTGTTACCGAGGAAAAACAGTGTACAAGTTATATTGTTCATGTGTTCTAATATCACGCTTTTAACTGATAAAATGTGGAAAAACATTTGTGAAATATATAAAACATAACAATTTATAAAACCCATTTCACAAATAAATGTTTACGTGATCTACATGTTCGAATGGTTATCAGTTGTATCAATCATATTAAAAGCATATAAAATGTATATCACACACATGAAAATAAGTTTTTGAGTACAAGAAACCCTTGTACTTTGCTTGTGTTCCCCCTGAAAACAGTGAAAAACAGTGAAAAAGGGTAGGGGTATGAACTCACCAGACTCGGAAATGCGACGGTTTCGGACACTAGACGTTGGTTCGGGGCTTGATTACTCGCGATGTCCCTATGTAAAATGTAATAATTTCCATATATATCCAATTAGATTTACAATCACTAATTATATGGAACATTACACTCCAACGAGGTTAAACACCTCAAAACGAGCGTTTGGAGTGACCCGGGTGACATCTACGGACGTGATTTGGTACTAGGGACTTGGGATTTGAGTTTACTCCCCAAGAGTAAACATTTTATGGAGTTTACGGCCATATAACACACACATACATCAGTTCACGGCCGTGAACTCATGTGGGTGTGATTTTGAGGGTTTAATGGCTTGATTGGACTTGGGGATTTATGGAATGAATTTCTAAAATACCTTGGAATGATTTAATGGGACTTATACTAATTAAAAGGGAGTTAACGGCTGTAAACTTGGAGTTTACGGCCGTAAACTCCGTAAACTCTCCCATGGTCAAGAATAATTGATTTGAGGCACTTAGAGCAATCACATGTGATTCTAGTAATTTTTCCATGCTTTGGGGTGATTTAAGGGCATCATTTGACACAATTTTAGGAGTTTACGGCCCAAGAATATGTTCCATGGCCATAAACTCTTGTATGATGCATTTTGTTATGTTAAAGGCCCCCAAACTAATTTTAGATGGTTCTAGGATTTACCACAAGGCTTTTGGTTAAGTTTCAAGGCATTCTAACATGTATAAAGGTGTTTACTCCCCATGTTTGAGGAGTTTACGGCCCAAGCACATGCCTTGGCCGTAAACTCTCTTTTGTCCCTCAAAATTCATGTTCTAAATGTTTTTAGTCCCGATTTGTAAGTCTCAAGGTCGTATCTAAGTCCTAACAATGATTTGGAAGGGTTAATTGGCTTAAATACCCCCATTTTTAAGTGTTTACGGCCCAAGATTGATCCTTGGCCGTAAACACATGTTCCAGGTCCTAAAACTCAATTTAAACATCAATTTGAACGCTAAAGAGGCTAGATAACAAGTTAAGGATGTTACCTCTTTGATTTGGAGCCTTAAATCTTTGTTTTTGGACCTTTGATTATGGATGAGGAGAGAGGTTGGAGAGTGATTAAGGAAAGATGGCCAAAAGCTTCAAATGAAAGCTTTGAGTCCTTTATATAGTGCTCGGGAATTGGACACGACGAAATTCTACCCGATACCAGCGTTAGGCGGGGCTTTTGGTCGCACCCGACCAAGTTGTCGTAATCCGATATGGTCGATTTTAGAATTATTCCGATGACTATTATGGGGTGTTAGAATGATTTCAAATGGCATTAAGACACCCATTAAGTCATTTTAGATTAATACAAGTTAATGACTTAATTAAATGACGAAATCGGAAATGGATTTGGAAACAGCGTTTAGTTGATCCAATTGGATTACAATTTGAGTTACAAGAAGTGATATGAAATTTCGGGTTGTTACATTATCCCCCCGTTAGAGGGAATTTCGTCCCGAAATTCAAGACAAGATATAAGACAAAATACAAATCATGGATCTGGAAAGAGTTGCAGATACTTCTGTCTCATCGAGTCTTCCCGCTCGCAAGTGAACTCCGGTCCCCGCTTGGCATTCCAGCGAACCTTCACTAACGCGATGCGACTTTGTTTCGTACGTTTGACTTCTCGATCCATGATTTCGATCAGTTCCTCCATGAATTTGAGGTTTTCATCGATCTCGATCTCGTCTAAAGGAATCACTAGGGTTTCATCGGATAGGCACTTCTTGAGATTTGAAACATGGAAGACGGGATGGATGTTACTGAGCTCGTGAGGTAAACGAAGTTTATAGGCTACCGGACCAATCCTGGCGAGGATCTCAAAAGGTCCAATGTACCTCGGATTAAGTTTCCCACGCTTACCAAAGGGTACAGTGCCTTTCCAAGGCGAGACCTTCAACAGGACATGGTCTCCAACCCGGAATTCCAGTGGTTTCCGACGGTTATCAGCGTAACTTTTCTGGCGATCACGTGAAGCTTTCAGTCATTCTCGGATTTGGATTATCTTCTCGGTGGTTTCACGGATGATTTCAGGACCAATGAGAGCACTGTCCGGGACTCGACCCTTGGCTAACTGTGTATCCCCCACCTCGGCCCAGCACAGAGGGGATCTGCACTTGCGACCGTATAGGGCTTCAAACAGGGCAGCCTTAATGCTGGTGTGGTAACTGTTGTTGTACGAGAATTCGATTAAAGGTAGATGTGTGTCCCACGACTTTCCAAAGTCAATGACACATGCCCTAAGCATGTCCTCTAGGGTTTGGATTGTTCTCTCACCTTGTCCATCGGTCTGAGGATGATATGCCGTGCTCATATCTAGTTTGGTTCCAAGAGCTTTTTGAAGAGACTGCCAAAATCGGGAGGTAAACCTGCTATCTCGATCAGAGATAATGGACGCAGGTACACCGTGCAGTCGGATTACCTCATGGATGTATATCCGCGCGAGTCTTTCCATCTTGTATGATTCTTTGATCGGAACAAAATGAGCAGATTTTGTTAAACGATCGACAATCACCCAAATGGTATCATACCCACTCGGACACTTGGGTAGTTTGGTGATAAAATCCATGGTAATCATCTCCCATTTCCATTCGGGTATCTCGGGTTGTTGGAGCAGACCCGAGGGTTTTTGGTGCTCAACTTTTACTTTGGCGCAAGTCAGACACTTGCCCACGAACGTAGCTATCTCAGCCTTCATGTTTGGCCACCAGTATTGCTTCTTGAGATCTAAGTACATCTTGTCAGAGCCCGGGTGAACAGAGTATCTGGTTTTGTGCGCTTCCTCCATAACTATCTCTCTGAATCCTCCGAACTTGGGAATCCAGATCCGATCCATGAAACAATGGACTCCGTCACCTTTGATCTCAAGTTTCTTTTCCATTCCTCTCAAGGCTTCGGTCGACACATTCTCGGGTTTGAGGGCTTCTAACTAGGCTTCTCGGATTTGCATGGGTAGGTTGGAATGGATGGTCATCGTCTGGTTCTTCACTTTACGGCCTGCACTCTCCTTTCGGCTAAGGGCATCTGCTACCACATTGGCCTTGCCGGGATGGTAACGGATTTCACACTCATAATCACTGAGTAGTTCTACCCATCACCTTTGTCTCATGTTTAAGTCTTTCTGGTCAAAGATGTGTTGCAGGCTCTTGTGATCGGTGAAGATCGTGCACTTGGTTCCATAGAGGTAATGTCTCCAAATCTTCAACGCAAAGACTACGACTCCTAACTCCAAGTCGTGTGTGGTATAGTTGACCTCGTGTGTTTTCAATCGTCTAGAAGCATATTGAATTACTTTTCCCCTTTGCATAAGCACACAGCCTAAGCCTTGATTAGACGCATCGTAGTAGACCACGAAGTCCTCTGTCCCTTCGAGTAGGGACAGAACAGGCGCGCTGCACAAGGCTTTCTTCAGCGTCTGGAATGCGGTTTCTTGCTTATCACTCCAACAAAAGGGTACACCTTTCTGTGTTAGAGTGGTTAAGGGTTTGGCGATTCTAGAAAAGTTCTAAATGAGTCTTCGATAATAGCCAGCGAGACCCAAAAATTGCCGGATTTCTGTGGGTGTCTTCGGTGCTGACCAATTCTCTATCGCCTTTATCTTGGAAGGATCTACATGAATACCCTCCTCTCTTACTACATTACCGAGAAAAGTTACCTTCCGAATCCAGAACTCGCATTTGGAAAATTTCGCGTACAACTTCTTGGATCGTAGGGTTTCCAACACTAGCCTCAAGTGTTGTTTCTGGTCTTCTTCGCTTCGGGAATAGACGAGTATGTCATCAATGAACACAATGACAAACTTGTCCAGATAAGGACGACACACCCGGTTCATCAGGTCCATGAACACCGCCGGTGCGTTGGTTAGACCAAAGGGCATCACTACGAACTCGTAGTGTCCATATCGAGTCTTGAAAGCTGTTTTGGACACATCACTTTCATGAACTCGTAGCTGATGGTACCCTGACCGAAGGTCTATCTTGGAGAAGTAACTGGCTCCCTGGAGTTGATCGAAGAGGTCATCTATTCGCAGAAGAGGATATCGGTTTTTGACAGTCAACTTGTTCAGTTCGCGATAATCGATACACATCCGAAAAGATCCATCTTTCTTCTTGACAAACAATACCGGAGCTCCCCAGGGTGAGGAACTCGGTCTAATGAATCCTTTACTGAGCAACTCGTTGAGTTGACTGGATAACTCCTGCATTTCTGCTGGAGCTAAGCGATACGGAGACTTCGCTACAGGAGTAGCTCCAGGAATTAGGTCAATACGGAACTCGACCTGACGTTCAGGAGGAATTCCTGGAAGCTCTTCGGGAAATACGTCAGGAAAGTTACAGACTTCGGGGATGCTTGCGAGGTCTTTAACTTCCTGCTTCTCGTTGATTACATGGACCAAGAATGCAATACACTCCTTTCGCAGGAGCTTCTGAGCTTTGATGCAGGAAATGATACGAAGGTTGGAACTGAGTTTATCGCCATAGATTACTAGAATTTGACCCGAAGGAAGGTTGAGACGGATTGCTTTTTCGAAACAAAGGATGTCCGCATGATTGGGACTCAACTAATCCATGCCAATGATGACATCAAAGCTCTTTATGGATACTGGCATGAGATCGATAGGAAACAAATGGTCGTTCAGGGTAAGGGTACAACCTACGAATACTTCGCTCGCGCTTTCTTTCTCACTGTTCGCCATCTCGATGGTAAATGTCTCGGTTAAAGGTCGGGAGTTATGTTTTAGGTTATGTTTGAATGCATGACTAATAAAGCTTCTCTCAGCACCCGAGTCAAAAAGAATATTGGCATATGAGTTGTAGAGAAGGAACGTACCCGAGACAACAGTGGGATCGGCGACCGCTTCCTCCCGTCCCATGGCGAGGACCCTTACAGTGTTGTCAGCCGTAGACTTCTTAGGGCATTTCCTTTTAAAGTGCCCAGCTTCACCACAGTTGTAGCAGGCTTGACCAACGCCTGTTCCCGAAGATTGATTGGCCGATTGGGCCGGAGCTTTGCAGAATCAGACTGTGTGCCCCTTCTTACCACAATTGGTACATGAAAGTTCTCGACAGGGGACAGGGTTGTGGTGATACTTGCACTTGTCACAGAGAGGAAGATTACCAGCATACCGGCTGGTAGGAGTTGGAGACGTGGATCCCACAACAGAAGCAGCAGCAACGGGGGTAGTAGCCGCATGGACTGCTACTGTTTACTGTCTTTTGGAGGATCCTTGGAAAGATTGACCCTTCTTCTTCTTCCAGAACTTTCTCTTCTCACCACTGCTTTTAGTCGATTTAGGAGCAGTAGTGGTTTCCTCGACATCATCACTGTGGTCGATTATGGCTTGGGCTAAAGTGTTAGCACTATCATATGTGTCCGGGCGAGCAGCTAAGACATGACCTTTTGTTGGATTGGTTAACCCCCAAATAAACCTCTCGATCTTTTTGCTTTCAGGAGTGACCAGACCAGGACAGAGAAGGGCAAGATCATCGAATCGGGAAATGTATGCAGCAATGTCGGAACCTTTCATCTTTAGGTTCCAGAGCTCGTGCTATAGCTTCTGCATTTCGCCACGGGGACAGTATTCGGCAAGGAGGAGTTCTTTCATGGCGTCCCAGCCCATGGCATTGGCTACGGGTAGGGTCAAGGATTTGACTCGGCCATTCCACCAAGTCAAGGCTTTATCACTGAAGGTACAGGCTGCAAATTTGACCTTATCGGACTCAGCACAGGCACAAATTTCGAAAATGGATTTGATTTTCTTGAACCATCGGGATAAGGAAATGACACCTCCAGTGCCATCGAAGGATGAATGCGTCGCATTCATGAAGTCCTTGTAGGAACCCTCCTTTCGGTGTTCCTGATTACTTTCTTGATTCTGATTGCTACCCCCTGAACCACCGGAACCACCGGTGTTCAATTGGGACATGGAAGCTGCCACCGCGGCGGTGACAACTGTTTGGAATAACACAGGATCAATTTCAGGAGGAGGTGGTGGCGGAGGGTTGTTGGTCTTTGAGCTGGGTCTCTTTCTGGGAGGCATCTTGATCTAATAAGATCAAGAAAGAGAGGATGATAAGTCCTCTGAATTGAATCGAGAGATATGACAAATATTTATTCCAAATAAGCGATAAAGCAGGAAAGAGTTATCAAAGCAGGTAAACTATCGCTAATGGAATGATGAAGGATCTATACATGAACGAGGATTCTTACAAAAGATTGGCTCGAGAAATACTCCCATAGTATTTCATGATTCGTTACTACACTGGCGCGATGTTTGTGGTATTAGGGTAAGTTTTTAGGCATGCCGCATACCACAGTCACTCCCAAGCACATGTTGGCCGTGTCTCGAATGAATATAGTTGGCCAGGCTATATTGATCCTAGACACGACTACATAACTGCCCAGGTTTAACCGCAGTACACAACACCCATTTACTTATGTTTTGTTCTACTTGTAGTTACGGATCTCGACGGCTCGGTATACTTATATACTTTTTGAAAATACTTATAGTTTGAAGATACTTTTATTTCAGAGCACTTAGGCCCTTTAGTGTTTATAGTTTTATACCATGTAAGGTTTGGTATACTTTATTCACTATAAACAAGGGCTCTGATACCAATCTGTCACACCCCGAAAACCGAAGGCGGAAACATTTCCAGGGTTGACTCCACATTGAGTATCAAATCCAATGTACATAGTAAGTAAAGTAGAACAACCATTACATTACATATAAAAAGTTTTACAATTGTTTCAAAAGTAAAGTTGTACAGTTGTGATACATAGTATATATATATGAACAAAATGAAACGGGTCTTCTGAGCACTCCGACTTCGGGAAAAAGGATCTTCGGTACCTATTCTAATGTTGACCTGAGAACACAAGCGGTTTGAAAATCAGCATAACGTTGGTGAGTTCATAAGCGGTTTTTGTTTTGTGAAAATGTTCATGTTTCCTTTCTGTTTCTGAAAATGTAACACACGCCAAGAAAATCCCATATTTTCTTAAAAAGGTTGGCTGGTTGTTTCACATTATGTAAAGTAAAGTTGTACACTGAAATCATGTTTACCCTTGTGAAAATGTACATTTAGGTTATCTGTTTTGTTATTTTGTTCTGGTTATGTACTAAAGGATCCCTAGGAAAGTCCCATACTTTCCTAATTGTATATTACCAATTGTAAAAGATGTATGGTTATCCAGTTTGTTACACTTTTCTAGTTACGTAAATGTTTTCCCCATGAAAGCCCCATGCTTTCCTGAATGTTGGTTACCATTTGTAAAAGATGTAAAAGATGTATTCTGTTTAGACCTGGTTATGTACAAGGTTTTCCAGGAAAGTCCCATACTTTCCTGAATGTTGGTTATCAATGTAAAAGATGTATTCCGAAACCTGGTTATCTTGTGAAATGTATAAAGTTATTCATTATTACTATAAGTAAATCTCTGTTATCCTAATTGTGAGTTCCATAACCATACTATAGACTGAACCTGTGGCAATAAGTAGTCCACATCCTTATGACTTTCGTCACCCTTGAACCATTTCGGTTCGGCTGTAGCTAGCAGCCAGGTGTGGGGTAGTCAGCCCCATATAGATCTATACACTCAAGTCACGCTCCCTAAATCCCAGGGATTCTGGTTACGGGTGTAGTCCTCCACTCGCTGATCTCTGTGGAGTGTTCGCTGAGGACGTGTCTCCAATCATACAGGAATAACAAATTTACTAGGAATAATATGATAGTCCTCCACTCGCGTATCTCTGTGGAGTGTTACCGAGGACAAACAGTGTACAAGTTATATTGTTCATGTGTTCTAATATCACGCTTTTAACTGATAAAATGTGGAAAAACATTTGTGAAATATATAAAACATAACAATTTATAAAACCCATTTCACAAATAAATGTTTACGTGATCTGCATGTTCGAATGGTTATCAGTTGTATCAATCAGTATTAAAAGCATATAAAATGTATATCACACACACGAAAATAAGTTTTTGAGTACAAGAAACCCTTGTACTTTGCTTGTGTTCCCCCTGAAAACAGTGAAAAAGGGTAGGGGTATGAACTCACCAGACTCGGAAATGCGACGGTTTCGGACACTAGACGTTGGTTCGGGGCGTGATTACTCGCGATGTCCCTATGAAAAATGTAATAATTTCCATATATATCCAATTAGATTTACAATCACTAATTATATGGAACATTACACTCCAACGAGGTTAAACACCTCAAAACGAGCGTTTGGAGTGACCTGGGTGAGATCTACGGACGTGATTTGGGACTAGCGACTTGGGATTTGAGTTTACTCCCCAAGAGTAAACATTTTATGGAGTTTACGGCCATATAACACACACATACATGAGTTCATGGCCGTGAACTCACGTGGGTATGATTTTGAGGGTTTAATGGCTTGATTGGACTTGGGGATTTATGGAATGAATTTCTAAAATACCTTGGAATGATTTAATGGGACTTATACTAATTAAAAGGGAGTTCACGACTGTAAACTTGGAGTTTACAGCCGTAAACTCTCCCATGGTCAAGAATAATTGATTTGAGGCACTTAGAGCAATCACATGTGATTCTAGTAATTTTTCCATGCTTTGGGGTGATTTAAGGGCATCATTTGACACAATTTTAGGAGTTTACGGCCCAAGAATATGTTCCATGGCCGTAAACTCTTGTATGATGCATTTTGTTTTGTTAAAGGCCCCCAAACTAATTTTAGATGGTTCTAGGATTTACCACAAGGCTTTTGGTTAAGTTTCAAGGCATTCTAACATGTATAAAGGTGTTTACTCCCCATGTTTGAGGAGTTTCAAGGTAAGGGTTGACCCTGTTCGTCACTCCAGCGATTCAAGTTGTTTACCCACAAGGGAGTGGGACCTGGAAATGCTGGTCGGGGATCGTTGTTTGGGGCTTGACCTACTAGTGGTAGGTTGTTGACTTCAGGCTCGGAGTCGGATCCATCAGAAAAGCCTTCTTCGAGGTGATCATCCAAAGGGATTGGATGCTCATCTTCGGGCTCTTCTTCTTCGATCCACCCTGCATTGCCTTCATCTGGAAAGTATGGGTCGCCGTGATGGAATCCAGCCATGATATCTATGCGAGAAGAGAGGTATGAGAATATAGTATATGCGTAGCTAGTAGTACAAAATATACCTATAGTATTTTAAGTTTAGGTTCTACTGATCTTCTTGTGGTATTGTTGGTAAGTTTTTAGACTTGTTAATACATCACAACCATTCTAGGGCATATGCTAATCACTCCTCGGACCAGCATAGTTGATCAGGCTATGCCATTCCCAAGACTGACCATACATCCCCGAGCTTACCTGTGATATTTAACAATCGTAATACTTTTGTTCTTGTCGTTGTGACACTGTTTTTAGTATGAATGCAGTCTAGTATACTTAATTAAATATTTTAGTATTTAATGTATAGACTCTTGGTCAGAGTGCTTTAATCCCTAATGGGTTTATAGTTTAGTATATCTTTTATGGGTTGATATACTTAATTCACTATAAACAATGCTCTGATACCAATCTGTCACACCCCAAAACCGAGAACGGCGGAAACGTTCTGGGGCGGAGGACGTCATGTAATGTATCACAACACAGTAGTAGTAAACAAGCAAACAACATCATCCATTGCATTAAATATATAATTTTAATACAAGCGTGTTCTATACAGTTTTAGACACCAAAAATATAATGTAAATCAAAATAATAAGATGAGTCTTGGATGCGCTCCATCTTCTCAAAAGCTGGTCTCAGTACCTGTCTACTGATGACCTGAGAATACAAGTTATTTTGAAAGCGAGTATCAGCATTGAGCTGGTGAGTTCATAAGTATTTTAGTGTTAGTGTTTGTTATCAAAACGTTTGAACATGTCTCAAGTGTAAGTTTGTAAAATGTATGTAAATTCCCAAGTGTGTAATTTCCCAAGTGTAACTATCATTAACAAAATATAGTTTCTACATTAATGTTTAAGTGAAATAATCACTAAATGTATGTAATGGGTAAATTAATGTAGTACTATAGTGTTGTATTATAGGAACTACTGCTGTACTAACTACCTTAAACCGGATTTATATTAAGGTATTGTGTGATTTAATTGCACCATACTATCGACTGGTAACAACGACATAATGAATGGTCGTAACACGGAATGATGTTTGGCACCCGCACACCTGTAGGTCCGGCTGTAGCTAGCAGCAAGGTGTAGGATAGTCAATCCAATATAGATCTATACGCAAACTCACGCTCTCCCTCCAAGAGAATTCTGGTAACAACTGGGGCCATGACATTTAAGGCATGCTCCGATACAGTGATTCACAATTGTAAACGTATTCATGTATATGTAATGTAATGTTACTTGTTCTGGTATCGTTGTATATGTTCTCTTCTTAGTATAGTTGTATATGTTCTTCTCTAGTATAGTTGTATATGTTCTCATAGTAATGTAATGTATATGTTCTCATAGTAATGTAATGTATATGACTCAATGAATGAACCGACTCGTTAATCTAGTAATAGTATAAATGAAATCCTGTGTTACCCCGATGGTAACTTACTAATGATGTAACTGAAACGCGTGAATAATGAAAGTACTTTTATGTCTATATATGCACATATGATATATAATTAATATTGAAACGACCCTCGGACGGCTACCCGACATCCCACCAGACCACATCCAAATCGAGGAAAAGGAAATAGGACGGATGGCCTTCCTAAGCCTTTTAAACATTTCTTATATATCTATACATATATGGACACACAATTTATAAGAAGTATAATAAAGTTTAAATAAATGTATTTGATAAGTAAAAGAGTTTGTTAAACATTTTGAAGTAAAACAGATTGATAAACATTTTGAAACAGTGATGAAATCATTGGTTTTGTAGTTATTAATCACATGTGATTGATGTAATAACTATAAGTATTCAACTTGTATTCCCCCCCCCCATAAAAGCATTTAAAACATTTAAAAGTATTTCAAAGGTTAATTAAAGGGGTATGAACTCA
Organism: Lactuca serriola; assembly: GCF_051521515.1. Taxonomy (NCBI): domain Eukaryota; kingdom Viridiplantae; phylum Streptophyta; class Magnoliopsida; order Asterales; family Asteraceae; genus Lactuca; species Lactuca serriola. The sequence goes on from NC_136416.1 coordinate 118,290,628, forward strand.
CATGTAGTGAGTGGTTCTGATGACAATGTTGGATTAGTTGCTAGGTGTCAATTGGTGACTTGAGTACACGCGTGAATCCTATTTAGCATATATTGGCACATATATGGATTTAATTAGTGTTTTGAACAACTAATTGATGATTTTGGGACCACCTTAGGGACTAGTAAACACTTATTATGAAGTGTTATAATTATATATGATTGTATGAGGGTTTATAAGGCTATACAAGAGGGTGTATGGCCAAAATACACACTATATGTGTGTGTGCGGCCTAGTGTGCGGCCTAGTGTGCGGCCAGCACATGTGTGCGGCCATGTGTGCTGCCATGTGTGCGGCCAGATGAAGATCTTGGTGTTCTTGGTGTTCTTGGTACCTTTTATGAAGATCTTCAAGGACAATGGATGATACTTGAGAGGATTTTCGTGTTCTATGCTTGAAGAAGTGAAGGAAATGTTCAAGAATGATCTAAGGGTGGCATATATAGGTAGAGTGTGCGGTTGGGAAGGTGTGAGGCCGCAAACAAGAGTGTGTGGCCGCACACTCAAGTGTATGGCCGCACACTCCATGTGTTGGAGTGTTTGGCCCGGTTTTGATTCCTACACTTCGAGTCAACCCTTTTTAACACTCCTACTTTGATTATACCACATTTAGAATGCGTCATTAGACTCTAAAGGGTACTACTATATAGTAAAAGAAGTCTAATATTGGAAAGAATTGAAGAGTGCATGCGAGAAGTTTTTCGGGTTGTCACATCATCCCCCTGTCAAGGGAATTTCGTCCCGAAATTTGAGTTTAAGTTACTAGATTATTACAAATAACTAAGTAAAAAGATGAGGATATTTCAATTTCATCTGATCCTCGCGTTCCCAAGTGAATTCTGGCCCGTGCTTGGCGTTCCAGCGAACCTTCACAATCGGGATACGGCTTTGCTTCGTCTGCTTGACCTCACGGTCCATGACTTCTACGGGTTCTTCCACGAAGTTGAGGCTCTCGTTGATCTTGATCTCGTCAAGTGGGATTACAAGAGTCTCGTCGGATAGACACTTTTTCAAATTGGAAACGTGGAAGGTAGAATGTATGTTACAAAGTTCGTTCGGTAGATTGAGTTTGTAAGCCATTGGGCCGATTCTTGCGAGAATCTCGAAAGGCCCAATGTACCTTGGATTTAGCTTTCCATGCTTTCCGAAGCGTATCAAGCCCTTCCAGGGTGAGACCTTCAATAAAACGCGGTCGCCCACCTGGAATTCCAACGGTTTTCTACGTTTATCGGTGTAGCTTTTCTGTTGGTCTCTGGAGGCTTTTAATCGTTCACGGATCTGAACGATCTTCTCCGTCGTTTCCCGAATGATTTCCGGACCAGTGAGAGTACTGCCAGAAGCTTGACCCTTAGCTAATTGGGTATCACCCACCTCAGCCCAGCATAGAGGGGATCTGCACTTTCGGCCGTAGAGGGCTTCAAATGGAGCGGCCTTGATGCTCGTGTGATAACTGTTATTATAGGAAAACTCGACAAGGGGTAAATGAGTATCCCATGCCTTTCCGAAGTCACTCACACAGGCTCTCAACATATCTTCCAGTGTTTGGATGGTCCTCTCACTTTGTCCGTCGGTCTGTGGATGGTAGGCTATGCTCATATCCAGTCTTGTTCCCAGGGAATGTTGTAGTGATTGCCAGAATCTTGAGGTGAACCTACTATCTCTATCGGAGATAATGGATATAGGAACACCATGTAGTCGCAGGATTTCCCTAATGTATGTTCTCATAAGTTTCTCCATCTTGTCAGTTTCCTTGATAGGTAGGAAGTGTGCAGACTTGGTCAATCTATCGATGATGACCCATATGGTATCAAGTCCACCCGTTTTCTTGGGCAACTTGGTTATGAAATCCATAGTGATCCGCTCCCACTTCCATTCTGGGATCTCTGGTTGTTGCAGTAAACCAGAGGGTTTCTGGTACTCGACCTTGACCTTTGCACAAGTAAGGCATTTACTTACGAAGGTAGCAATCTCTGCTTTCATATTAGGCCACCAGTATAGCTTTTTAAGATCCAGATACATCTTATCTGAACCTGGGTGGACGGAATACCGAGTGTTGTGCGCCTCAGTCATGACCAAGTCTCGGAAACCACCGTGTTTCGGGGTCCAGATCCGGTCCATGAAATATAGGGCTCCGTCACCCTTGGCTTCTAAGTTCTTATCCATTCCTCTGAGGGATTCACGCGCCACATGTTCAGGTTTCATAGCTTCAAGTTGAGCCGCCTGAATTTGTTTAGACAAGTGCGAATGGATAGTCATTGTCAACGACTTAACTCTTCGACCAGAATATTCCTTCCGACTTAAGGCGTCTGCTACTACGTTGGCTTTACCCGGATGATAACGAATGTCGCATTCGTAGTCATTGAGTAGCTCGACCCACCGTCGTTGTCTCATGTTGAGCACTTTCTGGTCGAATATGTGTTGTAAACTCTTGTGGTCGGTAAAAATAGTGCTTTTTGTGCCATACAAGTAATGTCTCCAGATCTTCAGGGCAAACACAACTGCCCCCAGCTCAAGATCGTGTGTGGTGTAGTTGACTTCGTGCGTCTTCAGCTACCTCGAGGCGTAGGCGATGACCTTACCCCGTTGCATTAGGAAACAACCGAGCCCTTTCTTTGACGCATCGCAATAGACCACGAAGTCTTCTATCCCTTCGGGTAGGGATAGTATTGGTGCGGTGCACAAGGCTCGTTTGAGCGTTTGAAATGCTCTCTCCTGTTTCTCTTCCCAGTCAAAGGCCACGCCCTTCTGGGTCAGTGTGGTAAGAGGTTTCGCAATACTAGAGAAGTTCTGTATGAATCTGCGGTAGTAGCCAGCAAGACCTAGAAATTGACGAATTTCTGTAGGCGTCTTTGGTGCTGACCAGTTCTCAATAGCCTTAATTTTGGATGGATCCACGTGGATTCCCTCTTCGCTTACCACATGTCCTAAGAATTCGACTCTTCGGATCTAAAATTCGCATTTCGAGAACTTCGCATAGAGCTTCTCCGTTCGTAACGTTCTTAAAACTTCTCGTAGGTGATCGCCATGCTCTTCCTTACTTCGGGAGTAGATCAGGATGTCGTCAATGAAAACGATGACGAACTGATCCAAGTAAGGTCGGCATACTCAATTCATCAGATCCATCAAAACTGCGGGCGCATTGGTCAGTCCGAATTGCATCACCACGAACTCGTAGTGTCCGTAACGAGTCCGGAAGGCTGTCTTCGGAACATCTTCCTCTAGCACTCGTAATTGGTGATATCTGGATCTCAGATCAATTTTGGAGAAATAGCTCGCCCCTTGCAGTTGGTCAAATAGATCGTCTATGCGAGGCAGAGGGTAACGATTTTTTACCGTTAGTTTGTTGAGTTCCCTGTAGTCGATACACATACGGAATGATCCGTCTTTCTTCTTAACAAACAAGACTGGTGCTCCGCAAGGCGAGAAGCTTGGTCTTATGAAGCCCTTGCTGAGCAGTTCGTTAAGTTGACCAGATAATTCCTGCATCTCTGCTGGTGCTAATCGGTAGGGCGACTTAGCTACTGGGGTAGCTCCTGGAATTAAGTCGATTCTGAACTCGACCTGTCTTTGCGGAGGTAAACCTGGTAGTTCTTCTGGGAAAATGTCGGGGAAGTCGCTCACTACTGGAATGTTCTTTAGTTCTTTCGTTTCTAGGCTCGTATCGACGACGTGAACAAGGAATGCATGGTATTCTTTACGTATGTACTTTTGTTCTTGAATACTTGATATTATACGAAGACTCGCACCAGGTTTGTCGCCATAGACTATTAGAGTTTCGTTAGACGGGAGGTTTAGACGGATTGCTTTCTCGAAGCACATGATGTCGGCGCGATGAAGGCTCAACCAATCCATGCCGATGATAACGTCGAAACTTTTAATGGAGACCGGCATGAGGTCGATTGGAAATGAATGGTTATCTAGAGTTAAGGTACAACCTAAGTATATGCTCTTGGTGCTTTCAGTTTTCCCATTTGCCATTTCTACCGTGAATTGTTCTTTAAGTGCGTGTGGTTGATGTTTAAGTATGTGAGCAAATTTATGGTTCACGAAACTTCGCTCCGCTTCACTATCGAACAGAATGCATGCATAGGAGTTATCGAGAAGGAACGTACCAGTCACCACCGTCGGGTCAGCAACTGCTTCCTCATGGCTTATTGCCAGTACTCTCCCCGATCCACCTGCATTCTTTGCTTTGGGGCAGTCCCTCTTGTAGTGGCTTGCCTCACCACATTCATAGCAAGTTGGGCTCGCGCCTGAGCCAGAGACTTGAGTGATCGGTCTTGCCGGAGACCTACAAAATCGGACAGTGTGTCCTTTCTTATCGCAGTTAGAACACTGCATTTCACGGCAGGGGCCGTTGTGGTGGAAATTACATTTGTTGCACTTAGGCAAACTTCCAGCATACTGCTTCACCGGAGTAGTAGCAGTAGGGGTTATTGCAGCATGCACAGCCATAATTTGCTGCTTTTTGGCAGCTCGCTGTTTCCTCTTGTCATCCCAGGACTTCTGCTTAGAGTCAGCGGGTTTGGAGGGTTCGGGGATGGCTAGGGTTGTTGTCGCTATTGAGGATTGAATTCCATGGTCGATAAGTCGCTGTGCCAGCCGCTTGACACTGTCGAAAGTAGTAGGGTTTGATGATAGAACATTTCCTTGGTACGGAGGCACCAGCCCCCATATGTACCTTTCGATCTTTTTCCCTTCAGTGGGAACCATATTGGGGCAGAGAGCCACCAGTTCACTGAACCTGGCGGTATAAGCGACTATGTTGGAGCCCTTCATGGTTAGGCCCCATAGTTCTTGCTCTAATTTCTGGATTTCGCCTCTCGGGCAATACTCCTCAATCATGAGGTCTTTCATTGTTTCCCAGCCCATGTCGTTGGCTACAACGAGAGTTAGAGCTTTAACGTGGCTGTTCCACCACGTCAGGGCTTTTCCTTCAAAGGTACAGGCGGCATATTTAACCTTGCTCGCCGTAGGGCATGAACAAATTTCGAAGACCGATTCCGTCTCCTCGAACCATTGCGAGAGGGCAATGACTCCACCGGTTCCATAAAAGGACTTCGGCTTATAGTTGGTGAAATCCTTGTAGGAGCATTCTTTCGTGCGCACATGGATCTTAGCATGAGTGGATTCAACAGGGGTTCCACCTTGGCTATTGTTAGTTGAGTGGTATTGGGCCATGGCAGTTGCCACTGCCGCAGCTACTGCAGCGTTCAGAGCCGAAGTATCTATGACCGGAGGAGGAGGAGGTGCAGGGTTATTCCGGGGAGATTTGCGAGGAGGCATCTTTCAGCTATAAGTTTATAAAGACAGATACAATGGTAAGAATCAATTGTAAGCAAGTTGAGAGTGGCACATGGACTAAGTAGCCATAGTCCAACAGTTGAATGAGTGTACGAATTGAAGTCATAATAGGGAAGAATAGTAGGAAAACGCAAGTGTAAAGATTTTCTCACAAGTTAGTTAGCTGTCAATATTACTGGTATTATTGATGTAATGTGTTCAGGGAAAAAAAATTGACCTAACAGTAGGTCTTACATCATACCATACGGAAAATTTTGACAGTTACTAAATTCCTAGTTAGCGTACTGAAAGTTAGGAATATTTTACAGACAAGCGTTACTAAAAGCCCAGATACTAAAGGCTATTCCTTAATCAAAAGACAAAGATGTACTAGACATCTTCTAACGACGGTGAGAATTTCTAGGGCGAATCCTCATATCTGCCAGTTGCCGAACCACTTCTCGGAGGTGTCGTTCGTGAGCTCTTTGGCGAACTCGAAGTTCTGCGATTTCGGTGGTCAATTGATGTTGTAGTGCGTCATTGGATCTCCTCGTCCTTTCGAGTGCTTCTTCTAGATGCCGAATGCGGACAGTATTAACGCCTGAGTTGGCATCAATTTCCATGACTCGGTCGATGGTTGCTCGACCTTGTTCAACGTTTCGAGCAATTCTACTGATCATGACGGGCAGAGCTCTATCCGCAGAACCACCTTCGCTAACGTTGTAAAAGCTTCGGTCCCCAAAGTAAGGTAAGGGTTGATCCTGTTCGTCGCTCCAGCGATTCAAGTTGTTTACCCACAAGGGAGTGGGACCTGGAAATGCTGGTCGGGGATCGTTGTTTGGGGCTTGACCTACTAGTGGTATGTCGTTGACTTCAGGCTCGGAGTCGGATCCATCAGAAAAGGCTTCTGCGAGGTGATCATCCAAAGGGATTGGATGCTCATCTTTGGGCTCTTCTTCTTCGATCCACCCTGCATTGCCTTCATCTGGAAAGTATGGGTCGCCGTGATGGAATCCAGCCATGATATCTATGCGACAAGAGAGGTATGAGAATATAGTATATGCGTAGCTAGTAGTACAAAATACACCTATAGTATTTTAAGTTTAGGTTCTACTGGTCTTCTTGTGGTATTGTTGGTAAGTTTTTAGACTTGTTAATACATCACAACCATTCTAGGTCATATGCTAATCACTCCTCGGACCAGCATAGTTGATCAGGCTATGCCATTCCCAAGACTGACCATACATCCTCGAGCTTACCTGTGATATTTAACAATTGTAATACTTTTGTTCTTGTCGTTGTGACACTGATTTTAGTATGAATGCAGTCTAGTATACTTAATTAAATATTTTAGTATTTAATGTATAGACTCTTGGTCAGAGTGCTTTAATCCCTAATGGGTTTATAGTTTAGTATATCTTTTATGGGTTGATATACTTAATTCACTATAAACAATGCTCTGATACCAATCTGTCACACCCCAAAACCGAGAACGGCGGAAACGTTCTGGGGCGGAGGACGTCATGTAATGTATCACAACACAGTAGTAGTAAACAAGCAAACAACATCATCCATTGCATTAAATATATAATTTTAATACAAGCGTGTTCTATACAGTTTTAGACACCAAAAATATAATGTAAATCAAAATAATAAGATGAGTCTTGGATGCGCTCCATCTTCTCAAAAGCTGGTCTCAGTACCTGTCTACTGATGACCTGAGAATACAAGTTATTTTGAAAGCGAGTATCAGCATTGAGCTGGTGAGTTCATAAGTATTTTAGTGTCAGTGTTTGTTATCAAAACGTTTGAACATGTCTCGAGTGTAAGTTTGTAAAATGTATGTAAATGTTTGTAAGTGTTTGTAAAAGTTTGAATCTCTTAGAAAAACCTATAATTTCTATTAAAGTAGCCGTCTACCAAGGCTTAACTGTTTTGTATGTTCGTTTGTTGTAAAAGTGTGTAATTTCCCAAGTGTAATTATCATTAACAAAATATAGTTTCTACATTAATGTTTAAGTGAAATAATCACTAAATGTATGTAATGGGTAAATTAATGTAGTACTGTAGTGTTGTATTATAGGAACTACTGCTGTACTAACTACCTTAAACCGGATTTATATTAAGGTATTGTGTGATTTAATTGCACCATACTATCGACTGGTAACAACGACATAATGAATGGTCGTAACACGGAATGATGTTTGGCACCCGCACACCTGTAGGTCCGGCTGTAGCTAGCAGCAAGGTGTAGGATAGTCAATCCAATATAGATCTATACGCAAACTCACACTCTCCCTCCAAGAGAATTCTGGTAACAACTGGGGCCATGACATTTAAGGCATGCTCCGATACAGTGATTCACAATTGTAAACGTATTCATGTATATGTAATGTAATGTTACTTGTTCTGGTATCGTTGTATATGTTCTCTTCTTAGTATAGTTGTATATGTTCTTCTCTAGTATAGTTGTATATGTTCTCATAGTAATGTAATGTATATGTTCTCATAGTAATGTATTGTATATGACTCAATGAGTGAACTGACTCGTTGATCTAAATAGTATAAATGAAATCCTGTGTTACCCCGATGGTAACTTACTAATGATGTAACTGAAATGCATGAATAATGAAAGTACTTTTATGTCTATATATGCACATATGATATATATAATTAATATTGAAACGACCCTCGGACGGCTACCCGACATCCCACCAGACCACATCCAAATCGAGGAAAAGGAAATAGGGCGGATGGCCTTCCTAAGCCTTTTAAACATTTCTTATATATCTATACATATATGGACACGCAATTTATAAGAAGTTTAATAAAGTTTAAATAAAAGTATTTGATAAGTAAAAGAGTTTGAAAAACATTTTGAAGTAAAACAGATTGATAAACATTTTAAAACAGTGATGAAATCATTGGTTTTGTAGTTATTAATCACATGTGATTGATGTAATAACTATAAGTATTCAACTTGTATTCCCCCCCCCCCATAAAAGCATTTAAAACATTTAAAAGTATTTCAAAGGTTAATTAAAGGGGTATGAACTCACCTGTAGTGAGTGGTTCTGATGACAATGTTGGATTAGTTGCTAGGTGTCAAGTGGTGACTTGAGTACACGCGCGAATCCTATTTAGCTTATATTGGCACATATATGGATTTAATTAGTGTTATGAATAACTAATTGATGATTTTGGGACCACCTTAGGGACTAGTAAACACTTATTATGAAGTGTTATAATCATATATGATTGTATGAGGGTTTATAAGGCTATACAAGAGGGTGTATGGCCAAAATACACACTATATGTGTGTGTGCGGTCTGGTGTTCGGCCTAGTATGCTGCCAGCACATGTGTGCGGCCCTGTGTGCGGCCATGTGTGCGGCCAGATGAAGATCGTGGTGTTCTTAGTGTTCTTGGTGTTCTTGGTACCTTTTATGAAGATCTTCAAGGACAATGGATGATACTTGAGAGGATTTTCGTGTTCTATGCTTGAAGAAGTGAAGGAAATGTTCAAGAATGATCTAAGGGTGGCATATATATGTTGGATAAGGTGTCTAAGTCCATAACTTATTTGGTATATACTTGACCCGACCCGGCATGGTCCATTTGGGTTGCACTTCACCCGAACTATTTATGGATAATTTTATGAGAGTTATACACATATGTTTATTAATATATTATAAGTTATAATATATTAATATGAAGTCATGTTATTTAATTAGTCTTAGTCTTAAATTAATTATGAATTAATTTAGAGATTAAAAGGAAGACTAATTAGATTGTGGGCTATTGGTTTTATATAGTGTGGGCTAACACTCATTTGTTAATGGGCTAGGCTTGTATGGAAGTCCATGGATGATCCATGGAGCTTTTAACCCATGGATCCTTGGAAAAGGAAAGGTCATGGGTTATTAGGGTTTCACCCTAATCATGTACACTATATAAGCATGCTTATGTTGCATGAAATAGCCACTAGTGTAACTAGAAAGTATGTATGTTTGTGTGTGACCGATTTTATAAGTGTGTATACACTCTCTCAAAGTTTTCCAAGAGTTTGTGGTGATTTGTGATTCCATTTGAGGCATTCACACTATTGGTGCTTGGCTCTCAAACTCGTTAGGAATCAAACTCATCATCAAAAGGTATGTAATCTCATCTAATTCTTTTATGTTTAAAAGTACCCCATGCCATGTTAGATAGGTTATGAACCTTGGAAAATTATTATTTTGCATGTATTTAGACAAACATAGATCCAAGGTTTATTAGGGTTGCATGCACACTTAGGAAGTGTTAGATTGCTCAAAACCCAACAGTGGTATCAGAGCCTAGGCTTGCTTGTTTGATACTTGATCCAAAATAGTGAAAAAGGTTGAAATTGTTGCTGTCTGGCTGATGGACTCGCCGAGTCCATGGGGGGACTCGCCTAGTTCAAGGCAAAATTCATCCTACTCGGCGAGTAGGTTCGTGCACTCGGCGAGTAGAATGATCAGAATGTAGAATTTCAACTTTTGCTGCAGGAAATGGACTAGAAACATTACCCTAAACTGTTTTGGTGTTTTAAAACTTGTTTTAGTTGGTGTAATGGTTGTTCTAATCCATTTACAATAGCATATATCAAAATTCCATGATTTTTATGTGTTCATATAATTCTTGAAATTTTGATGATCATGTTTATGTTCTTATGAATTTAGAAGATGATAGGAATTATTTGCTGAATTGTTTAGGATTAATTCTTGATCATTTATGTGTTTTAATGGAGTCCATAATTTGTCCTCAAGTTATGGATATCCAAAGGTCAGTTTTCTTTAACACACATTAAAAACACATAAGTTACATAAAATGAAGAGTCTTCATTTTATGAACCTTTAATTCATAAGTTATTAAATGAAAAGTTTTGAAGAGTTACAAAACTTGCCCTCAAGTTTTGGAATTTGGAAAAGTTTCACACACTTTAATAAACTTTAATTCCAACACTTAGAATTTTAAAAGTTAAAATTCAACACTTATACTATTTATAACATTAATAGTTATATATATATATATATATATATATATATATATATATATATATATATATAAGAACAAGTCGTTTTACCGTTAGTAGGCCTCATTCACGAAGCCGGTCTATAAGGTGGGTATAAGGTTGTTGCCTATAAAATGGCAACTTAATGGGTGTCCACTCTCACCCACCGCTTGCTTGACCGGTGGAGGGTCGTTAGCCGAACGGGTAGGACAATGACTTTAAATTCTCATTAAAAGTATAATGATTATTATAAAGTAACTAAATGATTTATTTAATTCCCAATCTTAGTTACTTTAGGAAAAATGTGAATTTGGTGCTAGCCCATGGAATTCACACTTTGTACCTTACCAAGTCGTTGGTGGAGCGTGTGTGGTTAACCGGCACACTAACTTGGACTAGTAAGGATCACGAAGGGTGACTTAATGTTTGTCATAGATCAATGGAGCGTGTGTGGTTAACCGGCACATTGATTGGGTGATAATATTAAGGGTACCAAGTGAATTGGTATGGTTATTCACACCTTGTTTTATGATCCTCGGCATCCCAGTCACAAAATTTGACAGGGCACACTCGAGATTGAAACATGCCATTGAAAAATTCAATAAATCTCAAAAAGATCTAGGAATTTCAAATCCAATTAAAACCTAATAAATTATTTCGTTTTTCATGGTGGAAATTGGTGATTCGTCATTCGCCTACCTTCAAATATTTTATAGCTTGGATTACGACATCCCTCTTCCAAATTATAAAATATTGTGTTGGGTCCTAGCCTTAATATTTCATATTGGGTGTTATATTAAGGACTTTGAATCAACTAACTTGATTTTCTCCCATTATAGATGTCTGGTTCAGACAACTATGATCTTCCCAAATCTCTTGAAGATGGTGTCCCCCAACATCATGCTTCACTTCCTCCACCTCCTCTAATTATTCTCCCTAACCCACAAGTTCTTGAAAAGTTTAAAGTCACTCAATCCCTATTGGCAAGCATAGTCTATGTGTGCTCACATCTTGGAGATAAAGTCACATATTGACAAGCCGGGAGAGTTGGGTGTCAAAGTCTCGTGAAGATTGGATGTTCAATCACTTTCTTAGTAACATAGTGAGTCTCTTTGGGAAAACTATGAGACAGACTATGACATGACCCTTAATGATGTTATCTATTTGCTTGGTGTTGTGGAATCAGCAATGATTTGGAACACTAGTAAAGCAAATTTGATTAAAAGAACAACTTCCCAAGTCTACATGGACATTGACAATGGTAGCATTGGATATCTAGAAAAGGATTTCTCTTCCCAATGGAAAGGGATCGGCTATAGTCAACTCGGTTGACAAAATGGTAAAGAGAAAGGCTAAGTCTGAGATAGTCCCATGTGCCATTACCAAAGGGTCCATGTGTTTTGTTGCCAAAGGAAGGGGCAATGGTTGCGAAGCTGCCCTATTCACCTGAAAGGTCATAAGGTTGATCAAGTCAAGAGGTTTGACTCTACTTCGGGTAAAGTCCACTGTCTAACTCTATTAAGTTCCTATTTGGAGATTCTTATTACATAATGTGAATGGGTCACATGTTGATGTTTTTAAGAATCAAAGAAAAGATAGGAAGCTTAAAGTAAGTATATGTTGATTCTGATTGCAAAGGTGGGTTTCGATCATATGGTTCGGTAATCAGAATTTTGAGCCGTTGCTTAAGAATTATAATATATTACTTATGAATGGATAACAACAAGGTTTTCATGTGGATTGTAAGGATAAGTTTTTCCGCAACATTTTAAAATAAAAGAAAAAAAAGGGTTTTAATTTTATTTATTTTAAAAATATCCTTACAATGGCATCTGTGGAAAATTGTTGCTTATATGTTTCCAATAATAGCAATATTGGAAAGTGGATTTGATTCTTTCATTTGTGGTAGTGTCTGAATTTACCGAATGAAGAAAGTTTTTCATCACCCAAGTTTCAATTGGACAGAAACTTGGAATCATACAAGTTGTATTGTATGATGAATGAGAATTTTCATCTTTGAAAATTAAGACTAATTCTTTGATCACATGTATATGTGAGTCAATTGAAGGACTAAGGAATTAGGTACACTGGGTGTGCGCTGGTCAAGGTCCACCACAAAGATTGATTTACTAAAGATTAGTAAATATGATTATACTTATAAGGTTAAGTATAATTCTGTAACATTGGAAAGGTTACAATGTATGACAAAACAAATGAGAAGAATCAAATTAGGCAGAAAGATAAAAGTTTCTCAAATCTGAAAGGATGGGAGAGTACTTTAGTATTGTATTTCATGATCATCTTAATGATTATGAAACCATATCACAAATTCATACTCTAAGGACGTCTTAGTGCATTGTTATGGCTATGAAGAGAGGTCATGAATTGTTGGATTGGTTAAAATCAAGAAGATGAGTCATACTTCGTTCCAAAACAATTCTTAGAGTCATACTCCAAGATTGTAACTTTGAGTGACATAAAGGAAGATTTATTAACACTAGTCAAATGTAAGAGTAAAATGTTTTCTACCCTTGTACATTTGAGATTGGTAAGTTGTGATGTCTTGGATGAGACAAAGACCAACTAAGACCAATTGTGTGAAGTGTTAGTCTTGATAAGAATCCACACTGTCCCTTGAATATTTGTTTTGTCAAGGAATGGTTCTTGACTGGCGAAACTTATATGTCAAGGAGACAGTGGGAGCCTTAAATATCCTGAAAGAGTTTCAAGATTTAATCAAGAGTAAAACCTGTAATTTATCACTAGCACACGACTTAAGGTTTGCAACCTATCGTGTTGACATAATTCTTATTTCTGAACCTACTTCAATTAAGTTGAATTTGCATGTGAGTTATCAGAGTTCAACTTGGAAGCATTGGTGGGCCTTGTGCTACCAAGGTGACAAGAAACTAAAATTGAACAAGTTTAATCCATGTAAGGCTGAATTTGTCACTAACCTTATCTTGTGATTATAGTTTTGACAAATTCACATGGATAGGAACTCATACACTATAAAATCTAAGTTTCATAAGGTTTCTCTCCGATTCATCAAAATGATGTGAGGAAACGCTTTCACTAAGTAGATTTTACGTAGATATGAATTGTGTTATTTGCATTTTCAAAAGTCGTTAGTGGAGTGCGTGTGGTTAATCGGCACACTAACATGGACTTGTGAGAAATGGCAAATGCCTAAGCAATTGAGACTATGATTACGGCATCCCTTTTCATAGTTCTGAAAATTGTTTAGACACACATGTGAGCTATCTAAGAAAGGGTGTATGAATCTAAATTTCAGAAGTCCAGCAGATTTCTGGAAATATGTCAGAGCTAGTGGGAGCATAAGTGTTATGCTGATAATCATCATGTTAGTGGGAGCATGATTATTACATTTAGTGTTGCAAGTTAGCAATGTTAATTATAGAAAACAAAAAGTTGCAGGGGTTGAAAAGTTGTTTTGCTATAATTAAGGGAGTGGAAATTATACTTCATTTCAATTCTAAAGCTTAGATTGAGATTTTAATCATCTTTAGTCAAGTATATATATATATATATATATATATATATATATATGAATTTTATGTTGGAATGGTTCAACTTGAAGAAATTCTATATATATTGCATTTTCAAAATTCGATTATGATTACGGCATCCCTCTTCATAGTTAAATTTTGAAAATATGGCAAATAAAAAATATTGTAGCAAAAGACTGGTCTAGTATCATGTCTTTATGTCAAACATCATGAATCGTGTCCCATATGCTTCGAATATAGGATCGATCGCATGTGCTATAATATTCATCCTTTCTAAATTTTCCAAATGCTCAAGGCATTGAGAAGGGAAAAGTCTAGAACTAGATATGACTAAAGTGATTAAGTAATTGTCGAGGACAATCTGAGGTTCGCCAAAGATTGGTTGCTCAGGGACAGTTGGAAGTATGATGTAAGTTGTCGGAAAGGACCATATTGACATATTCTGAAAATAAGTAACTCTTGTTCAGAAGTAATAGTCAAAATAGGACTATGGAAATGTCTCCATAGGTGGAAGTTATTCAATCTATGTAAGATTAGAAAACCTTAATGCAAGAAGGATGTTCAAAGCAATGTACTTTGAATATGAGACTTCCGTTCCATAGAAGTTGACCTTCTTTGGAATACTCTGTAATGACTGGTGACAAGGTTTTGGTGACTTTGTGCATAATCATTACAAGAGGAACATTGCATAAAAGTTTAAAATCTAACAGATTTTTTGGTAAATGATAAGAATCGGGGATTCTCACATTTAAAATAAGGATTTGGGATTGTGAAATGAGTATCAATGGAATCATGTTCAATTGATCTACGTCACAATGTAAGGATCATAGACAAACATAGTGTGCATACTTGGAGTATGGCATAACTATTGTTTAGAAAAACAAGGTGTACATGCTTGGAGCATGGGACGACTGTTGTTTTTATTCAAGTCTTAAGTTGATTGTTTGAAACATTATACAATGAATAATGTGTAATCAATATGGTGATAAATAAAAGGTGGTTCTATTTATATTCAAAAGGGTTCTGAGACCATATTGGATTCGATTACTATTGTGTTTCACTTTGCATGTTTTGACTTCCAAAATAGCTAGGTTATTCTTTCTGAATGACTAAGTTATTTAAACACTCCACAGTCGTTCATATGTTGGAAGTAGGTATGAATCAAGACTGTCATGAATCCAGTTTGTAGATGGCTAAATGGGTTTAGTCATAGCAATGGTTGCTACAACATTCATGAGTGCTCATAAGTTATGAGTATTGGAATAAACCCACGCTCACTTGTATCACTTCATGGAATTTATCTCGAGTGATCGTGAGACGGTAATATCACATAAATATTCAAACCTAGAGATATTAGTTGTTACCTATGAGTTGGTTGTGCATTGATTGCACGTAAACGCATCAGTAACTTTTTGTTATAAAACGTGCCTTTGTGTACAAATTCAACAAGTAGTAGAACAAGCATATGAGTCAAAGATTATTTGTTCCTTCTAGAAATAGAAGCAATGTCTGGGCCCCTCGATGATTTTGTTGTGACCTATGTACCGGCCGGTCAGAACTAAATTGATGTGTTCGATTAAGTTCTTTGTCAAACAAATCGAAAATCGGGAAACAAACTGCTGGACAATAAGTACGATGTTGTTCCATGTATTTTTCCGGCTGATATCATGAGAACAGAGGATTATATGATCACTTATCTAAAATTGCGCTTCATAGTTCAACAGAGTTTTCGAGAGCTATGATTGCTGGTTGGTTCCTGAAGTAACATACACAAATATAGTTATTAGACTTATCCAATTGGGAGTCTGTTGGATAAGGTGTCTAAGTCCATAACTTATTTGGTATATACTTGACCCGACCCGGCATGGTCCATTTGGGTTGCACTTCACTCGAACTATTTATGGATAATTTTATGAGAGTTATACACATATGTTTATTAATATATTATAAGTTATAATATATTAATATGAAGTCATGTTATTTAATTAGTCTTAGTCTTAAATTAATTATGAATTAATTTAGAGATTAAAAGGAAGACTAATTAGATTGTGGGCTATTGGTTTTATATAATGTGGGCTAACACTCATTTGTTAATGGGCTAGGCTTGTATGGAAGTCCATGGATGATCCATGGAGCTTTTAACCCACGGATCCTTGGAAAAGGAAAGGTCATGGGTTATTAGGGTTTCACCCTAATCATGTACACTATATAAGCATGCTTATGTTTCATGAAATAGCCACTAGTGTAACTAGAAAGTATGTATGTTTGTGTGTGACCGATTTTATAAGTGTGTATACACTCTCTCAAAGTTTTCCAAGAGTTTGTGGTGATTTGTGATTCCATTTGAGGCATTCACACTATTGGTGCTTGGCCCTCAAACTCCTTAGGAATCAAACTCATCATCAAAAGGTATGTAATCTCATCTAATTCTTTTATGTTTAAAAGTACCCCATGCCATGTTAGATAGGTTATGAACCTTGGAAAATTATTATTTTGCATTTATTTAGACAAACATAGATCCAAGGTTTATTAGGGTTGCATGCACACTTAAGAAGTGTTAGATTGCTCAAAACCCAACAATATAGGTAGAGTGTGCGGTTGGGAAGGTGTGAGGCCGCAAACAAGAGTGTGTGGCCGCACACTCCATGTGTTGGAGTGTTTGGCCCGGTTTTGATTCCTACACTTCGAGTCAACCCTTTTTAACACTCCTACTTTGATTATACCACATTTAGAATGCGTCATTAGGCTCTAAAGGGTACTACTATATAGTAAAATAAGTCTAATATTAGAAAGAATTGAAGAGTGCACGCGAGAAGTTTTTCGGGTTGTCACAGATATGGTCGATTCTAGAATTATTCTGATGACTATTATGGGGTGTTAGAATGATTTCAAATGGCATTAAAACACCCATTAAGTCATTTTAGATTAATACAAGTTAGTGACTTAATTAAATAACGAAATCAGAAACGGATTTGGAAACGACGTTGTTACACATCTCGTGTTATTATTTTCGCTATTATGGTAGCGAAGTTGTACCTTTGACCATGTGATCAGTGACAGGACTTAGATTCACAGTGGTACTAGTATGTAGCCTCTGGCCATGTAGAGCATGTCTCGTAAGAGAATGACTTCTATTCTATGACATTGGCAGAAGGTTAGATAAGGTTAAAAGCCTGAAATCTACCAAAATGTTTTAATCAGAAAGTGTATGTCTTCTGTGCCATTTGGGCCGAAGCTTTATTGATGTATATCAAGTATTGAAATTTTTATCTCTCATTGATTGACATGGAAAGCTTGTCACATGATTCACATATGCCCGTGTTGTTCCGTGTTCCCTTTGCTTCTACCATATTGAAGTGTGTGTGTGTATATATATATATATATATATATACATATATATGGCATAACGTTATATTATATCTATTATTGAACTCACTAAGAGTCACCGCTTACCCCTCTCAATGTTTAACAATTGCAGGAAACCTCATTGAAATCCGAGTTATAACGAAGAAGTTATGACTCCTTGAAGTTTCACGATAGAACCAGCACGACGCCGAATGACGTAAAAAGTGAGTTTTCGATAAACTACTTTTTATCCTTAGGGATCTAAATGAAAGTCATAGTACTCGTTAAACCGAGAATTTTCATAAAAAGAACTTTCAAATCTGACATCGTATGAGGAAGTCATGATTTTTCTAATTTTCGGAATAACAGTAGACAACTAAAAAATCGAAATAAAGATCGAGTGATTCTCAGCCGACACAACCTAAATGAGAATCGAAGGTCTCGTAAATAGTAGTATAAAGGCAAAAAGATAGATGAAAACGGATATCGGATGAAGAAGTTATGAAATTTTAATGCACTTTTCCTGTCCCGGCCTGTTTAAAATATAATATTAAAGATGAAGTGAAAATAGCGAACAGATTCTAAACGAAAGTTGTAGAGCATAATCTCACATACGCGTGGATATAAGGAACGTCAAAAACAGAGCTCGTATGCAAAAGATATGGATTTTTGAAGTTTTTAAATAAAAATAAATCAAAAATCCAAGGATTATCCGCTTTGTACGCCCAGCGTAGTTCACACATGAAGGGTTAGAAGTCGGGCACGTCCTTCTCTTTTCGCACGAGGCACATGTATCGGATAAGACAGCCAAGTCCGAGCCCGAGTTCTAATTTGATGACACCTCACAGGTACGCCCCATGGATGAGGGGTACGCTCAGCGTACAGACCGCCTCACAAGAGAATGACTTTTATTCTATTGCATTGACAGCAGGTTAAATAGGGTTAAAAACCTGAATTCTACCAAAATATTTAGTCAGAAAGTGTATGTCTTCTGTGCCATTTGGGCCGAAGCTTTATTGATGTATATTAAGTAATGAAATTGTTATGTCTCACTGACTGATATGGAAATCTTGTCGCATGATTCACATATGCCCTTGTTGTTCCTTGTTCCCTTTGCTTCTGCCATATTGAAGTATATATATGGCATAACGTTATATTGTATCTATTATTGAACTCACTAAGCGTCACTGCTTACCCCTCTCAGTGTTTAACAATTGCAGGAAATGAAAATCCAGTATAGTCATATACTGTTGGAAGATTTAGAATAGTTTATACTGTTACTTTTGTACTTGAGTTTACGCATGTATAAAACTATAATATCCTGGGTAGTTATGTAATAGATATAACACTTTGTAATATACTAAAAACTTAGTCGGTTTGTATCCAATCTTTTGTAATCACACTATCAATGTAAAATATTATTTATAAATATGCATGTAGAATGTTTTGGAGTATCTATATTGTGAAGTATGAAAGTTTGGGTCATTCAAAAATACGAAAGTTGGGGTCTTTCATTATTCTTTAGGGAGAGCAGTTACGAGACAACCGAGGAGTACGATTTCGGCATAGACAGTAAGGTGAGTCTCCCTTCGTAAAAATCATGGGTCGAAGGCACCAATGTCGGCCCACTAGTATTGATATGACTTAGTAATTGTATTTTTGATAATTATTAAGGTGTTATGTATTGTTTGATGCTGATCTGTGATATACAAGATTTATGTGGTAGTGGTAGGGGTGAAATAGACCTCGTAACCGGTTGGAATAAAACCGATGGGTAGGTCTGACACCCAAGTATGTCTAACATGGGTACGTTGAGCACCCAGGTATGCTCAGTAGGGTAGGTCGGGCACCGAGATATGCCTGAAAATATGTTTATGATTTATATGTGGTATGGTGGGGAAAATCACTAAGTTTTGTGCTTACGGTTTTCAGTTTTGTTTTCAGGTACTTCCAGCTCGAAGGGGAAAGGGCCGGCTTGATCGCATCGCATCACACCATGATTTGTCGCATTAGTGATTTTGGAATTATGACTCTGATGATGATTTTATATGTATCATTGGATTGCACAACTAAACTATTTTATGATTTCATGGTTTTGGGAAAAACAATATGGTTTATTTTATGATTGATAAACTTAAAAATAATTTTTTTGGTTCTGAATTTTGGGGTGTTACACCTCCTTTTATAACTTCTGTTTTATTGGCTAGAATGTGGTTGATGCAAAAGGCATTACCGTTAGGCTGTGTCCTTGAGGATTCGATCCTGCTTCCCTATGCTATATTATTAGTTTGACCATTAGTATAATATTATTTGCTTACTACACCCGCGATAGCGTGTTAACAAATTGGCATTGTTGCGGGGACACAGTGCTTCTAATAGTTTTATGCCAAGAAATTTTTGTACATGTACACCTCTAGCTTTTGATCCAGAAATTGAAAGAACTGCAAAGAAACTGAAGAAAGAAGCAACATGGCAGAAAAAATCACCTGGTTTTTTTGGTTCATCGTCTTCAATACCTCCAGAAATCACCTCATCACAAGGCAGTCCCTTATGGAATGAACCATATCCGAATTTTCCATTTTCCCCAAAATTACCCCCATGTTCACCTTCTGATATCCCCTTTAGAACATACTACCTACCAGTTGGATTAGGTGTCTAAGCCCATAACTATAATTACTTAACTTGACAGTGGCATGGTCCTTTTAGGTTACCTTCACACGTGCAACTGGACAAGATGATTAATTGAGGAAAAAGGAAGAATTTATTAATTTGATTAATAAATTGGAATAAATGATTATTGATGTGTTAAAGAAATAATATATTAATTAGTAATCGTATTGTTAATTAATATTTAATTAGAAATTAATTTGGAATTAATTTTAGGATTAAAGGAATTAATTAAAAGTATAGGGCCTAAAAGTGTAATTGTTCAATAGTTGAGCAAAAGAGTCCAGATGCTTCCTAGGGAAGGTAGTGGACAAAAATTGATGTATGTATAAGATTATTCTAGAGTTTCTAGAATATCTTATCACATATGGATAATCAAAGGAGTTGGATAGTTACCATATTTGAAATAATGATATATTATTTAGATTAGGTTTATCCATAGCATCCTTGGTGCAATATAAATAGGGTCCCTAACCCTATGATTTTCAGCCACTCTTTATTAGAAGAAGAAACAAAATTTTGGATCCCTTCCTCCTCTCTCACATTATTATCTTACATTGTGTGTTTGTGAGCCATTAGAGGTGTTACACTTGTGACACTACGTTCTCAAGCTTCAATATATAAAAAGGAATTATTTTTATTACATTATAACAATCAAGGTATGTAACCAAACCTTAGTTTTATATAGATTTCGAAAATTATAGTTGCTACCTTTTGTGTTCAAGTTTGCATGTTCAATTAGAGAAAACCTAGATCCAAAGCATTAGGGTTACATGCACACTTAAGAATTGTTGTTATGCTCAAAACCCATCGGTGGTATCAGAGCCTAGGATTACTTCTCTATTGAATATGATGTAATTGTGAATTATTCGAAGGAGAAGGGATCAGAATCAACATTCTGTTCATCGAACTCGCTGAGTTGGTTTATGAACTCGGCGAGTTCGCATGCAACTCGACGTGTTTATTGCCCAACTCAACGAGTTGCACTGTCAGATCCTATTTTTTCGGTTTTGATAATTGTCTCATGGATTGATTAGAATAATTACCTTAAATTCGTTTTAATTGTATAAAATTGGATATTTTAATCAGTAATTTTGAATCCTTATCATGAATTCATGATTAGGTTTAATTTTTGATAAAGATAAAATTAATTTATTAATTTAGTTATTAAAAATTTAACCTAGTATTTTTGAAAATTTTAGAAAATACATCCTTGGTTTTAAAATTTAAAATTTAAATTAAATAGTTTAATTTTAAAATTTTTAAAATTTAGAACCCTGGTATTTTAAATGTTTAAAATACGCCCTTATATATATATATATATATATATATATATATATATATTGTAAAATTAAAAGTTAATATTTTGATATATATAAGAAAAGTCAGTCTTACCGTTAATAGGTCTCATTCACGAAGCTGGTCTAGGGGAGTTTAAGGAAGCGGTCTATAAAATGACCGTCATTGGGTATCCACTCTTACCCACCGCTCTCTTGACTAGTGGAGGGTCGTTAGCAGAACGGGTTTAATAGGACACTCAATTCTCATTAATAAGTATAATGAATTATAAAGTAACTAAATTATTTTTCTAAAAGTCCCACTCTTAGTTACTTTAGGAAAAATGTGAATTTGGTGCTAACCAATGAAATTGGACATTGCACCTTACTTGTCGTTACTGGAGCGTGTGTGGTTAACCGAAACACTAATGTGGGAATAATATTGTTGGCAATGGGTATGTCATAAATTATCATTGATTAATGGAGCGTGTGTGGTTAACCAACTCATTAATTAGATGGTAAATGACATCGAGATTACCATGCTAATTCGCATGGTTATTCATATCTCATTTGTGATCATCGGCATCCCAATCACAAAGTGAGAGCATAATCGAGATTTAACATCCCATTGAATAGTTCAATGAATCTCAAAAGAACTAGGAGCTTCATAAGACTGAAATTGGTAAATGCCTTACCTACCTAAAATAGATTTGAATTTGATTACGACACCCCTCTTTAGAATTCATATCGAAAATATGGATCCTAGCCTTAATTTGAATTTTTTGGGTTAATAATGAAGGACTAAAATCGACTAACTTGAATTATTTTTTTCTCCCTTTATAACTGTTGGGTCAAGAAAACAATTATTCTCCCCGTCCTTCTGGAAATGTTTTTCCTCTTGAAGATGATCTTCCACATGTTGATCAAGGTGAAAGAATTTTCCCTCCTTCAAGCATTGGTGGAACTGGAAATCATGCTTCACCAACTCTTCCTCCACCTCCTCCAGTAATTCTCCCCGAGCCACGTTTTCTTCAAGCTGAAAAATACAAAGTCACTCAAGCCTTATTGGCAAGCAAACATCAAGATAGAAAGTCTGTGTGTGCGCATGTTATGAAAATGAAATCGCATATTGACAGATTGGGAATGTTGGGTGTCGTTTTCCCAAGGGAGCTGGGCATTGATTTGGTTCTTCTTTCGCTTCCTACGCATATAGTTAGTTCATTAAAGATTTCTATGAGAGGGAAAACGACATGAATCTAATCGATATGACATACATGTTGATTTCTGCTGAAGCAGAAATGCTTAAGAGCGCAAATTAAGCAAATATGTTTGAAGGATCTTTCTCCCAAGTTTCCATGGACGCTAAAAATGGCAAAGGCTAATCCCAAGATAGTCCTATGTGCTATTCCTGAAAAGTACATATGTTTCTATTGCCAATTGAAGGGGCATTAGATACAAAGATGCCCGGAATACTTGAAAGATCTCAGAGATGGTAAAGTCAAGTCATATGACTCTACTTCAGGTACATCCACTATCTAACTATATTTTATTTATTTCATATTCATAGATTCTTAATACATGATGTGATAGTCACATTTTGATGTTTTTGTAGGATCTAAGAGAATGAAGGATGCATGAGAAGAGTAATTTAATTTTGATCGTGAGAGATGGATTTCAGTCGCATGGTTCGATGATCATATTTTGAAAGCTGTTGCATAGGAGTTGTGATAGATTAATAGATTTCTTAGGAAACATCTAGAAACATAATTCTCATATTTTTTCATTGTAAGGACAAATTTTTCCGCGTATTATCAATCAAGTGAATTTTTTGATTTATTTACGCTGTATATCCTTGCAATGGCATTTATGAAAATTGGTGGTTATATTTCTATTAATAGCAATGTGAAAAATGGATTTGATTCTTAATTATGTCATTTGTGGAAATGTCATAATCAACTAAGTGAAAAGGAATTCTCGTCACCTAAGTTTCGATTGGATAGCAACTTGGAGTCATACAATTCGAATTGTGTGATGTGTGAGAATCTTGATCATTGGAAGATCATGACTAATTCGTTGATCACATGTTTATGTGAGTCGGTGAAGGACTAGAGGATCTAGTACACATTAATGTGGACTATTTAGATCCACCAAAAAGAATGATAAATCTATTCGTCATGGTTAACCAATGTTTCAATGAACATGGTTGTGTTTATAAGATTAAGCATAATTCTAACACCTTGAAAAGTTTTCAAAGTGTAATAAAACGAATAAGAAGATTCTATTAGGCAGAAAGATAAAGGTTTCTCCAATCTGAAAGGAAGGGATAGTACTTTACTATCATGTTTTATGATCATCTTGATGATTATGAAACCATGTAATAATTGATCCTTGAAGAACTTCTTAGTACATTTGTATGGCTAAGAAGAGGAATCAGATATTGTTGAAATGGTTCAATCGAAAGATGAGTCATATTTCGTTTTCCAATCAAGTTCTAGTCTCATACTCTAGTTACTTTAAATCGTATATTGAAGCTTATTTCAAACTAAGTAGTTTATAACACCTCATGAAATGTGGAGTACTAATGTTTTCTTACTTTGGAACATTTGAAATTGGTAGTTGTGATGTTTCGGCTAAAACAAAGGATAAACTAAGACCAATTACATGAAGTGTTTGCTTGTCGAGAATCCACACTAACTTTTGAATATTAGTTTTTGCTCGTCAAGGAATGTTCCTTGAGAGAGAAACTTATGTGTCAAGAAGTCGGTGGGAGTCTTATTGATCCTAACGAGTTTCAGGAGGCAATTGATAATAAAACTTTTAGTTATCACTAGCACACGACTTAAGGTTAATAACCTATCGTGTTAAGTTAACACATTCTTGTTTCTGCGCATCTTCCAGTTGAGTTGGAAATGAGTTCTATGGTTCTGTTTTGAATGCAAAAGTTGGAGCACGTTGGTCAGTGATAGTGCATTGGTCAATATGGGTGAGCTGCTTAACAACATGAAAGCGCTGGTAGGCTCTCGTGCTACCAGGGGGCAAGAAATTAAGAACACGTAATTCAGTCCATGAAAGGAAAAAACTAAAGTTGATTTTGGTTTTGTCTTCAACCTTATCTTATGATTATAGGTTGGAATTGATAAATTCACATGGATAGGTACGTATACACCATAAGATTTAGGTGGGAAAAGGTTTCGCTCTAATTCATGAAAATGATTATGAGGAAACACTTTAGCTAGTAGATTTTAAAGATTTGATAAATATTATTATGATTAGCAGTTATGATAATTGCGTTCTTAAATTCGCAATATGATGACGACATTCCTTTTCATAGTTCGAATTGTGAGAAATGGCAAGGAATAGTTTGAGCATTTAGGACTTATAACTATGAGTTCTGAAAGATTTTAAACACACATATATGATATCTAATGAAGGTGTATGAGCTTCAGAAGTCTCATTGAAGACTTATCGAAGCGTTACATATTTGAAATCTACACTTTAGTAAGAAATTCAAAAAGTATTGATTTCTGGAAGTCCAAATGATTTATGGGTACATGTCAAAGTTAGTGGGAGCATAATTGTTATGCAGATAGAAGCATAGGTGTTATGCTAGTAGGAGCATAATTGTTATGCAGATAGAAGCATAATTATTATGCTAGTGAGAGCACAAATGTTATGATAACAAGACTATAATTGTTATGCTTATTGTTGCAAGTTAGCAATACTATTATAGGAAACAAGGTTTTCAAGTTGCAAGTTGCAAACTTTGGAAGTTGTTTCATTATAATTAAGGCTTAAAGGAGAAGACACTCATACTTCATTTCAAATCCAAAAGTTTGGATTAAAAGGATTTGAAAGAACTTGGTCATGGATATATATATATATATATATATATATATATATACATATATATATCATGTTGAAATGATTCAACATAGGAAATTCAATATATATGGAAATATTATAGCAAGAGACTGAACAAATATTAGGTCTTTGTAAAAGACATTATGAATCAAGTCCCATATGCTTCGGATATAGGATTGAGTGTATATGATGTAATATTCACTTGTTCTGATTTTCCAAATGCCTAGGCATTGAGAGGGAAAAAGGACTAGAACAAGGTGTGACTAAAGTTGTTAGACAACTGTCAAGAACACACTGAGGTTTACTGAAGATTAATTGCTTTTGGACAGTCGGAAGTATAATTTAGACAGACCATATTGACATAATTCTGAATGGATGTGACTCTTGTTCAGAATTAATGGTAATATGGGAATATGGAAATGTTTCCATAATAGGAGTTGGTTATTGAAATCTACATGTAATTAGAAACCTTAACGCAAGGATGGCGTTCAAGGATTTACCTTGAATTTGATAATTCATTACCATGAATTTGTTTTAAGTAACAAAGTTTCAATGGAGCATTTTGTGACATCGTTGGTTAAGTCTCGGTGACTTTGACGCAACATCATCACAAAAGGATATTGCACGCAAGGTTGAACTCTAACACATTTAAAAAATGAAAAGAATTTGGATTTCTTACACTTGGAATAAGGATTTGGAATTATGATATGATCATCATTGGAATTATGTCCAATTGATGTTTTCACAAAGGAAGGACAATGGAGAGACATAGTATGCATGTTAATAACATGGCAAGACTGATGTTTAATTCAAGTGTTTAGTTGATTAATCGAAACGTTATACAATTAATAAAGTTTAATTAATATGGTGAATAATTAATAAGTTTTTTTATTTATATTCAATAGTTTTGAGACCATAGTTAATTAGGTTATTATTGTGTTACACCTCACATGTTTTACTTTCCAAATAATTGGATTATTCAAAACTCCACAGTCGATCATACTTTTGGAAGTAAGTAGCAAATTAAGACTGTCATGAATTGAATTGTAGATTGTCTAAGGGTTTAGACATGACAATGGTTTTGCTGCAATGTCCATGAGTACTTGAAAATGGGGATTTAAGTATTCGATAAACCCACGCTCAGAGAATTACTTCATGGATTTTATCACAAGTAATTTTGAGACGATAATATCTTATATTCTTGAAATGGAGATATATGAGTTCTTTTTTATGAGTTAGTTGTGCGTGATTTGATGAGTAAATAGTAGAAGCGTATAAGTAGAAGTTTATCCGTTCCTTTTGCCCTAACGTGAAAAGTGATATCTGTGGGCCCCTCGATGATTTTATGATGACATCTAAAGCGCTTGGCCAAACGTGGACTGAATTGATGTGTTCAATTAGTAGTCTGATGTCAGTTGTCATACATCAGAAATCTGGAAACAAATTTTGGGCAGAGAGATTGATTATAATCAATGTCTCATGTGCATACGATATCTTGTAGAATGGAGGAATATTTTATCACTTATCTTAGGACACGCAACTGACTAGGTCAGAATTCGACAAAAGATTTGAGAGCTACGATTGCTTATCAGTTTTTGAAGTCATACTTGCATTTATAGTTATTAGACTTATCCAAGTGGAAGACTGTTGGATTAGGTGTGTAAGCCCATAAATATAATTGGTATGTACTTGAATTGAGTAACATGGTCCTTTTGGTCTGCCTTCATACGTGCAACTAGACATGATGATTAATTGAGGAAAAAGGAAGAATTTATTAATTTGATTAATAAATTGTAATAAATGATTATTAATATGTTATGTAAATATTATATTAATTAGTAATCATATTGTTAATTAATATTTAATCATAAATTAATTTGGAACTAATTTTGGGATTAAAGGAATTAATTGAAAGTGCAGGGACTAAAAATGCAATTGTTTAATAGTTGAGAAAAAAGAGTCCAGAACCTTCCTAGGGAAGGCGGTGGAAGAAAATTGATGTATGTATAAGATTATTCTAGAGTTTCTAGAATTTCTTATCACATATGGATAATCAAAGGAGGTGGATAATTACCATATTTGAAATAATGATATTTTATTTAGAGTAGGGTTATCCATAACATCCTTGGTGCACTATAGATAGGGTCCCTAACCCTATGATTTTTGGCCACTCTTTCATAGAAGAAGAAACCAAAATTTTTGATCCCTTCCTCCTCTCTTATATCATTCTCTTGCATTCTGTGTTTGTGATCCATTAGAGGTGGCACACTTGTGACACTAAGTTCTCAAGCTTCAAGATCTACAAGGGAATTATTGTTATTACAATATAACAATCAAGGTATGTAACCAAACCCTAGTTTTATATATATTTCAAAAAATGTAGTTAGTACCTAGGGTTTCTCCGTTTGTGTCCAACATATATGTGTCTGTTTGCATGAGGATACAATTGTAGTAAAGGCTATCAGAGTCTATCAGAACCTTTTTCACCAATGACAACAATATCATATGCCACCCGAATTCCATCAGCAGCAAAATTATCAACAACCAGGCTTTTAGCAGAACTTTCAAAATCTTCATCAACAAATTTATCAGAATCTAAATCTTAAGAATCGACCCTCAAATCAGTAAACCAGTAGTTCCAATGTAGCCTTAGAAGATATTGTAAAGAGTCTTTCCACAAACACTCAAGCATTCCAGAACGAAACCATAGCTAGTATCAAGAATCTAGAGTAGCAAGTGTCTCAACTTGCCATTTTTGTGGGTCGTTTGGAATCTCAAGGAAAGTTACCATGACACACAAAAAATAAGCCAAGGCACAATCTGAGTGTTATTTCTTTGAGAAGTTAAAAAATATATGAAGGCCCAAGCGTATATGAACCAAAAAAAGAAGCTGAACAAGAATATGAAGAAGTTCTATTTGAAGAAGAAGATTAAAAAGATAAAGAAAAAGAGGATGATGAAGAATATGAAGAAGTTTTGGTTGACGAAGATGCTGAAAAAGATGAAGGAACAGAAACTCCAAAACCAGTGAAGCTAAATATGACGGAGTAGAATCCAGTTGTACCATTCACATCACGACTGAAGAGTATGAAGCGTGAGCGAGAGGATGAAGATATTGTGATATTTTTCTTAAGGTTGAGGTAAATCTTTCACTTTTAGATGTTATCAAATAAATCCCTCGTTATGCCAAAATTTTAAAGTAATTATGTGTGTCAAAGAAACGATTTAAAACTAACGAAACATTAAAAGTTGGTGAACACATTTAAGCTATATTGCTAAAGTGTTTACTTCCAAAGTGCAAGGATGTGGGGGTTTACTTGATTCCTTGTAAATTAGGTGACCTTAATTTTGAAAAGCCATGCTTGAACTTGGAGCTTCATTTAGTGTCCTTCCTTTTTCTATTTTTGAAAAATTAATATTGGGTACTTTAAAAAAGACTGACTATTATCCAGTTGGTTGATCAGTCGATAGTACACCTAAAAGATGTATTGGAGGATGTTCTTGTCCAAGTGAATGATTTGATCTTTCTCGTTGATTTTTATATTCTGGTGTAACAACATGTTTCAAGTCGTTTCATAATTCGAGGTGGTACCCTAAAGATCAGGTATCATAAGGCTTCAAGCTTTGGGGAAAGAGAGGTTTAGACCCGTTTGGAAGTGGGTAATGTAGATTATGTGATCCAATAGTTCAGTTTGTGCTTTGGAGCCGAAGGGCATAATGTTAAAACTGATGCTTCAAGCATTTTATATGAAATAAGATTTTAGTTCGATGTGTTCAAGTCAAAAGTAAATAGATAGGGTTGTAGAGCTCCTCAATAACTTTTTGTGGATATAAAGATCATCAGAAACGAAGTTGGAACAAAGAAGTTATGACCGTTTGAAGTTATGAGGGTTTTGGGCTAAGCCGAGTACGCTGGGTGTACATGGCGTACGTTGCGCATACTAGACTGGGTGGATCACGAAGTGTTATCCAGTACGTTGGGTGCACTCTAGTCAGATGCAAACCCTAATTTAGGGTCTTGGACCCTATTTAAAGACCTTAACTCATTTCCAACCCTCCTTATCTCAAACCTCCATCCCCCCTAATCCTAAATTTGAAACCCTAGCCCCCATTTGAAAGGATTTTGAGCCTTGGAGTGATTTTAGAGGATTTTTGTGCATTTGGAAGAAGAAGAACACCTTGGAGAAGTGTTGGTTGTCTTGGAGCTTGTAGATCCAGAGCTTGTTCATATTAATTTAGCTTCTGGAGGTATAAAGTTTGAATCTTGATGATGCATTTGATAGATCTAGCTAGTCTTAAGTGTTACGAGCTTTTTTGTCACTTTAGTGCATAAAGTTCAGATTTTGAAAGTTTGTGACCTTATTATGGATAAAGTTGGAAACTTTATCCATCTAAACATCATATTGATTCAGATCTAAAGGTTTGAGACTTGGACTTAATGGATTGAGTTGAAAAAGATGCACTTTTGGTCCCTTTGAGACTTAAAGAGTAGATCTTGGTTGTTTGGACCATTCTAATGGATAAAGTTGGAAACTTTATCCGTATGGAGTTATTAGGAACCATGAAAATGTAATATTGGACCTTAGTTTCCTTCCATGCATGAGATAGGCTATATTAAATATTTAAGAAGTTAGGGTTTCTGATCAAAGCTTGAGTACTCTAAGCAAACAAGCTGAGTACGCTGGACGTACTCAGCTGAGTTGAATCGGTTGACTTTTGGACTTTTCGACTTTGACCTATTTTTGACCAAGTTAACTTAGGGGTGTTTTGGGTATGTTGATTATAAGTTAAGTTTGGTGGTGTTCCAATGATAAAGTGACTGGTATAGCTGATATTCAGAGTATTACTCTGTTCAATAATCTTTCGGAGTGTGAGGTAAGTTCCTTCACTATACTCGTGGGTCAAAGGCACCAATATTGGCCCAGTGGAT
The DNA here is from genome assembly GCF_051521515.1 of Lactuca serriola. NCBI lineage: Eukaryota > Viridiplantae > Streptophyta > Magnoliopsida > Asterales > Asteraceae > Lactuca > Lactuca serriola. The sequence continues at coordinate 118,320,593 of NC_136416.1, forward strand.
TATGTTCATAATATGGTAGTTGTCTTCGTGAAAACTTGATGTTATGCTTGTATATGCTTGTTGTCTCTGTGACTCTTGTTGATATGATTGTATGCTAGTTGTAGGGTGTGAAATAGACCCGATACCGATCAAATGACACTGAAGGGGGTGAAATATACCAAGTACCGGTTGAAAGAGACCAAAGGGGGGTGAAATACACCCATTACCGGTTGAAAGAGACCGAAGGGGGGGTAAAATAGAGCCAGTACCCGTTGTGATGAGAATTAAACTTTAGATCGATTAGATCTCTCACAGGTATGAATATTGAAATCAAACAAGTCAAGAACAGTAAAAGAATGAACATAAAATAGAATCAAATGTATGCTTATGATTCAAAATAAAGTCACGCCTCAGCAGAGCTCGATGAAGAACTTCTGCTGTAGAGGCGAACTAGGGTTTACAAAACTTTAGAGAAAATAAAAAATGAAAGTGATAACTTCTAAGTCTGCATGCATGCTTCTTATATACTAAACCCTAGTACAAAAATATGCACGGTTGGACAGGCCCAATACCGGCAATCAAATTGGCCTAAGGACCGAGCCCATAACGCAATCTAATAGACCCAACAATCTCCCCCTTTGCGTCAAATGAGGCGAGATATTATTTCCTCTGAGTAGGCTTCACCGTCTTTATTACTTTAAACAAACGAGCAATTATAGCGAGAAGTGCCTGTCTAAACTATATGTACCACCTAAGCATATCAGTGAATAATTTCTTATCGGCATCACTGTTCTGATCGCACCTCTGAATGATCTCCAAGATGTGCTCCATGCAAGATGTTGAGAAGAGGTGTTTGTCAACAAGAGCGAACAGGCATTTTTGACCATCGGCTCTAAGGAACATAACTGTGTGATACTTTGAATCAATTTTCCCTTTGATCATGATATTGACATTGCCAGCTCTACCCATAGTCTTGATCGTCGTTCGCTTGTGTATGGCAGAGGCAATCTCCTGATCCATCTTCGCTACCTCATGAATGTAGCAAACAAGCATACGCTTGATATGATCAATTATTGGCTGATACTCCATAGGATTCGATAGAAGAACGTTATTGAGGAGTATCCAGTCATGGGGATTAAGGTTTGGTAGATCAGAGAGAGTAAAGTGGTAAACTGAGCCTTCGGTTCCTCGACTCACCCTGAATTTGACATTAATAAATTTCCCTGCTGAATAGGGCTTCATAACCTTGACTGTGGTAATTTTATTTGAGCTCCAAGTCAGGTATTGGGGTTGGGCAAACTCCATGTTAAACTCCAGAAGAACCCTGTCTACCTTCGGGTCTGGGGATGGAATAGCAGCAGTCGAGTTGAAGCAGTGGAAGATAAATGCCTTTCGAGTGATTGACATATCAAACTGTGCATCCTTGGAGTTGTCAAGGCCGAAGGAAATTATCGGCTCAAGCCAGAGAATGCTTGGCTCATTAATTGCACATCTTTGAAGCGACTCTATGGTCCACACAGGAAACATGGACTTTTTCTTCTCTAGGAGCTCCGCCTCCTTTCGCTTCAGCTCTAACTCAGCTTGATGTTTCTTGATGTTTTCTTCCATTTCTTTTTCAGAGGTCTTAACCTTCTGGAAGGGTTTCTTGGGATTCTCGGCATAGACATCATCTTCATTGTCTGTGTTGTCCTCGCCAATTTTCTTCTTCTTTTTCTCCTTATTGCTGACCGAAGCTTCATTACCCTTCGGTTCAGTAGATGGTTTTAGTCCAGAAGGAGGTTGAGTTGTCACCTTCTCTCCCCTTTGTTTTGGTTGGACCCCGGTCACCGAAACACCCTCGATACGGCTAAGAATGTCCAATGTCGGTCTGAGCTTGTCTGCCAGATGACGCCTGATAGTTATAGTGATGATCGGATCGTGAGCCTCAATGAGATGAAGGAGGATGGAGTGAACATCTGCAACAGAACTCCTAATGACCTCCCTTTCGGACTTAAGGTCATTAATCTCAGTATGAGCAGTACGTAGCTTGTGGGTTTGCAATTTAAGCTGTGCAGTACGTCTATCCACTTCATCCATAATACGATTCTCTACAGCTAACTCTGCCTCCAGTTGAGTTAACCGGTCATTGACATTAGCATGGAGAGTTTCATTGGCTTCTTCAATGGCTTTGCGTGCCGCTTCAAGGTTTGAGCATTCAGATTGAAGAGACCTTTGAAGATTCTCTACTGAAGCGTTGACAGTTTGAGCGTTTTTAGCAGCAGCAGCCTGCAAGGAATCTAAAAACAAATGAGCTTCGGAGACTAGTTTATCGACTTTTGCGGTCGCATCCTTGCACTCCTTAGTAGAAGCATCAACAGCAAGAGAGGCTTGTTGACATCGGGAAGTAGAGGCTTTGATTGCTTTGGCTGCAGTAGATAAAGTGGCACTGTGTTCGGTAACGATAGAGGAAAACAATGCCTTCAATGCAGCTTCAGAATAGGCACCGAAAGAAGAGGATAAAAACAGTTGATCAAGCTTTTCATTTACTGCCTTCAGATGACGCTTTGTAACAGGCTCATCGTCATCATCATCGCTCTACACTCGGTAAGGACTGAAATACGTGGAATCAAATTCCAAGTCCTCACCGCCTAGAATAGGGGTTGTTTCAGTGGATTGTGTGGGAGATAAGGGTTTTGAAGTAGGTGGAGGTTCGGTTGTGACAGGTGGTTCGGTTACAGGTGGATTGGGAACAGTAAAGTGAGGTTTTGTGGTAGTAGTGGTAGTAGTGGTATCTGTGAAAATGGGAGTGGGGATAGGAATTGTAGTGAATGGTTAAGTGGTTCTAATGGGATATATAGGAGGGATGGATACTGGGATGGTTATAGGTGGAGGTGAAGGAGGATTACAGCAAACTGGAATTTATAGGGTAGGGGAGCGAGGCGAAGTATCACCTTGGCCCGAAGCCTCTTCATCAGAGCTTTCGCTCTCAGATTCTGAAGGAGGAGCGTTCTTGTACTTAGGAGGGACATATTCTGAATCCAAATCACTTGAGGATTGAAGAATAAGCCTCCTAGCAGGCTTCTTCTGCTTCTTCGGTTGAGCCTGAGAAGTTGCAGCCTTATCAGACTTTCGCTTCTTGGGGGTTTGCCCCTTAGTTGGTTTAATGACAGGGCCTTCCTTCTGTGTTTCAGGCTTCTTACCCCTTTTGGCTGGCTTGTCAGCCTCTTCAATAGAGTGAATCATAGCTGGCGTAAGCTCTCTTGGGCCAAACGATGGACGCTTCCTGTACTGTTGGAGAACGTTACTCGATGCAGAGATACGACCGAGCATTGCTTCAGGAATGGATCCAATAACAGAAAACTTGGTTGGATCAGTGACAATGATTTTGGTCGTATGAAAGGTAGCAATGGATGAGAGCAAAGAATCCGCCATTATTGGAACATGAAGGCGGTCCATTGCCCAGTTGGTGATGAGAGACCAGAAACACCATGACATCTCAGAATGCCTGGATGAAGAGACTAAGATTTGAACCAACTGCTGCCAGATAATAGACCCATAATCTAGGTCAATCCCCTGGTACAGCCCATACAACACCGTCATGAAGGACTTGCTTGCACCATCTGAGCCAGCGCTTCGCTTAGAGAGTCCCTTGAACAACAACGTAAAAAGGCCATTCCATTGAGGAGGAAGGCAGGACTTCTTGAACTTTTTAATGGTGGTTAAGGTTTCGGTATACCCCATCTGATAGAACATAGAAAACAATTGACCAGTTGTAATGGAATCAGGGTTTACCAGAGATAGATCTTGAGAAAGACCAATTAGGGCACATAATCGATGCTTAGAGATGGAGGTCTTCTCATCGTGGAGTTCAAAGTGAATTCGTTCATTAATCTTGTCGTAGAAGGAAGTAGAGTAGACAAGAGACAAGCACGACATTGGAACAACTTCGACTTTAGTCAGCACGTCGACGAGCGGTGAGTATTTGAGACACTCAACCACATACAACATGTAGGGCTCATAGATAAATGGGGTGAGATCAATGATCAGGTTCTGTTGGGGTTTGATGGTGAGAAGAGGTTGATGAACTGAAGTATCGTGAACTGATGACGAGTCTGCCATTCTAGTAGCTTGGAGAAGATGATGAACAGTTGCAGAAAATCACCGGTGTTCTTTGAGAGAGATTGGTAAGTGATAAAGGTTGAGAGAGTACCATTCCAATTCCTTTTATACGTACAAGGAAGAGAGAGAAAAATCCGTCTGAAATCTTGGATTATCTCAAAAATAGTGCCTGACTTGAAGGGTGAACAGTTGGCATGCCGAAGATGACGCATGAAAGAGAAAGGACATTTCCTTTTTACACGCCATTCCATAAAATGCACTTTTTCAAATCGCCAAACCGTTTGGATAGCCGCTGAGTCAGCTTCCACTTTATCCCAATCGTTTCTTCATAATACGTTTGAATTTCTGTTACCTTTAGCACTTTATTGATCAATCTGAATAGAACTGGAGTTTGGAAAATTAAAAAATTTCGTGCAAAGGGTGTAAAAGATAAAGAAATAAAGCAAAATTGAAGGAATAATCTGTGATGTCGTAAGTTGAAATAAGACAATTGATTCTGGGAAAAAATCACTTCCTTCAAATTCAAGAGAGACATTAAAGTGCTTGCTTGGTTTCCCATTGAATAACGATCAATAACTTGTTGAGAAGTATTGAAAGGCATCTTTTGAAGGTTAAAAAGGGTGGCTTTCGCTTCAATTCATAATTTCGATAGTTGATAAGACCGAAACTGAATGAAGTACTTGTGAGATCATTGTGATCTGTTGAACAAGTAGGTAGGATAAACTTTATAGTGACGAAGGAAGTAAGGAAATCTCAAAAGAAATTAAACTGGATCTTTTAGGGTTAGAGAAACCTTGGTGATAGGCAAGCTCATAAAGAACACTCAAAAGAAAAAAGAGATTTCATTAGGTAACAAGATCTTGAATATTTGAATTCACCATCAATTCATTAGTGGTGTTGAACTTTGGGTTTCACTTAGTATGTAGTGGCATGAAACTAAGATCATGAAAACAGTTTTGGTATAACCATAAACCTCAGTGGTTAATACTGAAAGTCTCAGGGGTTATATTGATGAAACGAATTATAATGGAGAAAGATGATGGAGATGGCATAAGAAGCGAATGTACCTCTGCTTTAAAGAAGAGAAGGACCAAGCAGAAAACTCTAAACTCAATTGAGTAGAGTAAGGTAGCTCATGATTAGAGTGAATTTGATAGCCTGGATTGGGAAAACATGATTGGTATATATCATGTTATTAAGGCTTCACTCAAAATCTTTCGAGGCTTTAGTCAACATACAACAGCATGCTTCTTGGGACTCCTAACTAAGAAAACCATTTGCCAGCCTTAAATTCGCCATCGAGAATCAGACTTATACAAAACAAAAAAAACATTAGATAAAAAGAAAAAATAAATAAATAAATAATATATTTGTATTTTGTGAGAATTGACCAATTGAACGAAAGAGAAAAATATTTTTGGATTTTATAAATATAAAAGAAGTATTTAAAAAGTGCACGGAGGAATACAATCATAATGCCTTAAAAAAACGAACTAGTTCAGAAGGACCGAACCCGAAATAGACCGAACGCTCGGTTCATTTCGTTTCGTGGTCGAACTTCACCCGAAATAGACCAAACGTTCGGTTCATTTCGGTTCACTCTATTTCGCTTGTTACCTTTATGGAAGCGAAGACGATTTTGGTACAGATTCGACTTGCATCATTCCTGGGCCTTGTAGAATCTTATTGAAGCTTGCTTCAGGTAAGGCCTTCGTGAATATGTCTGCCAATTGATCAGTCGTTCTGACGAAGTGAATTTCTACGTTACCATCTTCGACATGATCCTTGATGAAATGGTACCTCAATGCAATATGCTTGGTCTTTGAATGTTTCACTGGGTTGTGACAAATCCTAATTGAGCTTTCAGAGTCACAATATAGTGGGATGTTCTTCATGTTTAGCTCGTAATCCCTGAGTTGACTTTGTATCCATACGACTTGAGATGTGCAGGATGCTGCAACAATATATTCAGCTTTTGCAGTGGATAGCGAAACACAGGTTTTGTTTCTTCGATTGCCAACTAACTAATTTACCATCTAGAAATTGACATCCTCCAGTGGTGCTTTTACGATCTAATCCACAGCCACCTAAATCAGCATCTGAAAATGCTTGAACAAAGAATCTTGAGTTGGCTGGATACCACAGACCGAGAGAGGAGGTTCGCTTCAGATAGCGAAAGATGTTTTTCACGACTTGAAGACGAGGTTAGTGTGGGTTGGCTTGAAATCGTGCACAGTATCAGACAGAGAACATGATATCAGGTCTACTGGCTGTAAGATACATCAGAGACCCAATCGTTTGTCGATAAAGTGTCGTATCAGCTGCTGGTTTCTCCAATGAGGGTGTAAGTTTAGTTCCAAAGGCCATAGGCACTTTCACTTTGGAGTCTCCCATCATCCCAAATTTGGTTAGTAAAGTCTTGGTATATGCTTCTTGATTAATAAAAATGCCTTCGGGTCCCTGTCTAATGTTCAATCCAAGAAAGAAGTTAATTGGACCCATTGAGCTCATCTCAAATTTAATTTCCATCAACTTTCTGAATTCAGCTATTAAGCTAGGATTCGTGGAGCCAAAAATGATGTCATCAACATAAATTTGGACTATCATAAGGTGGTTACTTTCTCGCTTACGAAAGAAGGTTGGGTCAACTGAATCTTGTTTGAATTTAGACATTTTTAAGAAACGAGTGAGAGTTTCATACCATGCTCTGGGAGCTTGTTTGAGGCCATATATAGCTTTGTCAAGGATATAACAATGATCGGGATACTTCTCGTTCATGAAGCCTGGCGGTTGCTCAACATATACGCTTTCTTCAAGTTCACCATTGAGGAAGGCACATTTGACGTCCATTTGATAGACTTCAAAGTTCTTGTGAGCGGCATATGCAAGAAAGATACAAACATACTCTAATCTTGCAACGGGAGCGAAGGTTTCTTCATAATCGATTCCCTCTTCCTGACAATATCCTATGACCACCAGCCTCGCTTTGTTACGAATGACATTCCCTTCTTTGTCCATCTTGTTTCTGAATACCCATTTGAGACCGACAACTGAAGCATCCTTTGGAGTTGGAATAAGACGCCATACCTTGTTTCTTTCAAACTCATTTAATTTATCCTGCATGGCTTGAACCCAGTTTGAATGATCAATAGCTGAGTTAACAGTCTTTGGTTCAACTTTGGAAAAAAGGGAACTGAACATACAAAACTTGACTTTTGAAAAGAGTGCAACCTGTTTCGCTTTGATTTGAGAGCGAGTTAACACTGTTTCTGCAGATTCCCTGATAATTTGACTTTGAGGGTGATCTTTGGTCCATTTGATAAGTGGAGGAAATTTTGGATCATAGATAGGATCCAATTCAACATTGATTTCTTCCTCTAGTTCAGACAAAATGTCATCATCACCGACATTGGTGTTCTCCCCCTCGAAGAATGACTCCTGTTCAGGACCAACATTTGTATCCCCTTCATTGGTTGGAATTTCAGTAGAGCTTGATGTATTTGGCGATCAGTTCTCCCCCTGGAATGAAGATCCTTGATCGTGATGAGGAGTTGGACCCTCCCCCTGGACATTAGGACGGTCACCTGAAGATTCGCTTGCGTCTGCTGCTTCGGTTTCTTTGGATTGATCGTCAGCCATCTTTTTAGCAGCATCGTCGATAACTTGTTTCAGATTATCAACTTTGTTGTCTTTTGCAATTGATTCAAAGTCAATCGCCTTTTGAGGCTCATCAAATAGGAGCATGAATTGGTCGAAAAGATTCGAGATAGAGATAGTAACTTGACCATTCTTCGGAAAGATCTCTTGCGATGCATCTTCCGTTGATTTCATTTTCTTAACATAACTATCGTCAAAGGTGACATAGTATGTTTCTTCAATTTTCTTTGAGCGTTTATTGAGAACTCTATACGCCTTGGAGTTCAGAGGGTAGCCTAAGAAAATTCCTTCATCAGCCTTAGCATCGAATTTATTTCGATTCTCTCTGGAGTTGAAAATGAAACATCTTGAACCTAACACATGAAAGAATTTCACATTTGGTTTTTGATTGTTCAAGATCTCGTAAGGGGTAATGGAGAACCGCTTATTCAAATATGATCTATTTTGAGTATAACATGCAGCAACAATTGCATCAGCCCAGAAATACAAAGGTAAGGACGCGAAGCATAGCATAGTTCGAGCAGCTTCACACAGGGATCGGTTTCTCCTTTCAACAATGCCATTTTGCTGTGGAGTATAAGGGGCTGAGAAATTGTGAGTCGTCCCCTTTTCAGCAAGAAAATCTTCAAAGTCTTTGTTCTTGAATTCCAAGCCATTGTCGCTCCTCACATTACGAACTACCTTTCTTAGTTGTGTTTATATATGTTTAATAAAGAGCTTAAGCTTTGGAGTGGCTTCAGACTTTCGCTTGAGGAAGAAAACCCATGTAAATCTTCAGAATTTTGTTTCTTCCAATGCTTTCGATGGACGATGGACCACATAGATCGATATGCAATAACTCCAATGGTTCTATCACCTTAGTATTGATAATAGAAGGATGACTCTTCCTACTCTGCTTTCCCATTTCACACGCTGCACAAAGATGTTCTTTATAATTTTAGAACTGGAAGACCTCGAACATGATCACCCAAGACCAACTTGTTGATATCCTTGAAGTTCAGATGAGATAGTCTTCTATGCTATAACCAACTTTCATCAGAGTGAGCCTTTGTGAGTAAGCACACAACTGGTTTACCATGAATTGGGTTGAGGTTCAAAGGATACATTTTCCCCTTTTGCTTTGACTTCAGCAGAATGTTGTTTGATCTCTTCTCGACAATTTCTGAGCCTTCATCGTCGAATGATACTTTAAGTCCAGTGCCAACCACCAGCTGTGATACACTGATGAGATTGTGTTGAAGTCCTTCAACATAAGCTACTTTCCTTATAGAGAACTCGCCATTAGTGATCATTCCATAGCCTTTGATAGTTCCAAATGAGTTGTTGCCTTACTTTATAATGCCATCATCTTTGAGAGAACGAAACTCCCTCAGTTCCTCCTTCCTTCCTATCATGTGACATCAGCAACCACTATCGATGTGCCATTCTTCGTCAAACTACTCGTCACGAATAACCTGCAAAATATTAAGCAGATTTAGGAACCCAAAGTTTCTTCGGTCCTTGTGAGCCTTTTACAGGACAGGGAATAGTAAGAGAAATATCAACCATGTATGTGAGTTTAACTAAAGTTGTTTCGTCCTTTCTTTTAATGGTGAAAACTTTAATTTTAGTTGATTTAGTAGGACTGGAGTTTGTGCTGTTGACATTGGTATTCTTTTTATTCTCTTTTGGAAGATTGTTATCTTCAGGGTAGAGTTTTCCTTTTCCCTTTGAAGTAATTGAGGGACAAGAATTTGAATGGGAAGAGTTGAATTTAGAAGTGACTTTGGAATCCCTGTTTTCTGATTGGACTTGTATGGATGGGGACCGAAACCACTATTTCGGTTGCTATGAGATGAAGGACCGAAACTCTCCTTTCGGTTGTTATTAGACGAAGGACCGAAACCATTCTTTCGGTTCTTGTTGGACGAAGGACCGAAACCGTTCTTTTGGTTGTTATTGGGTGAAGGACCGAAACTCTCCTTTCGGCTGTTTTCAGTCGAGGGACCGAAACCACCCTTTCGGCTCCTATTCGTTGAAGGACCGAAACCATCTTTTGGCTCCTTTCAGTAGAGGGACCGAAACCATTCTTTCGGTTGGTATTATGGTGAGGACCGACACTGCTCTTTTGGTTTATTCCCGACGTGGGACCGAAACTTCCCTTCCGGTTCCTTGAGTCTTCTTGTGATTTGTGCTTCCTTTCTATCCTTATAAAGTCAGGGTTTTGGGAGTTCCAAAACTGTTTTCTTTCTGAGAGATTCTTCTTGTATCTCAGATTTCTTTGATGCTTTCTATCAGCCACCTGTTTTGGATTTCTGTGAATGTTTGCCTTTCTTTGCATTCACTTTTTGTCGAAGAGGTATCACTAGTGGTTTGCATCGGTTCGTCCAATGGGGTTTTAGTGCCACTTGTGCTCGGCACATCATACTTTGTAGGCTCATTTAGTGGTTCAGGTATGTATCTACCTTTCACTCTCCATGAAGTTTTCTGAGAAAGACCCTTCATCTTATCAGCGTTGTCTATTGGGGCCGACCAGAAAAATTCTTCACATCCTCCATCATTGTCTTCTTCTACCATAGCTGTTAACTCTGCAGTTTGTTGTGGAGTGACGTCCGGTACTGTGTAGACTTGGTTTAGAGTACTTTGTACCTTTTGGTATACAACAGCTTTGGCTTTGAGAACTTTGGTTTTGTCGGTAGACGAACGAGCAAGCTCAACGGAGTTTTCAGAAATTAGGTTCTTGTGTGACATATGTTCACTTTTGGAAAATTTAGAACAGTCCACCAAATCATCTATAGAGATTTCACTCAGATCATCATCCTCATTAAGTTCAGATGCGTTTTCAACATCAATTTTATTTTCTGAACTCAACTTTGAATTTAAAAAGTCAAAATTTTTTATAGTTTCGGTTCTCAATTTCAATCTATCATTTTCGTCTAACAGATTTTTGAGCATGTCCTTGTGGTCTTTGGACTTTATGTAGGATTCAATTTTTTCCAGACCTATTTTATACGCTGGAGAAACTTCGTCAGAAGATACAACGCTTTCACAGTTGTAGGCTTCAGCATCGATTTCATCCTCCTTTAATTCAAGGAAAGGTAAAATCATGGGATGTATCTTCTTTCCTATTTCATAATCAAGATGCAACTGAGTAATGTTAAAATAGAGTCTCTTAGCAATTAAACAAAACACATTTCGCTGTTTAAGAAGTTTAAGATTGTCTCTTTGCAAATAAATAGAATCATCCTTAGATCTAGTTAACTCCTTTTCCTTTTGCTCGATCCACATCCTTCGTTCCTCACTCTTTGATGAAATCCTGTTGATTTGATCAGTTAGGTTAGAATTTGTGACACGGGTTTGGGTGAGACTGCTACTTATGCTCGAGAATTTTGACTTTAAGTTATTAAATTCCTTTTCATAATTAGTAACAGGAATTTTTAGAGAAGCAAGAATATTTTGTACCTTTTTGATCAACTCGTTACATTCGTTGATCTGTGCACTGACAGGCTTGGCAGCAAAACACCTATCCTCTCGCTCCCTTTCCTCTTCAACTCCCCCATCGGTTGTGTATCCTATCATTTGGGACACACCCTCGGTCACCACAAAGCATCTTCCTGTTGCATGTTCTTCTTTTTCCAGCAAAGCCTTTCCATGAGTGGGCTTCCTGACTTCATCATCCTCAGAATCTGCAGACCAGACCTCCACACCACCAAATTCATCACTGTTGTTTGTATCCTGCACAATTAAAGCATTCATGGTAGTATTATTAGCAACAGACTTTCTTTTCTTTATTTCCTCCAGTCTTCTCAGGAGGCTCGCTTCCTCATCTTCTTCATTTGTCTTCTCTTCTTTCTTTCTCAGCATACAGTCTTTAGCAAAATGATTCTTGCCTCCACAATAATGGCAGTCGAATCCTGAGTCTCCTCCAACTTTTTCTTCCTTCTTTGACTCTTCAGACGTTGACCCCATCTCCGGTTCCTCCTTGATCTGTTCGGTATTGTAACTACCCTGCCAGTTTCGGTTCTTGTTGGCTGGGAATTTCTTCTTAATGAATTTTCTGGGATTGGACACCATCATGGCGTATTCTTCACCGGTTAGATCATAATTTGCAAGATCCAAGTCCTCTTCTTCTTCAACCGAACTTTTTCCTTTAGAGACAAGAGCTAAAGAACCCAGACTGGAAACCACATTCGTTTCCTTAGATAGAGCAGTCTCATGGAATTTCAAAATACCCACTAGTTTTCCCAGAGAATAAGACTTGAACTGTTCATGAGCTTTAACTGTTGACACAACAGCCATCCATTCGGGTATGAGGCCATTAATGAAAGTAACCTTTTGTTCGATAACCTTCCTTTCAATCCCATGCTTTATCATCTTACTTAAAAGATGATTGAAGCGATCAAAAGTTTGAACAAGTTTCTCTTCAGGCTTCTGCTTAAAGTCACCAAATTCAGACAGCAAGAGAGTTTTGATTGAATGTTCCAAATCTTCGTGAGTGGAATATAATTCTTTCAATCTATCCCAGATCTCTTTAGCTGTAGCACAAGAACTCACTAAACGAAACGTATCCGACTGCAGCGCAAACCTTATCATCCTCTGGGCCTTGATGTTGCATTGAAACTTCTCATTCTCATCCCGAGGAATATCTTTAATATCATTGACAAGCTGATTGTACTCTTTATGTGTTTTAACAATCTTATATGTGCTTGAGTGAGCGAATGGGCCTGCAGTAATCGCTTCCCAGATTAAGTATCCATTATCCTCCAATCCAATCACGTAATCTTCAAAGTGATGCGTCCAAAATTCATAGTCTTGTGTATACAAGATTGGTATTCTTGTTGTAGACCCTATGCTGTTGGAGATATTGATCAGATTGGTTTGTGAATCAACCATGGACATTGTAAAGACTTTTGATCGATAACCTGTAAAAGATCAGACATGTAATATATTGTTAGGGTTAGATCAACAATTAATGAGATACATCAATATAGAGTGACAGCTCAATAAAAATCAATCAATGCGGAATTAAAAACCCTAATAACTTCTTCGACAGAAGAGATGTGTATGAATTACACAGTCTCCTGCTCTAATACCAATTGATGAGAATTAAACTTTAGATTGATTAGATCTTTCACAGGTATGAATATTGAAATCAAACAAGTCAAGAACAGTAAAAGAATGAACACAGAATAGAATCAAATGTATGCTTATGATTCAAAATAAAGTCACGCCTCATCAGATCTCGATGAAGAACTTCCGCTGTAGAGACGAGCTAGGGTTTACAAAACTTTAGAGAAAGTAGATAATGAAAGCGATAGCTTCTAAGTCTGCATGCATGCAACTTATATACTAAACCCTAGTACAAAAATATGCACAGTTGGATAGGCCCAATACTGGCAATCAAACTGGGCTAAGGACCGAGCCCATGACGCAATCTAATAGACCCAACAGGTTGAAAGAGACCGAAGGGGGTGAAATATATCCGATATCGGTTGAAAGTGAACGAAGGGGTGAAATAGACCCGGTTATGTTTTGACAGTTACGTATGTATGGTATGGGTTATTTTGAGGAAAATCACTAAGCTTTATTCTTATAATGTATGTTATGGTTTCAGGTACTTCCAGCTTGAAAGGGAAGGGCTTGGCATGATCGCACTGCATCAACCAATGTTTTCCGCTTTATGTGATTTTGGGATTTGTACTCTGATGTTATTTTCTCTATGATATACTTTTGGTTGATTTGATATGACTATTGAATGCTTTGTGATGAATTAAAAATAATTTTTTTTATCAGGAATGTTTGGGATATTATAAGTTGGTATTAGAGCATTGCTTTGAGGGATTCATGCATACTCTCGGGTGTGTCTAGACTCTAACAGAAGGTTTGATAGATTTTTCATAAAAATAAATGTTTTGTTAAAGTATTTTGTAATACAAGAAAGGGGTATGGTGCGTGAAATCAACCGAGCTCAAGTAAGTGATTCCCAGAATACTCATACATGTTCTTTTGTTATATGAGAACTACATGCTAGATTAGGGCTAAGGATCTGCTTAGGATTTCCATGTTAGGAGAGATGCTTTTATTTGCCTAATTGTTTGAGTTTTTAGAATTGCATGCTAGTATGAATTTCCAATGATTGGATGGATTGACCTGATATGTGATGCCTTTTAGCCTAAGAGGAAATTGGATGCTAGATTAGATTTGGAATATTTATTGGTAGCAAGTGAGCTTGAGATGTCCTTTGTTTGGTTTGTGGCTTGGAGTGTTACTGAACGAATGATGCTTGCTTTGTGCTTTGTGGGACTCTTGATGATGTGAATTAGCTATTAAGTGAATATTTTATGTCACATGCTATGTAGGTTAAAAAATCTTAGAGTGATTGATGTGACCCTACTATGCAACTCTTTTATGAGTCTAACGATTGTAGGGATGAGTCTGTTAGTCGAAAGATTGTCTAAGCTTTGTAGCATGTGATTGTGTTCATGAATTAGTTAGCTAACATTAGTGGGAGTTCTTCATCAGCTGATGGCAGGGTGAGGTTGGGAACCTAGGAGAGCCTAAGAAGTGTTTTAGTAAGTACGAATGCACTATTTAGCGGGTACATGGAGTATTGATTTGAGAAGGTGGCCTGGAGGATTCAGATAATTCTTGAGGAATGTATGGATATGTGTGAAAGGTAGTATTGGGCCCATACTACTAAAAGCACAAGATCCATACTCGAATCTAGGAAAGTCATGGAGAATCTAGGAAGCCTAGAGGATGAGGATTCTTTAGGTACGTTCTGATCATTTGTGTGATTGCTTTTCAATATAGTGATGAGCAACTATGGAGGGGGTCCTGGTTCAGGTTCAAGGTCGGGTGCTAAGCCGATGGATAAGAGGATACACGAGTATATTAAGTCGCAGATCACTCGCGGTATTTTAGATGCGACTCCTGTGATGTTTGGTACCATTAAGGAAGAGATCATGGAATTATTAGATGAACGTCTCAGGGATTTTCGGCCCAAGATTACAGCGGGACAGTTGGGGGATCGAACTCTCTCTCATCGGGTGTCCAAGGATTATGGATCCCCAAAGTTATTTGTGGAGGAGGATCCTATTGCTATCCCTTACTCCGAGGGATCGAAGGTGGGATATGCATCATGCCTCCGGGGGGACCGATTCTGCAATTGGAATGCCACGGAGGTTTCTCGGACCTTACAAGAAGAATTGACTATCATTATTGGTCATATCTCTGACAGGTTGGTCACCAAGTTTGAGGGTCATATTTCAGTCGTTTAGGCTACTAATGGGATGGTCAGGGTGACTCGAGAGCGGGAGCTTGGTTTGGAGAGGCAAATGGGAAAGAGGAAGAAACTAAATGATTCGACTATTCTAAAATCATCTCAGCAGCTTGAGGTTGCCATGTCTAGTGAAGAACACCTTTGGGGCCACACCATTATCGCTAAGCGTGGAGGGACCCATGAGCCTGAGCGCTTCAAGTTCAAATGAGGCTGGTAAGGTTGGAAGGGTCATGTTCGCCAAGGTTGCACCCTGGATATGGAATTGTGTCATCGTTGTCATCAACGTGGACATATTGGGGCAAGTTGCCCACAATTGTTGATCGGGGCGGCTTAGAACCCATCCCCACGGTCTTCTAAGAGATAGAACCAAAATTTCAAGATCTCACGGGTATGTATTCCTTCATGCAGTTTAATTGCTTTTGCTTAGATAATTGGGTGTTGAGACATTATGTTGGGTTTAGTTAAGTCCCCACCTAAGGATCGTAGTTTCTTTATGAATGTGTGGTTATTATTGCAGTTTAATTGCTTTTGCTTAGATAATTGGGTGTTGAGACATTATGTTGGGTTTAGTTAAGTCCCCACCTAAGGATCGTAGTTTCTTTATGAATGTGTGGTTATTATTATCGTAAGATCATCATATGCCATGTTGCATGTCGAGCGTCATGATTAAAGTGTACCTGGACAAATTGGTATTAGAGTCAGCCATTGTTAGTGTGAGTCTCGGATGTAAACAGACTGAGTATCCTGCTGGAAGGA
Organism: Lactuca serriola; assembly: GCF_051521515.1. NCBI lineage: Eukaryota > Viridiplantae > Streptophyta > Magnoliopsida > Asterales > Asteraceae > Lactuca > Lactuca serriola. The sequence goes on from NC_136416.1 coordinate 118,336,344, forward strand.
TTAGTAGCTGGATTGATGTGATAAATTAAACCCAAGGATCCAGAGTGATTTGAAACATGAGTTCATTTGAGTAATTAAAGTTTGTGATTATTGAGATCTTTCATGGTTATGAGGAGTAAGGGATTGCTAAGAACGCGAGTTAAAGGGAGTTGCGGCCAGGTTCATGTTTTCGGAATCGTGAGTGTGGTCCTTGCGTCAGAAGCTTTTAGGAAAAGATCTCATGGAAGCTGGTTGTTCTCTTTTGGGGCAACGAAGTTAGAATTCAGAAGCATTGTGTCGCTCACATTGGAGGTCAGTTGATTGTTGATAGGATTTAAACCAATTGCTACTGCTGGTAGGGCAAGAGCAGTAGTGAACCATCACTCTAGATTGTGGGTGATGAATTGACCATGTGGGTTTGTTCAAATGTTGGGATTGTCAATAGGATTTAAATGGACTTTGTTATAGATTTTCTAAGTGCATCGATTTATTTTTCGACAGGTGGGTAGTTGGATTGGTGATCCATCCGTTTCGGTCGAGGGTTATAGTTCTTTGTCACAAGTTAAATTGGCTCAAGGATTTGGAATTGTATCACAGGAAGTGGATTGGGTAGTGATGCGTTTAAGTTAGTATGGAGTGTGGGTACCCTAACTTGTATGGTTTTGAAATACTAGTTCCTGGAGGCTCGGGATGATAGGAGTGGAATAGTAAGGTATTGACCTGGTTCGGAAATCCATAGATTATGGGGTTGACAGAATGCGGATGAATCCAGGTGGGGGAGAATCGCTTTGGGTTAATGGAATTAATCTCAATACATGAAAACTTGGAATGACATGCTGAGGGAAAGTGGAAGCCGATTCTGATCGTGAATGAGCCCAAAATCATATGCAAGGGATAATATCCGTCAGGTAGTGGTGATTAAAGAAGCAAGGGTGGAAAACCAGGTTACCTAGTTTAAGGATGGGAAACATCAACAATGGTGCATTTTTGGTTCGTGACTAGTCTCAGGTTGAGGGTTGTGTTAGAGCCTCTCTACATATTCTTGTCTGATTAACACTTGGGGTTCGAAGCATGACCCGAACACCTGATTGGGATTAAGTCGATGTGGTTTTGACCCGTGGTTGATTGTGGGTTGGTATGGTAGATGGAAAGCAAGACCACGAGTCAGTATCATGGCTCATGTGGGAGCGTTTTAAGACTATGAGTTAGCCATAGTATACATCAGGATGATAGGCGGTCAGGAAAGTGTTGTAAGTCTGTAATGTAGTCTTAACATTTACCGGAATGAGGTAGGTCATTGTAGGAGTGATCATTGAGCTGAATGAGGATCAACACATACTTGGGTCAAGGCGGACAATATCGATGAAGGACCACTCCTTGATTAGTATGTGGATCGTTAGATCTGAGGCCCGTTTGAATGTGCAGACTGGGTGAGACCCATGGGCGAGGCCCGTTTGGCATGATAATGTGGTTGAGACCTGATGGAATTGGCTTGAGCAAGGTATTGGATCACGTTCGAGTGACATGACTCTTAGGTCAGTGGTTGGAATTCATGTAGTGGTTAGGCTAGGGTAGTCCTTATGAGTTAGACTCTTAGTCAGAGCCTTGAGGTGAGACCAGGTAGGAGACTGTCAGTCTCAGCGATCGATTAGGGGATTTTATATCTCAGTTTAATGGAAGGTCACCATGGAATCAGAATATTGTGGATAGATGCAAGTGTGAATCTTTGGATATTGGGATGTGACTTATGTTTCAGGTGTTAGTTTCGGGTTAACACAAGGGATGATACTCTCATTGGGAGTCACCTTTATTTATATGGAAGATCTTTTGTCAGCAAGGTATGGTCGAGGATTCTGTCTACGAGAAGTGTCGATTAGATGATTTAGGACCAGAAGGATTTCTTTTAGTTCAGATTGTAGAGAGAGGTCCTATTTATTTCCGAATTGTTTTGTATTTCAGGAAGTAGGATAATTTATTGGACTCCAGGATCTGAGCTAAGTAGTGATGGTTTTCTATCATTGGTTAAGGTTAGTGGGAGGAAGCATCTGTTCGTCGTCAGTATGCGAGTTCTGCTAAGGATGGGTTTGATTATTAGAAGGCTATCGTATGTTGGGGTTAGCTTTCATCATGAATCTGGAAGAATTAGTTGGATCGTCCGATTTCCTAGAGAGTAGCAACGAGTGATTTCGAGGATAAAATCTAATTTAAGTGGATGGAGAGTTGTAACACCCTGTTTCGAGTCGTTTCATAATTCAAGGCCGTGAATGCAAGATCAAGTATCATAAGGCTTTAGGATTTGGGGAAAGAGAGGTTTAGACCCATTTGGAAGTGGGTAATGTAGATTATGTGATCCAAGAGTTTGGGTTGTGCTTTGGAGCCCAAGGGCATAATAGTAAAAGTGATGCTTCAGGCCTTTTATTTGAAATAAGGATTTTAGTTTGATGTATTCTAAGTCAAAAGTAATTAGATAGGGTTGTAAAGCTCCTCAATACCTTTCTGTAGATATAAATATCATCGAAAACGAAGTTCGAACGAAGAAGTTATGACCATTTGAAGTTATCAGGGTTTTGGCTAAGTCGAGTACGATGGGCGTACAGGGCGTACACTGGGCGTACTAGGCTGAGAGGATTGTGGAGTGTTATCTAGTACGTTGGGCATACCTTGAGCACGTCGGGCATACTCCGGTCAGATGCAAACCCTAATTTAGGCTCTTAGACTCTATTTAAAGAACTTAACCCATGCCAAACCATAAAGTTGGAAGCTTTATGGTTAAGGACATCATTTGAGGACTAGATCTGGAATTTAGACATAATAGTTTAAGCGATTGAACTCTTAATAGAAGGAAAATGATGGTTAAACATATGTTGGGCGTACGTTATGGTATGCAGGCCTTATGCAACATTCTGATGAAGAGGTATTTTTAATTCTAACTCTAAGTACGAAGATTTATTGCATTTTAGCCATAGTGCATGAGAAAGGTTGCAAAATAGTCCATAGTGGCATTTTTGTAATTCTGGCCCGATGTTGGTCATAGGGTAATGGGAAGGACTAAGGTAGTTCTTCAGAAGACAGAGCTCATCCAGCAGATTAGGCGGACAATTCAGACAACTCAGAGTCGGTAGAAAAGTTATGCCGACAAGTGTCGATCCGAATTGGAGTTCCAAGTCAGGGACATGGTATTACAGAAGGTATCACCATGGAAGGGTGTAATACGCTTCATGAAGAGGGGTAAGTTAGGGCCACAATATATTGGTTCATTTCGAGTAGTAGTCGGGTTAGCAAGGTAGCGTATAGATTGGATTTGCCTGAGGAGCTCAGCCATATCCGCAACACTTTCCATGTTTCGCATATTCGGAAGTGTACGGCTGATGATTCAACAGTTGTTCCCTTAGGGTATATTCATTTTGATGATCTATTGAATTATATGGAGATACTAGTGGCAATCTTGGACCAGAAGACGAATACCTTGCGCAACAAGGTGGTATCGTTAGTCCAAGTTTAGTGGCAGCATCGTAAGAGTTATGAATGGACATAGGAACCCAAGTCAAAGATGTGAGAGCATTTTCTTGGAGCTGTTCGCAACAACTGACTTCGAGGACGAAGTCTAGTTCAAGTGGGGGAGAATTGTAACATTTCGATGATGAGGTATTTTCAATTTTAACCCTAAGTATGAAGAGTTATTGTATTTTATCCCTTGTGCATGAGAAAGCTTGAAAAATGGCCTATAGTGACATTTTTATAATTCTGGCTCGAGGTCACGTACGCTGGGCATACATAGTGTACGTGGGGCATACATGAGGGATCTTTAAACCATAATTTTTAGGTTTGGACCCTATATAAACATCATTAATTCTCAAATGCTCACTCCCTCACAAGCCTCCAACCCTCATTTCGTACATTGCAACCCTAATCTCTTGTGTGTGTTCCTTAGAGCCTAATAGTGTGTGTTTATGATGCCTTTGAAGCAAGGTGAAGACAGAAGCACCAAATTGGAAGATCAAGACCACATAGATCAAGCAATACGTCCCCTCCAAGCTTCATTTTGAGGTATAAAGTTCTAAAATTGATGATCCTATCACTAGATCTTGCTTATGTCCAAAGTTTATGCTTATTAGCCCCATAATCTTGGTCGTTTTGGGTATGAGCTACCCTAGACCCAATAAGTCGTCCTTCTGGATGTTTTAGTGTAGTTGGTGATGGGTTTTGAGCATAACTATAAATCTTATGTGTTCATGCAACCCTATAATTAAGGATCTAGGTTTTCACTAAATGAACATGCAAACTTGAATACAAATGAGAAACCCTAATATGCATTTATGAATAACGAAATTAACCTAAATATAGGGTTTAGATGCATACCTCAATTGTTATGTAGTAATGACAATTAATCCTTGTTGATTCTTGAACTCTTGAAAGCAAGTGCCTCAAATGTGACACCTCTAATGGCTTACAAACACTCTATGCACAGGATGAGAGGAGAGAGGAGGAAATATTCTTAGAAATTTGGCTCTTCTAGGGTTAAAAGCATGAGGCCAAAAATCCATGGGGTTAGATCCCTTTTATACTTGAGACGGCTTAGTCCCAAAACTAGGGTTTGCAGGTGGAAACCCAAATTTCCTGCTTAAGGCCTAAGCAGCCCATGGACTTCCCATCAAGGTGCCTTGGACGAAAACTTATAGGGATCTCCCTGTAACTTTCATCCACTGATTTCTAAGGAGTCCAAAAGCCCTATTTTACAACTATCAATTAATTGCAAAACAACCCATGTACTTTTAATTAGTTCCTTTAATCCCAAAGTTAATTCCAAATTAATTTTTGATTAAATATTAATTAAATCACATGATTTCTAATTAATATATTATTTTCATAACATATTAATAAATCATTTATATCAATTTATTATTCCAAATAAAAAATCCAACTTCTCTCCAAAAGTTATCCTGTCAAGTTGCAAGAGTGAAGGCAACCCAAAAGGACTGTGCTACTATCAATTCAAATATATACCAATTATAGTTATGGGCTTAGGCACCTAATCCAATAATTTCCCACTTGGATAAGTCTAATAATTATAATTGCAAGTACAACTTCAAAAATTGATAAGCACATTGTAGCTTTCAAAAGCTGTTGTCGAACTCTGACCTAGTCAGTTACGTGTCCCAAGATAAGTGATCAAATATTCCTCCATTCTACAAGATATCGTACGAACATGAGACATGGATTATAATCATTCTCTTTATCCAATATTTGTTTCCCGATTTCTGATTCATGACATCTGATATTAGACTACTAATTGGACACATCAATTTAGTCCAAGCTTGGCCAAGCGCTTTAAATGTCATCACCAAATCATTGAGGGGCCCACAAATATCGCATTTTCCCATTTAGGGAAAAAAGGAATGAATAAACTTTGACTCATATGTTTGCACTATTCACTCATCAAATCATGCACAACAATACATTTTATAATATCAAGTTACTGATGCGTTTACGTATTATCAATGCATAACAGACTTGTAAACAACAACTCATATGTGTCCGTTTCAAGAATATAAGATATTATCGTATCAAAATTACTCATGATAAAATCCATGAAGTAATTCTTTGAGCATGGGTTAATCCAATACTTATATCCCCATTTCAAAAGTAATCATGAATACTGCAGCAAACCATTGCAATGTCAAAACCCATAGAGAATCTACAGTATAATTCATGACAATCTTAATTCACTACTTATTTCCAAAAGTATGATCGACTGTGGATGTTTGAATAATCCAATTACTCAAGAAGTAAAACATGTGAAGTGAAACACAATAATAACCTAATTAACTATGGTCTCAAAACTATTGAATATAAATAAAACACTTATTATTTAATCGCCAAATTAATTAGATTTTACTAATTGTATAATGTTTCGATTAATCAACTAAATCCTTGAATTAAACATCAGTCATGCTATGTTCTAAAAATGCATACTATGTTTCTCTATGGTCCTTCCTTTGTGAACATGCTATAACGTTATTGTTGATGAAATTTTAGGCCTTCTGAGAAAAATGTGTTATGTTCCTAAAATACGTTTCTCCAGATTTATTGTGGGGTTTAAGGGCATTGATCATGTAATGTAAAACCAGTGATTACAGAAAAAGTGTTGTTTGCGCAACTATTTTGTAAAAATTGTCAAAAATCATATTTTTAATGTTTTACAGTAAGGCCAACTGGGTTCAAAATTTAACTCACGAAACTAGTTCTTAGAAAAAGAATATCGTGCTTTGGTCAAGAAATGAGTCAGTTATGCCCTTTTAAAGTTGAGTAAACAAATCTGAGAGAATGTTGAAGAGTAAAACTCATGAAAACATAGTTCAAACTTCTATTTTACCTAATGATATCCATTTCTTTTGCTTAGATGGAGATAGAAAAACACTATATTAAAGATATTCTATAGAAATACTTGTTTCTAACCGTTTGATCTTACATGCAACCAAGCTAGATGTGACTAAACTTTTGAAAAATCGGTTTTTGATGCTAGATAAGGCTTGCATGTGCTCACCTTTGCTCGTGACTTTGGTTTGATCATGGAACAACACCATTTACAGAACATGCAACATGTTTTTGGTGGTTATCTACAAATATCAAGATGAGTCAAAGGTTATTTGCAAGAACATGACTTAGAAATCGAAAAATTTGAAGGAGAAAGTGAGTAGAGCTTGTAAAATTTGTTATGGATCTTCAAGAGGTGTATGATAAGAACTTACCCTTTGATATGAAGCTTAAAGAACACCCAAAATAAGGCTGAAAGTCATGGTTGAGGGTCTGATTTTTAGAGAGAGAAAGTGAGGTTTCTAGAGAGAAGCAAGCGAGAAAATGAGATTATGTCTCTCTAGATAGACCATCTATCTCGTCGTCTCTTTGGGTCTATAATCCACCAAAATCAACCACAAAACTCCAGAAATGTTGATTAACATATGAAAATTGAACTGGAAAAATCTCTCCAACAGAAAATGTTTCTAAGCGGTTTTCCTCTCTCACATTGACATGCAAAATTTGACCTTGGGATTTTGCATAATGGAACAATAATGAGTGAGAGAGAGAGAGAGGAGGAGTGTAGAAATTGTGTATGGCCGAATTTTTGGGGAGGAGAGAGGCTTATTATGAGACTTTTCTTGGTAAGGGTACCCTCTTAAATCCTTCCCTTAAGTTTTATAAAAAAATTAGCTTTAACTTTTATAAAAACTCTAAGTATTTTCATGAACTTCCAAGAGTTTATTTCTTGGTGTTTATTGAACTATTTGTTTTTAGAAATAAATTCATAAACTTGAATCATCTTGAATTAAGTTATAAAAATGACAACTTATGATTTGATTTTTATAAAATCAAAATTTTATTTTTCAAATATATGAAATAATGGTTCATAACATATGAATGTAGGATTAGACAATCCTTGGATTATATTTTTAGCTCATAATTCAAATTATGATATGTAGATATTACTTTTAGCTTATAATTAAATAAAATCATGATTTAATTAAGTTGAGTTTGATAAGTACTAACTAGTTAAGCACGTCATATGTTCCGATTAATAAATTAGGGTATTTAACTTACCCTTGAGCTATGATCTACTAAACATGGTTTCATGTTTAGTTTTGAGACTGAACTTTGGCAGCTTACAAACTAGTTGGAGTATTCACATATGAACGTGACTACTTAGTACAAGCTATGTTACACTACTTGTTCCGAGGGATCTATTAAGTCGCGATCTAGCATGGAAATGAAAATGTTTTAGATGAGTCCTAACCTGAGTTTTGACGGTTGTCACACTTAGGGTAGAATCAAGTATTCGACTGTCTATAGGATCCACTGTTATGTATGATTAGCATACACAACTGCTACAGGGTTGGTGGAAGTTTCATGGATGAGTATATGTGTGAGCAGTCGGCCATATGAGGAATGTGTATCCACTTCCAAATGAGTGAGGATAGGGTGTGTTGCGTACCATAGTGGTTGAAATTGTGTTTGGCGGGTGTGATGATCCTTAAGACAAATATGGGTAGGTGTGGAAGGTAGTATGGGCCCATACTACTGAAAGCATAGGACCCGTATGCGTAACAAGTCACAAACCCCAAGGGTTTAGATTTGTATCATGATTATAGCTATGTGTATTGTGGCAATTCTGATATATTTTGGTTTATTTTTAGTATGGTGTTTATGAAAGGATCGGGTTCCGGGTCTGGAGCGAGTGGCTAGGATAGGCTGGTTTGAATGATGATCAGATTCGGGAGATTATCACCATAGTCATTGCTGCTGTAGGGATCCGAGGGGAGTGAGCTTTCCAGTATCGGGACCTCGATAATATGAAGCCATTGGTGTTCGATGGAGTTCAGGACCCAATTATTGCGATGAGGTGGCTGTCCGATGTTGAGGGGTGTTTCTTTAAATGCTCCTGCCCTACTGACTAGAAGGTCAAGTGCACCCTGAACCTTTTCCAGTCAGGGGGGAAGGATTGGTGGAGATTGGAAACTGGGTTGTACACTGCTGAGTAGAGGGCTGGTGTGACTTAGGAGCGATTCTCTGAGATGTTTCGCATGAGGTATGTTCCATTGGTGGAAAGGGAGAGACTAGCTCAGGAATATCTAGATCCGAGGCAGGGGACTGAGATAGTGACTGAGATCACCAAGATGTTTGCAGAGAGGGCTCTGTTCTATCCTGAGTTTGTTGCCTCTGAGCATGCTCATATGACCCGGTATTTGAGCATACTAAAGATTGATATCTTCCAGTTTGTGTCCACCCAACGATATGGTACTCTCGTTGAGATACAAGAGGCCGCAAGGAGGTGAGAGATTGAGATGGAGCTCTAGGTGAAGGAGTTGAGGTAGGCTTCTATGCAGTCACAAACTGTGGCAAAGTGGTTCAAGCTCGCTGATTTGAGATCTGGGGGACAGCGGGGCAGCACTTGTGGCAAGTTCGGTAAGGTTCATAAGGGTGTTTGTTGGTCTTCTTCTTCTACATGCGGCAATTGCAGATGGAAAGGACATTTTGAGAAGGACTGTCATCAACAAGCTCCTTTCTTGAGTAGTACGATCTGCTACCATTGAGAGCAACTGGGTCACGTGAAGGCCCAATGTCCCTTGCTTTTCACTAGACCAGTTCAGGCGCCACCTATTGCTACTCCAAGGATTACGGATGGACGTCAGGGTAAGGGGAGCCCCGGAGGGCTCGAGGTCGTTTTTTCCATCTCACGGCAGAGGAGGCCAGGGCGGCGTTAGTCGTCATTACTAGTATATTTCTATTTATTATTTTGTCGCTCATTTCATGGTATGCTTATGTTTTATGTTTCTGCTAGGTAACTTCTTTGTGAATTCCGTGCCTGCTCTTATGCTTTTCAACTCGGGTGCGAGTCGGTCCTTTGTATCTCAGACTTTTAACGGCGATTTTGATATCACTCCTGGGGAGTTAGGGTGTCCATTGAGGGTCTCTGTCACCAAAAAAACATAAGATATCTGCACCGAGTGTTTATCATGGTTTTGTTTTAGAGATTTTTGGGGTGCCTTATCTGATTGATCTAATTCCTATCCCTATGGGGATTGTGTGTGTGATATTAGGGATGGATTGGTTGAGCAGATTCGGGGCTACGATCGACTGTGAGGGTTAGAGAGTGATAGTTTGAACCCTAAGTGGGGGGAGAAATGGTTATCTATGGAGAGGGTACCAAGATTGGATTAGCTTTTTGTTCTGCCACCATGGCCCGACAGAATCTGTAGCATGGATGTATGGGTTACCTCGCATATGTAACTGACACCTGGTTTGGGACCAAGGTTTCGGTTTTGGATGTACGATTTGTTAGAGAGTTTGCGGATGTGTTCCAAGAGGAGTTTCTAGGCGTACCTTCGGAGAGGCAGGTTGAGTTCAAGATTGATTCGGTTCTAGGTGTGGCCCCAATGGCTAAGGCACCTAACTGATTGGCACCATATGAGATGCATGATTTATCCTCTCAACTTCAGGATATGGTATTGATGTGTGATTTAATATGCTTATATTTTATTCAAGTTAATTATATAAAAACAATTTACTTAACTAGAGTATTAACCACACTAGGCAGTGTACCTAATCGTGCAACAGTATAGTAATGGTAAGAATGAGTGTCGAACACAAGGAACGGTGTTTATATTGCTTTATTTTACTACTGACTAATTAATAACTAAATTCAAAGAGAAGGTTTTTTTCCTAGTTTTGCAAGACTAGATACTTGATTTACTAAACTAACTCTAAATTCACTTAATAAAACTAAAACTAAAACTAAGCAAATAACAAGTATGAATTACCAAGGCGAGAAAGAGAGTTTCGTTCAGCTTCGGATTTGTTGTTATTATGGTTGTTTCATAGAAGTGCAATGGATTTAGTTTCTTTGGCTACCGATTCCTAAGATGACCAAATTGGTATTCACCAATTTAATCCTTTAGAAAACTAGCTTATTTATTCAGTGATCAAGCAGACAAACTATCTTCGTGATCCTTTCCGGTGAAAGGAACCTCCTTCAGTGCGGTAAGTATATGCCCTTTGAGTTCAAAAGCTGTAGTGGCGGGAATGGTGGGTTGCACGAGGCCCGATCCGGTGTCGTCTCGAACTCTCTTCTTGTATGCCTCCATTGAGAGGTCCGCAATATTGGCCATGGTGTTTTCAGGTTCTTTGTGATCACTTCCTTCAAAATCAGTAAAACTTTCCTACTTCTCGGTCTCGTACTCAGTGTCTTCTTTTGTGTTTCTTGATCCCCCCCCCCCCCCGTTTTCTTTCCCTTCTTTTTACCAAAAACCGATTTCAGACTCTTTAAAGGGGACTTCTTTAGAGTATCTTTATCGGCCTTGTCCTTGTTCTTTCAAAGAACGGATTCCGGTTCTTCGAGTGGTTGAATCAAAGATGAATTTGATCCATGGGTTATAAACGGTCTGCAAATAAACAAAGAAAACACGTGAATGAAAAAAAAAAACAAAAAATAAAATTCTTACAGTAGCTTTACCACGACGTGGTATAGATAACCACGTCGTGGTCAACCTAAATTACGAAAATACTTAAAATTAAAACTAAACTCTGACATAAAATAGCCCTAACAATAGCAATATAAAGTAATTAAAATCGAGCAGTTCCCCGATAGCAGCGCCAAAAACTTGATGTGTGATTTAATATGCTTATATTTTATTCAAGTTAATTTTATAAAAATAATTTACTTAACTAGACTATTAAACACACTAGGCAGTGTACCTAATCACGCAATAATATAGTAATGGTAAGAATGAGTGTCGAACACAAGGAACGGTGTTTATATTGCTTTATTTTACTATTGACTAATTAATAACTAAATTTAAAGAGATGGTTTTTTTTTCCTAGTTTTGCAGGACTAGATACTTGATTTACTAAACTAACTCTAAATTCACTTAATAAAACTAGAACTAAAACTAAGCAAATAACAAGTATGAATTACCAAGGCGAGAAAGAGACTTTCGTTCAACTTCGGATTTGTTGTTATTATGATTGTTTCATAGAAGTGCAATGGATTTAGTTTCTTTGGCTACCGATTCCTAAGATGACCAAATTGGTATTCACCAATTTAATCCTTTAGCAAACTAGCTTATTTATTCGGTGATATAGCGGACAAACTTACAAGTTCACTAGTGTTCAGTTCGAGTTGCTTAGACTTATAATTAATTGACCAATTAAATTTATTGATTCAATTCTATATATGATTTTTCGTCATATATTGGCTCCTATACTTTTTTACCCACTTTTCTACTTAACCCTAGGTTTTAATCAAAACTCTAGTCCAACGATTTTGCAAGTCACAAGATCATAAGATTCAAATTCAATTAAGAAAAATAGTCATTCTATCCTAATCAAATTCAGCAATAAGTAGATTAAAAGCAGTTATCAAAAATACTTGAGGTTCTTTAATAAGCAAAAGTTAACAAATAACCAAATCACTAAATCCTAACTAAGAAATCAACCATGTTTAGTCAACTCATCCTAGCCAAACGAAAGTCATGAGTGTTTAGCTCATGATTTCAGCAAACAAAATCATAAAATCGAGATTCAAAAGTAAAGACATCGTTATTTCTAATGAAAAATCGAAAAGTAGAGTTTAGTTGCCTTGGATCTCCTTCGTCTAATGATTGTGATTGAATTCCTCGCTTCCAATGCTTAATTCCAGTGCCTTTGCCTTAAAAAAACTTCGAATTCTCCAGCGTCAGAAGTCCCCATTCGGAGGTTTATGTGAGATATTTATACTTCTCCCGAAAGTAGGGAACCACGTCTTGGTGATTGTGTTTATCCCATATTCTACATGTCATCGAATCTGATCGGGAATCCTCAAGACACTACGTCATGACAGATATTACCACAACGTGTTTGGCATATTTTCCTTTATTTTAGAGCTCTAGTCCAAACTTTCAACTCCAAGCTTCCTTAATCTAGCTTCCAGCTTCTTTTTTGCTCCAAACAAGTCTTTTAATACCTACAAAATGATTCATATCAAATTTAGTACCTTTTGTTCTAATAAGGGCATAAAAGTAATTATAATATCAGGATATGTTGTATAAATATGGGTATAAATATGCACATATCAAAATACCCCACCCTTATTCTTTACTTGCCCCCAAGCAAATCTATTTAAAATTTTACCAGCAAGATACAAAACAATCCATTTCAAACCCATCCATTATCCCAAGACCTCAATGCATGTATTTGTATCTATAATTCCTAAGAACTTTCCATTCCTAGATACTCACAATCCTTATGAATCTTCACCCCTTAACTTATACGACATTCATTTTTGCAACCCTCCGAATCAATCCTCAGAAATCTTGCTTACCCTCAAGGTGTTTTTGGCTAAACAACCAAGCATACATAAATTCTTGAAATTACAACTTTGATACCATAATAGAGCTCTTTTTTTATTTTTTTGAATTCTTCACTTTGTTGTATATTTGATCTTTGATTTACTTGAATTCACCACCTTATTTGTTTGATTTTTTGGTATCTTCAATTTTTGATTTCTTCAGAAATTCTGTTCTTTTGATCTTCACACTTTGAAAACTCCAAACTTCTTTAACTCTTTAGTAATTTCTCTCTCTCTTTTCTTACATGTATTCTCATTTTTTTTCTCTCAGATCCTACATGCTTAAGCAAGGAGCTTAGCTTCAACCTTTATTGGGTAAGATATTAGTCTAAGTGCAATGACTACCTAAGCTTTCCTGGATAGATTTTAGGTTTAGGCTGCAAAACGTGTTATGCCATATAAGCTACCAGATTACCTTTCATACTTCATGACTTTTCACTAGAAAATGGGAAGCCACAAATACACTATAACATGTGTTGGATCAAGTAAACATTTAGGCTCTCATCGGATCATCTAATACTATGCTACCAAAAATTTTAATTGGCTAAGTTTCCTAAATTAGCATATTAAGAACTAAAATTTAAAAATCAAATGCTTTTCCTTATGTTAAATACCCCCTACCCCACACTTATTTCACGCAATGCCCCCATTACATGGTATGCAAAATATAAACTTAAAAAGAAGGAGAAAAAGGAACAGACTCCCCTGGGATAGAAGATGTGACTTGACTCATGGAAAAGACTTCTAACTCGTTGGAACGTATGGACAAAGAAGTTGAAAGAATAGCGGCCTCCTTGTGGTAATCGGTAGAATTCTTCACTAAAGCGTGAAAAGAAAATTCAAAGGCATGGGAACAGCTCATCCATACCATGAAAATGAATATGACGCTACCCACATTACGGAGACTACTGGAAATACGAGAGCAGGTTTGAAAAACTGACTCGAAAAGCTCCACATCGTGGTGAATATAACCACGTCGTGGTAGACCAAACATAACACTTCTTTGTTTTGAAAATTGCGGCACCACGTCGTGGCGCTAGATACCGCGTCGTGGTGGTGTTAAAAAGTGAAATTCGAAGGGCGAAAAGAGCTTCAACTTGAACTAAAATGACACCATCTCTTCCATACAGCTGTAGGACACGACCGTTTCACTCTATGACTCAATTAGACCTCAAAAAATGCTCTCAAATCACGCTTCTCTCGACGTTCTCTTATACCTTCATTCTAACGAACTTTCTTGTGCCAAATATACCCTTACTTGACTCTTACATATGGCCTGAAACTAGGACAAAGGAAATGGTAATAAAAGTAGCAAAAATATCCAAACAACCAAACCATACAAAAATTTTTTTGTAACAAGACATAAAGCAAACAAAAGAAAACCATAATAAAAGACTAGTCTAGAACAAGACAAAATAAAACCAAAGAAAAGGATAAGAACTCAATCTTCTGCCTCATCACCAGCTCCACCACCACTGCCTCCAGCTCCATCCAACTTCTCTCGCCAAATATCTCCCCATGTTCGAACATGTGGGTACGCCGAAGGAAGATGCTCTGGACGAGATACACACATAGAGCTCATTAACTAATCTAGGCTCATGTTGGTGTAATTTGCTGCACTAGACATATAGTCCTCATATCGTCTCCTTGCAACACTGTAAGGATCCATGGGCATCTCATCTTCATCAGGTACCACTGGCTCATCCGCTTCGGCTTCATTTCCCGGTTGCCATCCACGGCTTGGAACACGGTGTCGCGGAGTATCGTCAGGAATGCTAAAACCACCCATTCCATTATCAACAACAATTCGAGCCCTCTTATAAAGAAGAGTGGAAAAGGTGTTTTGAGGTTCAACTGTAAGCATAGAAGCCTCCCACTTCTCAAAAATACCAAAAGATCGTGCGAGTCGGGTAATCCACATACCGCCATACAGCGGGGACCCACGCCTGTCCTTGGCTGCCCGAATTGTAAGGAAATTAGCCAAGTGAAAAGGTAAATCAACATAAACCTCAGTAAGGAAATTAGCCAAGGCAGAGGACCATTGGCCTCTTATTAAGAAGAGTGGAAAAGGTCTTTTGAGGTGAGAACCCATAAAAAGAAAACATCCACAGTAGGACATTTATCCCCCTCTTGTTGTTCATTAATGGTATTAGTGACCAGGCGGTATAAAAGGTGGTGAATTGGCGACTATATGTCGCTTTCCTGTGTAGTACCCTTGTGGTAAACCCCATTAGCAATAGAATGCCAATGGTCCTCTGCCTTGAACCCTTCGATGTTCCTAATGGAAGCTGCTATAAATTGTTGGTATAATGGTGTATGGATTTCAGCTGGAAGGTAGATACCAACCCGTAGTGCAAAATCAGCTATGCTTAACGAATGCCTTTCCCCTCCAAGGCAAAAAATAAGATTTCATCCGCATAAATTTCGTCTTTTCTTGCGAAAGATACTGTGGCTAGAAATTCATATACCAACTCTTTGTAAACCACCTCTTGAATCTCAAAAATTCGCCTCCATCCCAAACACATAAACTGCCCTTGAACTCCATTGAATACCTTGTCAAGATAAGGCTCTATAGCCTCCATTAAAACCAAACTTCCAATCTAGTTCCAATCAACCTCAGCTGAAACATGCACCTTGCTTTTCTTGAGTAAATCAAGCTTAGTAGTCCATCGCGCACATGTCTCGGGTGCAACATCCCATGGAAAAGATTACCATGGAAAATTGCGAGTAATGGGTTGATTTCTTCTCAACCTGCTAGTCATTTCTGTAAAATAGCCAAAAAAGAACAACCAAATAAACCATATGCATTATTATAATCGAAACAGACGAAGAAAAACTTTGATTCCAACCACTACGACGAGGACCACGATGAGCTCGTCTTGGCGTCGTGACTGTGACGAGCTAAGCTCAATTCGCTCCAATTTCAACGCCATATTAACTAAATCCAAGTTCAGGGTTTGTTCAATGGATGAAATAGAGTAGAATGGTAGAAAAATTAGGGAGCAAAACATCCTAATATGGGTCCGAATTTTGCAAAAATCGGAACCCTAGTTTCCCAAAATTAGCCCTAAATGTGTTCAAACTAAGAAATAGATGTTCTCTAATACCATAATACCTATCAAGAGTAAGCAAATCACAAGAAAATCATACCTTTGGGGACGAGGAACACAAAATTGATGGAGAGGAAAAAGAGTTCTTCGTGGAGGCTGGCATGACGAGAGTGATGGGGTGGTGTAAAAAGTGAAAATGTTTTAACTTAAGCTTAAAAACCCTCTAATGACAGTAGTTATATTTGTCGCCACGACGTAGTAGAATACAACACGTCGTGGTGTCGAGGCTTTTTTCTTAGTAAAATCGTGAAAAAGAAATCACCACCTGTTGGTGGTTTTCACCACCTCGTGGTGGGAAAAATTTTCTTATTTAACAAAAACTCTTAAAAATAGACACCCGACACTCGTTTTATGCCACACCCCATGACAAATTCATAGATAAACCAGAAGAATGAGATAATAAGGACCTACATAAAACTAAAAAAAACAAATAAAAGTAAAGAAAAGAAAATGCAAACTCAAAACCACATGTTGCCTCCTGCAAGCGCTTCTTTTGAAGGAGTCATGAGCCTGGCTCTTTTCCAAGCTACGTTGTTTCCGCTCGTGTGAATTTGACGATTTCACCCTCCCTTTCTTCACTTGGCATTCCGTCCTCGTAATGCTTCAATTGATGACCATTAGCCTTGAAAGGGGTCCTGTCTCTTGAAATAAGCTCGATAGCTCCATGTGGGAAAACTTGTTTGACAACAAATGGCCCGTCCCACCTTGTTTGCAATTTACCAGGAAACAGTTTCAACCTTGAGTTGGAAAGTAGCACTCTTTGTCCTTCATGGAACTCATTATTATCTTTAAGCCTCATATCATGCCACTTCTTAGTTTTGTCTTTATAAATCAAAGAACTTGTGTAGGCTTCGTTTCTAAGTTCTTCGAGAGCATTCATTTGTATCAACCGGTTGGCATGCAGTTCATCTAACTCAAAATTACATATCTTCAAAGCCCAAAATGCTTTATGCTCTATCTGAACTGGCAAGTGGCAACTCTTCCCATAAACCAACCTATATGGTGTAGTACCAATAGGTGTTTTGAAAGCTGTTCTAAACGCCAATAGCGCATCATCAATCTTATTCGACCATTCCTTTCTATTACTTCCAACCAATCTTTCTGATATTCTCTTCAATGCCTGATTTGTAACTTCAGTTTGCCCGCTTGTTTGAGGATGATATGATGTTGAAAATCTATGGTGAACACCATATTTTTGCAACACCTTAGCTAACTGATCATTTGCGAAGTGGGAGCCTCAATCACTAATTAAAGACTTAGGAACTCCAAATCTTGAAAATAACTTTTTGAGGAAACGTACTACTACTCGACCATCATTCGTGGGTAATGCTTGTGCCTCCGCCCATTTGGATACATAATCGACTGCTACCAATATATATTTATTTCCCTTTGACATTGGGAAAGGTCCCATGAAGTCGATTCCCCAAATATCAAATATTTCACAAAATTGAATGCTATTTTGGGGCATCTCATTTCGTGATGAAATATTTCCCGACCTTTGGCATGAATCACATTCTTTGACAAATTTTGTAGCATCTTTAAATATAATAGGCCAATAAAAACCCGAATCAAAAACCTTCTTCGTTGTATATTGTGCTCCATGATGTCCTCCGGTGGGCCCGCTATGACAATGCTTCAAGATATCACGACTTTCCTTCTCGAATACACATCTTCTTATCATACCATCAGCACAGCTACGAAAGAGGTATGGCTCATCCCAAAAGTAATACTTAATTTCTTAAAAGAATTTCTTCTTTTGGTGGCGGGTCAAGTCGTTTGGAATGTATTCACTTGCTAAATAGTTAGCTATATCTGCAAACCATGGAATCTCTCCTACTATAACCAATAAATATTCTTCGGGAAACTCATCTCCAATCTTGTTTTCTTCTAACTCCTCTATGTGCGGGTTTTTCAGTCTCGATAGATGATCGGTAGCCACGTTCTCCATCCCCTTTTTATCTCGTATTTCGATGTCAAATTCTTGTAGCAGCAACACCCAACGAATCGACCTTGGCTTAGCATCTTGTTTAGCAAAAAGATACTTAAGGGCAGAATGGTCGGTAAAAACTATTGTTTTAGACAAAATCAAATAAAAGCGAAATTTATCAAATGCAAAAACCACTGCTAGTAGCTCCTTTTATATAGTAGTGTAGTTCTCTTGTGTTGGGTTCAAGGTCTTACTTGCATAGTAGATAGGCTAAAAATGCTTGTCAATTCATTGTCCCAAAATAGCTCCCACCGCAAAGTCACTGGCATCACACATAAGCTCAAAAGGAAGACTCCAATCTGGAGTTATCATAATAGGTGTAGTGGTCAATTTTTCCTTCAACAAATGAAATGCATCAAGGCACTCTTTAGAAAAGTTCAAAGGGGCATCCTTCAAGAGAAGTTGAGTCAAGGGCCTTGAAATCTTGGAAAACTCTTTAATAAAGCGCCTATAAAATCCCACATGACCTAGAAAGCTTCTTACCCCCTTGACATTTGTTGGAGGTGGTAATTTGGCTATGGTATCAACCTTCGCTCTATCCACCTCTATCCCCATCCTTGAGACCTTGTGACCTAACACAATGCCTTCCTTCACCATAAAATGACACTTCACCCAATTGAGAACAAGGTTAGTCTGCTCACATCTTGCTAGCATAAGATCCAAGTTGGACAAACAGTCTTTAAAAGAGAACCCGAAAACCAAGAAGTCATCCATGAAAACCTCCATAAACTTCTCGATCATATCATGAAATATAGCCATCATGCATCTTTGGAAAGTGGTTGGTGCATTGCATAACCCAAAAGACATGTGTCTATATGCAAATGTTCCACTTGGGCATGTAAAAGTGGTCTTCTCTTGATCTTGTGGGTCACTCGGAATTTGAATGTACCCCGAGAAACCATCAAGGAAACAATAATAAAGATGTCCTGACAACCTCTCTAGCATTTGATCGATGAATGGTAGCGGAAAATGATCTTTCCGTGTTGCATCATTAAGCCTTCGATAGTCAATACAAACACGCCACCCGGTAACTGTCCTTGTTGGGATCAAGTCGTTAGATTCATTGGTTACCACTTTCATTCCTCCTTTCTTTGGTACAACATGTACCAGACTCACCCATGTGCTATCAGATATTGGGTAAATGATACCAGCATCTAATAGTTTCACCACCTCCTTTTTAACTACTTCTTGCGTGTTTGGGTTGAGTCTTCTTTGGCGTTGTACTATTGGTTTAGCTCTTTTTTCTAAATTGATCTTATGAGAACAATAGGCTGGACTAATCCCATTGATATCCGTGATCTTCCATGCAATGGCACCTTTTCTCTTCTTTAGAACTTTAACTAAGCTTTCTTTCTTGTGTTTCGCCAAGCCGGAAGCAATGATTACTGGCATTTTTTGTTCTTCTTCTAAGAATGCATACTCCATGTGTTCGGGAAGGGCTTTCAGCTCGAGTTTGGGTTTTGCGTCAGCCATGACGACGTGGTGTGGTGGTTTTTAATTCCAGATCGAGAAAAAAAAAACTTTGCCACGTCGTGGCATTCTTACCACGTCGTGTTGTGTCTTCTGTCTCTTGCATTGCTTCATTGTACTCCCCTTCTTCCAATAACTTCTCCAATTCTTGAAGGTCGAGTTCAGGATCAAAATTTCCTTCATCAAGCACCATAAATCCCTCATTTTATTTTTCTTTTGAACCCGCTAGTTATTTTTCCAATATTTCATCCAACACATCAACATAAAACGTTGTATAATCACTCATCCTTGAATGTTTGACTGCCCATTTAACTCCAAAAGTCACCGCTTCCTTTCCAACACGTAACGTAAGCTTGGATTCCCTTATATCAACTAAAGCTCGGGCAATGCTCAAAAATGGTCTTCCAAGAATGATCGGGACTTGCTCATCTTCCTCCATATCCAACACAATAAAATCCACGGAGAAAACAAACTTGTCTACTTTCACTAGTAGGTCTTCACAAATGCCCCTTGGGAAGGTCATAGTCTTATTGGCTAGATGGATAACCATGAGGACCGGTCTCGGTTCGGGAAGATCAAGCTTTTTGAAGAATGAGTATGGCATCAAGTTGACACTTGCTCCTGATTCGGCTAGAGCATGACGTGTTGCTAGATTCCCGAATTGGCACGGTAAAGTTATGCTCCCTGGATCCCCTATCTTCTTTGGTAGCATGTTTAGCATTGCAGCAGAGCAAGTTTCATTTAGTACAACTTTATATAATCCTTCCATTTTCTTGCGGTTTGTCAATAGGTCCTTCAAAAACTTGGCAAACTTTGGCATTCCAACTATAGCCTCAAGGAATGGAATGTTGATTTCAAGAGATTTTATGTGATCTAAGAACTTTCGGTAATATTCAGCATGCTTTTCTTGAAGTGCTCTGCTTGGGAAAGGAAGTGGTGGACGATATGTCTCCACTGGCTCAGTATTTTTCTCCTCGGAGTCTTGCCACGTCGTGGTAGATCCACCACGTCGTGGTGATTGCCCAGACTTGTTATCTTTATTTTCTTCTTGTCCTTCCTGTTTTGCTTCAGGTTCGTTTCTGTCAATAGGGGTTAAGTGAGTGATAATTTTCCCACTTCTAGTGGTGATGGCTTGAATGTGTGCTCCTCTCGGGTTTTGTTCGGTATTTCTCGAAAGTCCACCCGGTGCTCTTTCATTGAATTGCATAGCTAGTTGCTCAAGTTGTTTCTCTATATTTAGGATCAAAGCTTGCTGATTTCTCAAGAGTGCTTG
Source organism: Lactuca serriola (assembly GCF_051521515.1). Classification (NCBI taxonomy): domain Eukaryota; kingdom Viridiplantae; phylum Streptophyta; class Magnoliopsida; order Asterales; family Asteraceae; genus Lactuca; species Lactuca serriola. The sequence continues at coordinate 118,357,040 of NC_136416.1, forward strand.
CTGGTTTTTCATCATCTCTTGCTGTTCCTTCATCATAAGTTGTTGCTCTTTGATTGTTAATTGTTGATCTTTAATTGCTGCTTCGGTTGCCTCGTGCCTTTTTTCAGATACTGCTGCAAATCGAGTGAGCATACTCTCAAAATCAGATTTCTTCTCAACCATTGGTTCCTCTCTTTGATAAATGCCCCTCCTTCTTTGTTCATACTTTTCTTCCTTGGTCTTTTTATACTCATCATAGGGCAACCACTTCTTCTTAGGCTTTCTCCAGTCTTCATCTAGACGATCGCCACTTGAGTAGCAAGCTTGTTGGGTCAATATTATGGTTTATACTTTGCTTTTCTAGGAATTTGTGTTTTTATGTAATATCTTATATGTGTTTACGGCCAGGGAGGTGTTTACAGCCGTAAACAGGTTTACGGTCGTAAACCCTGTTTATGACCCATGTTTCCCGTGTGTATATATATAGGGCTGAGGGTGTGAGGAATGGAGTGATAACACTAGAGGAGCTTAAGTGTGTGCATTTGAAGGTGTTCTAGAGAGAGAAACTAGAGAGAAGTTTTGTGTGTGTGAATCTTTGTATCCGAATCTTCATTCTAATCATATCATACATAGATTCATCATCTTCTTCTTCTTCTCCTTCTCTTCTATTTGTGATCTAGCATCATCCGTTTGATTGGGATTCCGCACCATCAAACGAATCTGATTGATACACAAGCATTTTTGGGGACTTACAATTGGTATCAGAGCAAGAACTAGTATCTAAAAGTCATTCGATCGATATTTTGAGTGTTTAAGCTGCCATTCCCACTGTTCGAGCCTTAGTTTCTACGTTCTGGGCTTTGAAGGGACGAATTTCATCTTAAAATCGTGTTTTGAAGGTTGTTTGTGAGTTTACTGCCCAACCGTAAACTTAGCTTACGGTCGTAAAAGGAGAAATTCATCAACCGTAAACGCTTAAAACTCAAGAACCGTAATCAGGATCGAAGAACAGTAAATCCATAAATCGTAAACTCATCAACCGTGAACTTAAACCGTAAACCCAGTTTATGGTCGCAAATTCATCAACCGTGAACTCCGTTTACTGTCGTAATCAGCTTAATTTTTAAACCGTAAACCTCTTTGGAACTATTAAATTACTTTCAAATGGATTCTCAAAGTTAAACTCATTTTCAAGAACTTGATGTTGTTATGGCACTTCTACGCGTATTCCAAGGTTAATGTCTGCTGAAGGCTTTCCCGAGTGGAAGTACAGATTAGAGAAATACATTAAAATGAAAGATTTCAAGATCTGGAGAAGCATTCTTAGAAATCCTGTTAGAGTCACTATGACAGTTGGAGGTCAAGTGATTGACAAAGCTGTTGAGAACTACACTGATGAGGAATTTGAATTGGTTGAGGAACAGGAAAGAGCATTAGCCACTTTAACCATGGCATTAACTCCTGATATTGCTCAAGGTTTTCTTGAGTACACTTTAGCTAAAACTCTATGGGAAGCTCTTATTGAGGCCTATGAGGGCAATGAAGATATGAAAGAGAGTCGGCAGGACATGCTGAAACAGAAATTCAACATGTTCAACTACATTCCAGGAGAGACTCTTGAAGCTCAATTGCAAAGGTTCACTGCTCTCACAACTGACATGAACATTTCATGGATTTTCTTGACCAAGTCAGAAATCAACAAGAAACTTCTGAATGCTCTTCCTAGATCATGGGATATGAACGTTGCTTTGATTAAGAAAACCAAGGATTTGAATCACCTCACTCTTGCAGAAATCATGGCGGTCATCAAAGCATGTGACATGATGACAAACAGAGAGAAATCAATCATGTGAATTCATACTCTACTGCAAATCTTGGAGTTTCATCCAACAATGCTCTATCATTTTTCATGACTCCCTCAGGTCAAGCTTTCGCAGTTCAACAACCTCAGATTCAAACCTTCAATGCTGCACCATCCATCCCTCACCATCAAACTTCAAATGTGCCATTTGTCATTCCACAAACCGTTTATGCTCCCAATGTGTCAGCTAAAGCCTCTTCTTCAAACACCAAAGAATCTGATGAAAATCTGGCTCTAGCCACTGGGCTAGTTAACTGTTACAATGCCTTTGTAGCTGGAGATCTTCCACCCCGGCTATCATTTGCTGATTTGGACCAGATACATCCTGAAGATGTGGAGGAAATGGACATCACGTGGCAAATTGCCATGGCTGTTTTCAAAGCCAAACAATTCGCCAAGAAGACCGGGACAAACAACTGGGCCATGAATGCTGACAAGAAGGTGGGATTCAATAAAAGCATGCTGAGATGTTTCAACTGCCATGAGCCTGGTCATTTTGGTCATGATTTCCCGAAGCCAGATCGCAGAATCAACAACAACAGGCAGATGGTTGCAGTGGGAAACAATCCTGCAGGAGCTACAGCCAATGGAGAAACAACTATGGTTGCTCAATAATTTGACTAGGAGGACCAAATTTAAGCCTTGAATATCTCAGGGCCAGAAAATGCTAACCTAGCTCAAATTGATGATATTGCTTCAAAGAATAATGATGCTGATCCCGAAGCAGAGATGATGGAACTACAGCTTTCCCTAATGGTATCTACCTCTTCCGAGCCTAAGAAAAGCGAGGTAAATCTACCTTCTTGTTCTTTTGCTTGTAAAGAATATGTTAAACTTCTTCGTGATGAAATTGAAGTCTTACGTAGGCAAGTAGAGGACCTTAGATACGAGGGTTATCAACTTAGGAAAGGACAAAAACCCCTTAAGGCCCAACTAGAAGCTAAAATAAAAGACTTTAGAAGAATTCAATCAGAATATAGTGAGAAGTGTGAACTGTATGATTACGTTAAGAGACAAAATGATGAGTTAATTACCAAGCTTGATACATTAAAAGAACAATTTGAAACTGCAAATTTTGATTTCAGAAAATTTGATGTATCAAGCAAGGTAGTTGCCAATATGATAGATCATTGTATGCAGTTCAAACAAAACCAACAAAAGGGTTTGGGATATGATAGGGTTCCCCCTCCATATAATCATTCGTATCAGTCTCAACCAATAACCCAGGATGAGAAAGCCAATGAATCAGATTTGGTTTATGGCAAACCATCCGGTTTTGTTTCAAGAGGTTTTATCAACATTGAAAGTACTAATGTTTCTACTTCCTTTACAGATCAACCATTAGATCAGGCAAAGCATGAAACTGGAGAATCTGTTTCTGTTTTTAAATCTGATATTTCTGTTATGAACAATTTTGATTGTGTTTCTGATGTTAAGACTGAAAATGTTTCTTGTGTTGGCTCATCATCTGATACTTTTAATTTTTTCGATATGTTTGATGAATTGTTTGGTAATTCTGATGCTTGTGATTCTCATGAAGAATCATCAACTCCACAAGTCAAAACGATTGAGGCACCTTCACTTATTTCTCAACCTATTTCTCATGCATGTTCTTCTGAGAAGAGTAAGAGTGTCTGTAAAGAAAATAAATCTAAAAAATGCAATACAAGTTCAAATAATAAACAGATTTGTTTTAATTGTGGTGTTGGTGGTCATATAGCTAGAAATTGTTAAAATAGGATCTTTGTGAATTACTTGTCACCAAGAGGAGAGAATGAATCTCGGGGAAGGTCTTTAATTAGAAATTCCTCAAGATCTCGTTCTCAAAATGATGATTGGAAAGGTGATAGAGGCAGAAAAAGGGCTGTTTTACAAAAGAATAAAAGGGTTTTTACTAACAAAACTCACAATCGTTTGCCAAAACCAAACAAGGCTGCGCCAAGATCGGTTTCATCAAAACGCAGCTTTGGATCTTCAACCTACTCTGGTGGAAAATCCAGAGGCTCAAGGCAAACCTTTAAGAAACCAATTTCAAAACCAACTGATAATTTTGTAAAACCTAAATATCAATGGAAGCCCAAATCCCTTTCTAATTCATCATTGAAATCCTCTGAAGAAAGTACGAATGAAGATCCAAATTTGAAAATACTGAAAAATGATTCAAAGAAACCAAAAGGGAAGCCCAGGATAGTGATGACCTGGGTTCCTAAGTCTAAATGATTCCGCTCATTTTGTAGGAACAGTTGCGGAGGAATGTTGTTCGTCCTTGGTACGTCGACAGCGGCTGCTCCCAGCATATGACTGGAGACATCTCCCAACTGAGCGAAATTCAATCTTTTAATGGGGGTTATGTTTCCTTAGCGGGCGGAGATGGTGGAAAGATCACACAGCGCGGAACTATTACGAATGGAGTGCTGAGCTTCGAAAATGTCAACTACGCTCCCGAGTTAAAGCACAGCTTGTTGAGCGTTTCCCAAATATGTGACAAAGGCTACTCTACCCATTTTACTGATAAAGAGTGTATGATTCTCAAGCCAGGCATTGTCATCCCAGAAGAATAGATTCAAGTCAAATCTAAACGGGATGGAAATGCTTACATTATTGATATGAACAGTAACCTACCTGAACAAGTCACTTGTCTATTCTCAAAGGTCTCCGAACACAACTCAATGCTGTGGCATCGAAGACTCGGTCATACTAACGCGAAAAACCTGAATCGTCTTGCGAAAAATGAGATGGTCCGAGGCCTCCCTGTCAGAGACTTTATCACATTTGAAAAGTGTGTTTCTTGTGCTCAAGGCAAACATCATCGGAAACCACATCTGCCCAAGCAAATCAAATCAATTAGTCAAGTGCTCCAACTATTCCATATGGACTTATTTGGCCCGGTCAACGTCCTGAGCATCAACAGAAGCTCATACTGTCTAGTTGTGATTAATGGTTTCTCTCGGTTTACGTGGGTCTTCTTCTTATCCAACAAAGTGGGGGTTGCTGATCTGATAAAGAAGTTCATTGTGATGATTGAGAAGCAAACCAATAAACAAGTGAAGGCGCTTCGTACCGACAATGGAACTGAGTTCAAGAATGCAGTTCTTGACCATTTTTGCGCATAAAATGGAATAGTGCGTCAATATAGCTCTGCTCACACGCCTCAACAAAATCGTGTTGCTGAAAGGAGAAACAGAACATTGAAAGACGCCGCAAGGACAATGCTTTGTGACTCCAAACTACCTGTTTTCTTTTGGGCCGAGGCGATTAACATTGCTTGCTACGTGCAGAATCGTGTTCTAATCAACAAAGCACAGATGAAGACACCGTACGAGATTCTCTATGGACACAAGCCTTTTGTCAGGCATTTCTATGTATTTGGTTTCCCTTGCACCCTTCTTCACTTAGAATCCAACCCTAAATTCAATGCCAAAGCTGATGACCGTTACTTCGTGGGGTATGTTGCACGCACCACGTATAGGGTTTACAACAAAAGGACTAAGCAGATCGTTGAATCCTATGACGTGCGTTGGCTGGAGGAGAATGAAATAGACGCTCGAGTGGGTCTCGATTGGTTATTTGATTACACATCGCTATTCAGATCTTTCAATGTGTCTTCAGATAATTCAAGTGGATCTCCTTCTAGTTTGAAGAATGTTTTTGAAGACGAAGACAAAGATGAAGAGGTTGTCTATAGACCCCCAACGGTTGAGGGGGAGTCCTCTGCTCCATTTTAGGGGGAGTCCTCTGCTCCATCTAAGGGGGAGTCTTCTACGCAACCAACTAGTCCAGCGTCTAAGGCTCTGACTGGAACTCCTAATGTTGAAGCTACACCTCTTACACCTGTTGAGAGAGAGTTCATGTCTAGAGACGCTTCCGCTGTCAATCCAACATTTTTGGAACTCCTCTTTCCTGAAGAAATTGCAAATGAGTTCATAGCTGAGTCATCTAATAGGATTCAATCAGCAGATGATGGAGGTTTCAACATTCACACTCTTCCTATTTCTCTCAATGATATCAGCCAAGACATACCTTCCAGAATTCAACGCGATCATCCGATCGAAAATGTCATTGGACAACTGGGTGATGGAGTTAAAACCAGAAGTCAGACTGGAGACGTAAATGAATGTCTTTACTCTTCCTTTTATCTCAAATAGACCCCAAAAATGTTAAAATGGCTTTGAATGAACTCATTTGGGTAGATGCGATGCATGAAGAGCTAAATCGGTTTGAAAAACTCGGGGTTTACAAATTGGTTGAGTTACCAAAGGGCAAATGGTCTCTTGACATGCATTGGGTCTATCGTAATAAGCAAGATGATTATGGTGTAATTGTACACAATAAAGCAAGGTTGGTGGTTCGCGGGTTTTGACAAGTCGAGGGTCTTGATTATACTGAGGTGTATGCTCCCGTGGCTCGTCTGGAAGCTATTCGAATCTTTCTCGCATATGCTTCTTACAAGAATTTCATGTTCTACCAAATGGATGTCAAGACTACCTTCCTGTATGGCAAGGTGAAGGAAGAAATTTACGTTGATCAACACCCTGGATTTGTTAACTCAAATTTCCCTAATCATGTCTACAAGTTGGACAAGGCGTTGCATGGGTTACATCAAGCTCCTCGAGCGTGGTATGCGACTCTAACAAAGCACTTGCTCGAGCACAGCTACTCTCGCGGCACTATTGATCAAACTTTATTCATCAAGCATGTGGGTGATGATCAGATACTGGTTTAGATCTATGTTGACGACATCATCTTCGGGTCCACGTGTCCAAAGCTTTGCAAAGAATTTGAAGGCGTGATGAAGAAGCGATTTGAGATGAGTTCTCAAGGTGAAATGACCATGTTTCTGGGGCGTCAGGTCAAATAGAATTCAACTGGAATCCTGCTACACCAAGCAAAGTATGTTGAATATATTCTTGAGAAGTTTGGATTTTCAGACGCAAAGCCTGCATCAACTCCCATGGCTGAAAGACCCCTGCTGACTCCAGATATTGATGGCGAATCCGTAGATCAAAGTCGCCATAGATTGATGATCGGTTCCTTGATGTATCTCACTGCAAGTCGTCCCGACATCATGTTTGCAGTGTGTCAATGCGCTCGCTATCAGGGTAATCCTAAACTTTCACATCTTATTGATGTCAAAAGGATTTTTCGGTATATCAAAGGCAGCCCAAAACTGGGTCTTTGGTATCCGAAAAATTCTGAATTTGATTTATATGCTTTTGCGGACAGTAATTATGGAGACTGTGAGCTTGACAGGAAATCAACATCAGGAGGGTGTCAGTTCCTTGGTGATAGACTAGTGTCGTGGCAATGCAAGAATCAGCATACGGTATCTACTTCTACAGCAGAAGCGAAATGCGTTGCTGCATCGGCGTGCTGCTCTCAAGTTATCTGGATCCAACATCAGCTGTTGGACTATGGTTTGAACTATCTAGAAACCCCAATTCACTGTGATAATGAGGCTGCTATTCAAATCACTAAAAATCCTGTCCAACATTCCAAAATCAAGCACATTGACATCAAAAGTCATTTCATCAGAGATTTTTATGAGCGTTCGCTCATCCGGCTCGAACAGGTTCCCACTGTAAATAATGTGGCGGATCTGTTCACAAAGACGTTTAACAAAGCTCGATTCGATGTGCTTGAAGGATTTTTGAAAATGATTCATTTTGAGGGTTAATTTTTGTTTTAGGATAGTTTAAATTTGCACATTTACTTTCGTTTCTCTTCTATGCACAAATTTAGGGGGAGAAATAAAAAAATAAAAAAAATTATTAGAAAATTTAGAAAATCCAAAAACATCAAAAATTCAGAAAATTCAAAAAATATTGTCGCTAATAATTTTGTTTGTTGTTGAAGGACTGGGAAGTGATATTATCAAGTGATAACAGGCAACCTGAGTCTGCGTAACGTACCCAAAGTTGGAGGGTCTTTGCTCTGGTTTGATGCGTCGGTAGGCACAAAAGATTCTAAATGGACTTGACTAGGCAGAGTTGAACTTAGGTAATTTATAGACTTGACAAATCTTGACCTAGTTAGATTCGTTTAGCTTGACAATACGACGCTTGGATAGGTTGAGCAGGGAGATATATATAGGAATCTACTCGTCACATTAAATGAACCCATATCTGGAACCGTGGTTTAACTTTTCCTCGATGTGTGGATTATGTCCTTAATTTCGGTATTGATGGGGCGACTGGTAAATTCCGATAAATTAGGTCTGTAGAAAATCATTTTCTTTCTTTTTCTATCTGTTAGTCATATGTAACCTCCTCTGCGTGATTGGAAGAGATCCGACCTAGACTGTAACATATGCAACTCTATTTCTCTGCATTTTATATATGAAATTTCTCTTATCTGTTAGCCATATGCTGTCTCCTTTGCGTGACTAACAATCCGACCTGATACACAACATATGCAACCTTCTACTTCCCAATCCCTCTAAAACTATAAGTAATAGTACTCTAGAAGTTCTTGATTACTGGGTGTGACAATCCGAAATTTTCCATTCAAATCAAACCATATCAATCCAATAGAAGTAGAGCAGTTTCAGTAAAAATTCAAACTTATGGAATAAGTTTGGGCAGTTTTAGGGTTTTACACCTAAGGAGTTATTAGGAGAGTGGTTGCACTAGGATTTTGTGCAACACTGTGAATCCATTACTCTAGGTATTAGAATCCATTCCGAGAATAGAAATATTTTCTGCCAAAAATCTCGGGACTATAAATAGAATTCTGAACCAAATTGGTTCATTATTTGATTTCCAATTAGAGAAAAGCCAAATACTCTCTCACGGATCTTCGGGTTTTCATCCCAGATTGTGAGTCTACTTTCATAGATGTGTTTTAATACTTGTTATATGCTTAATAACATTATTTACATGTCCAAAGTACAAGATCCGGGAGTTTACCGCCCAAGAACGTTCTTGGGGAGTAAACTCCAAAATCAAGCCTAAAGGCCACCTAGTCCCATTTCCGTGTTAGGCATCTAACTAAGGACTTAGTGTATGATTATTAGAGGCTAGAAACAAATCAAAACCACTTAGTTTGAGGAGTTTACGGCCAAGGAACCACCTCTTGGGCCGTAAACTCCAAGTAAAGGGCACAAATGAGTGCCTTGTGATCCTTTAGCCTTAGAACAAGAACCTAGAAGCCTTAAACACATGTCTTAGGCCAACAAAACAATTAGAAACCCACTTTGGAAGGGAGTTTACGGCCAAGATGCTCCTTAGGCCGTAAACTCCAAGATTTAGGGCCAAAACCCCTTCAAACTCTTCCTAGGGCTTAGTCTTCATTTTTAGCAAGCACCTTAATGGGTTTAGGACCTAGAAAAATCATGAAAAGCTCAAGTGTTGAAGAGTTTACGGCCAAGAGTATTTCTTGGGCCGTAAACTCCTTTAGAGGGGTCAAAGGACACCCTAGACACTTCCTTAGGCCAAGAGACTTTTAGGGCAAGTACCTAGATGAGATATGGACTAGTTAAAATTCTTAGAACCTCTTGTGTGAGGGAGTTTACGGCCCAAAGAGTTCTATGGCCGTAAACTCCATCAAATGGTTCCATTTAATGCCATAAACCTTCCTTAATCCAAGTGTTGAAGCCTAGACTTGTTCCTAGAAATGTTAGGGACTAGAAGGGACAATAAGAACCCTCCCAAGGGAGTTTACGGCCGTAAACTCCAAGGGAAAAGGGTCTTTGGGCCGTAAACTCCCCTTAGGAGTCAATATGATACCTTAAACTCTTGTATAGCCTTGAAACAATTCCCCTCTAAGGTTGTAGTACTTCCAAACTCCATTCCAAGCCTTGATTGAGAGTTTACGGCCATGAGCTTACTCCCCTGGGCCGTAAACTCTAATGAATATGGTCTTTTGACCTTAAACTTCCATTAGGGGCATTGCACTTCTTTGTTGCAACCCATTAGCCTCCTAGCACTTGACCAAAAGTGTTGTCCTCGCGCTTAAATGTTTATACTTGTATAATTAGTGATTTAATCTCTAATTATTAATATACATATGTCCTCATATGTAATTAGGATCATTGTGTGTGTCTAAGTCATCACTTGACACCAAGCACTTGTCCAATCCTTCCGTACGATAACAGCCCGTTCAATTCCAGTCACATACTACAGGTGAGTTCATACCCCTTAATTAATGTTTTAAACTATTTTAAATGTTTTATGGGGGGGATACAAGTAGAATCATGCTACTTATTATGTCAATCACATGTGATTAGTAAGTAGGATCATATTACTTATTACATCAATCACATGTGATTAATATACAGCATTCAATAGTTTTGGCTACTCATTAGCCGTTTTACCAAACAGTTTCCTTCAAATGATTTTTATAAACATTTATTATGTTTCAAACTAATTATTACACTGTACTTCTTACTCTGTTTATCATATTTCAGACTCATTTACAACTGTGATTCAAACAAATGTTTCTTATACTTATATTGTTTTATCAAACTTATGCCTTAAATTGTTTTATAGATTGACACCAAGTCGATCTTTCCTTAAACTAATAATTGTGTTTCAAATGTTTTACTAAACTTATTTATGCTTTTATATTATAAATTGCATGCCTCTATATGTATAGTTATATAAGAAATGTTTAAAAGACTTAGGAAGACTATCCACCCTATTTCCTTTTCGCGCCTTGAGATGTGGTCTGGTGGGACATTGGGTATTCGTCTGAAAGTCGTTTAAAGATTACTTATATATCATGTGTACATATGAAGTCATAAAAGGTCCTTCCAATTCATCCTATGCCCTTGGGTAGCAAGGGTATACATCCACGTCCATACGTACCACTTAGATTACTAGTAAGCTACCATATGGGTAGTTCAGGAAGATACTAGAACCATTACTAGAACGAGATATCATACAATGAGTCAGTTCATTCATGAGTCAATACTTTCTAGAACATTACTATACATACATATATACTAGAACGTTTACATTACTATACTTGCTAGATAGGGAGAACACACGTTACAGCTAGCACACGTAGAACCTTACCGTACTCTACTATAATATTTACATTATTATACTTATAGGAGTACTTGTGCATAGATATATCAGTAGGAGCCCTATTACATTTTATATGTATCGACTCTGTTATCAAATCCTCATTCTTACCTTTAACTTGTGATACAATCACATATTCGACGAGATAGAATGGATTTATTATCCTAGTGCCAGAGGATACGAGTTGTGGGATTGACCATTCCTAAAATCTATGTTAGCTATAGAGGTAAAAGCACATCCACGGATGTCAAACGGTTGGTACCATTACAGGCACACAATTAAGGGATTAACTATTCCTATACCCAGCTGTTAGCAATAGAGGTAAGAGTACGTCTACGAATGGCTTAAAGTTAACGTTAACAGTTACCCTAGTACCAAAGGGTATGACTCAGGTTAGTTATATTATTACCTATATTTTGTGACTCATTCACATAACCAATGAGGTAAAATTATATTTAGGTATCCTTTTACCAAAGGATACAATTTCTTATAATGATAATAATAGTAACACAATTAGGTCTGCGGGTGCCAAACGTCATTTCTTTATTACGACCATTCATTATGTCGTTGTTACTAGTCGATAGTATGGTGATATTTATCACATAGTGCCTTTGCCCAAAATCCGGCCCGAGGTAGTTAGTACGGTAGTAGTCCTTTTAGAGCTACGTTTAGTACTACGTTAATTTTTCCAGTACATATTTTTAGTGATAACCTCACTTTCACATAAATGTACAAACTATATTTTTGGATAATGATAGTTATACTTTGGAAAAACACATACTCCTACAAGAGACACACACACAGAACAGTTAGGTCTGGGTAGAAGACACCTTCATATACTAGAAGGAATCATAGGGATTCTAGGGTTTTTCAAACACTTACAATTCATATACATTTACAAATTCTTACAATACATAGACTTACAAATACTTACATACAAATTAAGACACTAAATGCTTATGACCTCACCAGCTTTAAAGCTGATACTCATTTTCAAAATTACTTGTATCCTCAGGTCATCATAGACAGGTACCGATGCAAGGAGAAAGGAAGATGGAGCTTGTTCAAGACTTATCTTTCATTTTGATTTATGCTTTAGTGTTTATCAAAATTTGACAGAATACAATTGTATAATAATTATTTTAATAATGCAATGGATGATGTTGTTGCTTGTTTACTACTTTACATTATTGTTGATATTATACATGACTTCCTCCGCCCCATAACGTTTCTGCCGTTATTGGTTTTGGGGTGTGACAGATTGGTATCAGAGCATTGTTTATAGTGAATTAAGTATATCAACCCATAAAAGATATACTAACTATAAATACATAAGGGATTAAAAATACTCTGACCAAGAGTTTATACTTTAAATAGTAAAATATTTAAGGAAGTATACGTGCTGCATTCATACTAAAATCAATGTCATCAGGACAGTACAGAAGAATTAAGATTGTTGAGCAACACAAGTGGGCTTAGAGACATATGGTCAAAACTGGGAAGATATAGCCTGATCGCCTATATTATCCGAGGGTTGACTAGCATGTGCCTAAGTTTAAGTGTGTGGTTGCAACAATGCTAAAATCTTACCAACCCTAACACAATGAGAACAATTGAACATAACAATAAATTTAAAATACTATAGGTGTATTTTGGTGCTACAGTCAGTACTATATACTTGAGAATTAAAATGGGATCTTCATTATTAAGTTGAATAGTTGCTAAGTGGATACACTGAGGCTACATGTAATTAGGATGTTATAGACTCAGAATTTGTGATAATTTTTTTTTGCCTTACCCCTATTCTGTGTGAATAAGGAGTTAAGGTCACTTATTCGAAGGTCTATCCTGTTTAGATTACACATAGCTGGTATGCACTTCACAAATAGCGATGTAACTAATGAAGGTTTTCTAAATAATTATCTAGATAGTTCGTCTAATAATTATCCTCTTACCCTAAATTCTCGCATAGAAATCATAGCTGGACTCCATCCCCTTCACAACCAGTATCTTCCGAATGAAGTCATAGCTGGTTAGTTTGGAGAAGAACCAGAGAATGATCATCCCATCCCCTTGGATGATCACCGTGACGAAGACCTTTCGTATGATACTAACCCCGAACCAGAGGTTGAGAACCTACCCCGAGCAGCTCCCGTTTCAATTCCTAACCCTCTTCCGGCTTTTCATGGCCCGACCCTGAGTGAGTGGAATGCTTGGAAACATGGAGCCAAGGACAAGATCAACCTATGCCATTTAATAGCGACCGAAGCTTTTATGACGTGAGCAATGAGGGCTTAACAGATATAGTCTTGCCAATCTTGGTCCGCAGAGAGGCCCGAAATGAGATTCAAGGCAGGACAGCCCTACATCAGATTACAGAAGTAGTCGCCTATGCTAGAATGCATACCCTCCACACCATTCATCTAGATGATGCACACGAGAGATCAAAGAGAAACTATGAAACCCTACTGCAAACACTGGCTGAATCAAGAACCGAAGTCTTAGAGCTCCGAGTACGCCAGATGGTGTGCGAAAGACACCTACTTGACATGGAACGTCAATCCGTTGAACTAAGAGTTCACCAGAGGGATGACCGTCGCCCGTAGTAGACGCTTTACTTTATTTCCCTTATAAGAAGAAATCGTGTTTTTCTGTCTATGCCCGATGTGGTATTTTCTATGAGATTATCTGTTACCGTAAGTACTTTAGTTAGGTCTTTATGCTGTCCGGAACTATCTTCTGTGGATATGATGTAAGACCTTTACAAGGTCATTTTCCAGAATCTTTACATCGTGAATATCAAAGATATTGACAGCCGGCTAACTTCTGTGTCATTCTTCATTCAAGTACTTTTATCTTACTTTCATTGGAGTCTATCTGAATCATACTTTTGTCAAGTCATTGGACTATGGTGATTTATTCCAAGAGACACTTCCAAGTCTCTTTCAGTGGTTGGATCTTATTATTCACCAACCCACGATACCTCAGCTCAAACGACAAACGTCTTGAGACCATTCTACGAACATACTTCCATTCCGTGCTAGGACTGCATTGTGGAGATGTAGGTCAAACCTTCGCGAACATACTTTCATTCTTTAACCAGGACTGCATCATGGGGATGTAGGTCAAACTTTCGAGATCATACTCTTACTCTTTTCATGAACAATCTAAGTACATCAGGGTCAACCAGAATCGCTCATAAAGTCCTTATCTTACGTGTTACAGGATCATGTCGTCATCCGGAAACGACCAGCCAAGCAACGAGACCTCTACTTTTCCGATGGACGCCGCCACCTTTCAAACGGCATTTACAGCTGCCGTAGTGGCTGCCGTAACCGCGGTCATTGCGCACCGTAGCACTATCAACATGGTCGATACTGCTGATGGGAATCAAGTTCCCAATCGTGATATCCATCCAGGGAGTCACCAAACAGTAACAGTCACAGGCTCGCAAAGCCAGAAAACAGAGAACAAGAAACGAAAGCGCCAAGCCCGGAAAGAACGCAAGAGAGCTCAAAAGCTGGCTATACAACAGCAGCAAGTGGAAACCCCTGCCGTTCCCGTACCGCGCAGGTCATATGAGGGAAAACTCCCGACGTGTGAAAAGTGTAGTTTCCATCATCATGGGGCTTGCCATGAGATGCAATGTTGCAATTGCCTAAACATAGGGCATCATGCTCGTGACTGTGGAGCACCGAAACAACCCGTCACTCAAGTCCCTTTCATCGTGACTAACCCTACGCACCAGACGAGTTATAGCGCAAAACGATTCAAGAAGCAATTTTCGAGGTGGAGTAACGAGGAAGGCACTCGTGTCCACATAACACTAGCTAAGCACCGTAATTCCGTCACCAAAGCTAGTACTAGCCAGTCATGCCACCAATGTGGTGAGACAGGGCACTTCAAGAGAGATTGCCCGATAACGCAGAATTCTGGCGCAGATGGGAAGATCCTCAGGATCACAGCTGCAGGAGAGCCTGCTCAGGAACCACGTTAATGTAATTAAGGCGTTTCGTTGTAACAGACTTATAAACTATCTAGGACTAGTGCAACTAGAGTCTTACCTTTTGCGAGATCCTGTCTGTATAGGAATTCTCGTGTTGCGTATACTTGTCTTTTGTAGTATTTCTTATTCGCAGCAATAGTCTTGTGGTAAATCTAAAGTATTGTAACTCTGTTCATGGTTGCACGGTTGTCTCTTGTCTGTAAACGTCTTATGTTCAAATCTAATGTCTTTAAATTTCAGTATGATCCCGACATTATCATATGACTCAATTAAATTTGATCCTCACGAAAACAGCTTCATGCGTACATCTCTTTCTTCTAGATCACTTTTCCAGCGAAGCTGTCATATCAGAACGCCGAAGTACTCATTCCAAGAGTACCTCTTAGTTATTTTCTTTCCGAAGGAATCCCCGAAGTATCACTCGTGCAGTACGTCAAGTTCAATCCAGGAATTCATGCGGATGATCTATCGCTGAGGAAGGTATACATAAGAGTGTTATATAATCAAGGTTCTACAGGTTTAGAATTGATGATTCCACTTTAACTTATTGTTTCCCCGGTGGGAGGCGAGCTTAAAGAAGAATCAGTTATTCGACTACCTTTTCAATCTTGATTATATACGACTCGTATACCCGAAGTTGTGATTGTGAAACCATGTATGAACTCTAAAATGGACTTCAGGATGGAGAAACTGCCTAAGTATACGAGTAATCACATCGTCATGTGAACAAACTTAGAACCCAGCACGACTCCCGAAAACAGATCACCCTATAGTTTAAACACCCACGGAGATACAAGAATAGTACGAACAACTCAGCGAACTACACAGAAATAGAATTAGAAGACTAGGTTTCTCACCCTCGAGAACCCCAGTCAGATTCTTCCAGAGATCGATGGATCGCATCGGATGTGCCTCGGATATCGAGGACTCTGTCAAGATTTTCATTGAAATCGTGATCTCTGCCTCGCATAGACAAAATGATTGATCACACGTAAGGAAAGAAAATACTTTCAGGAATGGACCTGAGATCCGAATATCATCAGTTCGATGTGTTAAGGAAGGATGTCTAGAAGACTATCTTCCGAATTCGATGCGGACACTTCGAGTCCGTAGTGATACCCTTCGGATAGGACCAGTACGCCCATGGTTTTCATGAGATAAATGATTAGGGTTACGTCTTTCTTACTTGGATCGATTCGTCATTTCTCCATGAAATGACTTACTTACCTACCCTCGTAGTAAGAAGAAAACCCATGAAAACATTTCCTACAGAGGAACTTTTAGCAAAGTTCTCTAGGCACGAGATTTGGAAATTGAAGAGTCAAATTTCTAGGACACACAGTTAGTAATGTGGGAAATTTTGAGTACTCTTTCAATTTGCCAAAACATTTGAGCATTCATCGACACCAGAGAAGCCGACAGCTTTCGCCAAAATTCTAGGTCTTACCGACCAACCGCCTTAGTTCATTCAAAACTCCTCGCAAGCTATAGAAACTCGTACGAATTTGACCCAGCAAGGGGTGGCCTTTGATTGGGAAGTTACGCAAGAAAAGGAACCTTCGAGATTCCGAGTGAGTGACCAAGTTCTTTAGGATAACTCACTCTGAGAACGGCTTAATACGCTTCGTAAAGCGTGGAAAGCTAAATCCAAGTTAGACAGGACCTCCGAGATTCTTATCAGAATCTGTCCTACGCCTCGCACAAACTAGACCTACTCCGCGAACTCAGTAACGTACATTCTACTCTTCGCATCTCGATCGTGAAACCATACCTTTCTGTTTGGACTCTTACAAGTCCACTCGTCGAGATCCTTGCCTTCGTATTAGAACCGTAGTGACCCTCGACCAAGAAGGCAAGCGGACGAAGCAACGCCGTCGCCAGTTAGTGAAGGTTCGTTGGGATACCAACCGGGAGCCCGATTTCACTTAGGTGCGCTAGAACCAACCGATTAGGAAGTTTCCTCCTCACGTCTTGATCATTCGTGCATACTTCCTTGCCTAAATTCTAATTTCGGGACGAAATTCCCTTTAACAGGGGGATGATGTGACAATCCGAAATTTTCCATTCAAATCAAACCATATCAATCCAATAGAAGTAGATCAGTTTCAGTAAAAATTCAAACTTATGGAATAAGTTTGGGCAGTTTTAGGGTTTTACACCTAAGGAGTTATTAGGAGAGTGGTTGCATTAGGATTTTGTGCAACACTGTGAATCCATTACTCTAGGTCATTAGAATCCATTCCGAGAATAGAAATATTTTCTGCCAAAGATCTCGGGACTATAAATAGAATTCTGAACCAAATTGGTTCATTATTTGATTTCCAATTAGAGAAAAGCCAAATACTCTCTCACGGATCTTCGGGTTTTCATCCCAGATTGTGAGTCTACTTTCATAGATGTGTTTTAATACTTGTTATATGCTTAATAACATTATTTACATGTCCAAAGTACAAGATCCGGGAGTTTACCGCCCAAGAACGTTCTTGGGGAGTAAACTCCAAAATCAAGCCTAAAGGCCAGCTAGTCCCATTTCCGTGTTAGGCATCTGACTAAGGACTTAGTGTATGATTATTAGAGGCTAGAAACAAATCAAAAGCACTTAGTTTGAGGAGTTTATGGCCAAGGAACCACCTCTTGGGCCGTAAATTCCAAGTAAAGGGCACAAATGAGTGCCTTGTGATCCTTTAGCCTTAGAACAAGAACCTAGAAGCCTTAAACACATGTCCTAGGCCAACAAAACAATTAGAAACCCACTTTGGAAGGGAGTTTACGGCCAAGATGCTCCTTAGGCCGTAAACTCCAAGATTTAGGGCCAAAACCCCTTCAAATTCTTCCTAGGGCTTAGTCTTCATTTTTAGCAAGCACCTTAATGGGTTTAGGACCTAGAAAAATCATGAAAAGCTCAAGTGTTGAAGAGTTTATGGCCAAGAGTATTTCTTGGGCCGTAAACTCCTTTAGAGGGGTCAAAGGACACCCTAGACACTTCCTTAGGCCAAGAGACTTTTAGGGCAAGTACCTAGATGAGATATGGACTAGTTAAAATTCTTAGAACCTCTTGTGTGAGGGAGTTTACGGCCCAAAGAGTTCTATGGCTGTAAACTCCATCAAATGGTTCCTTTTAATGCCATAAACCTTCCTTAATCCAAGTGTTGAAGCCTAGACTTGTTCCTAGAAATGTTAGGGACTAGAAGGGACAATAAGAACCCTCCCAAGGGAGTTTACGGCCGTAAACTCCAAGGGAAAAGGGTCTTTGGGCCGTAAACTCCCCTTAGGAGTCAATATGGTACCTTAAACTCTTGTATAGCCTTGAAACAATTCCCCTCTAAGGTTGTAGTACTTCCAAACTCCATTCCAAGCCTTGATTGAGAGTTTACGGCCATGAGCTTACTCCCCTGGGCCGTAAACTCTAATGAATATGGTCTTTTGACCTTAAACTTCCATTAGGGGCATTGCACTTCTTTGTTGCAACCCATTAGCCTCCTAGCACTTGACCAAAAGTGTTGTCCTCGCGCTTAAATGTTTATACTTGTATAATTAGTGATTTAATCTCTAATTATTTATATACATATGTCTTCATATGTAATTAGGATCATTGTGTGTGTCTAAGTCATCACTTGACACCAAGCACTTGTCCAATCCTTCCGTACGATAACAGCCCGTTCAATTCCAGTCACATACTACAGGTGAGTTCATACCCCTTAATTAATGTTTTAAACTATTTTAAATGTTTTATGGGGGGGATACAAGTAGAATCATGCTACTTATTATGTCAATCACATGTGATTAGTAAGTAGGATCATATTACTTATTACATCAATCACATGTGATTAATATACAGCATTCAATAGTTTTGGCTACTCATTAGCCGTTTTACCAAACAGTTTCCTTCAAATGATTTTTATAAACATTTATTATGTTTCAAACTAATTATTACACTGTACTTCTTACTCTGTTTATCATATTTCAGACTCATTTACAACTGTGTCTCAAACAAATGTTTCTTATACTTATATTGTTTTATCAAACTTATGCCTTAAATTGTTTTATAGATTGACACCAAGTCGATCTTTCCTTAAACTAATAATTGTGTTTCAAATGTTTTACTAAACTTATTTATGCTTTTATATTATAAATTGCATGCCTCTATATGTATAGTTATATAAGAAATGTTTAAAAGACTTAGGAAGACTATCCACCCTATTTCCTTTTCGCGCCTTGAGATGTGGTCTGGTGGGACATTGGGTATTCGTCCGAAAGTCGTTTAAAGATTACTTATATATCATGTGTACATATGAAGTCATAAAAGGTCCTTCCAATTCATCCTATGCCCTTGGGTAGCAAGGGTATACATCCACGTCCATACGTACCACTTAGATTACTAGTAAGCTACCATATGGGTAGTTCAGGAAGATACTAGAACCATTACTAGAACGAGATATCATACAATGAGTCAGTTCATTCATGAGTCAATACTTTCTAGAACATTACTATACATACATATATACTAGAACGTTTACATTACTATACTTGCTAGATAGGGAGAACACACGTTACAGCTAGCACACGTAGAACCTTACCGTACTCTACTATAATATTTACATTATTATACTTATAGGAGTACTTGTGCATAGATATATCAGTAGGAGCCCTATTACATTTTATATGTATCGACTCTGTTATCAAATCCTCATTCTTACCTTTAACTTGTGATACAATCACATATTCGACGAGATAGAATGGATTTATTATCCTAGTGCCAGAGGATACGAGTTGTGGGATTGACCATTCCTAAAATCTATGTTAGCTATAGAGGTAAAAGCACATCCACGGATGTCAAACGGTTGGTACCATTACAGGTACACAATTAAGGGATTAACTATTCCTATACCCAGCTGTTAGCAACAGAGGTAAGAGTACGTCTACGGATGGCTTAAAGTTAACGTTAACAGTTACCCTAGTACCAAAGGGTATGACTCAGGTTAGTTATATTATTACCTATATTTTGTGACTCATTCACATAACCAATGAGGTAAAATTATATTTAGGTATCCTTTTACCAAAGGATACAATTTCTTATAATGATAATAATAGTAACACAATTAGGTCTGCGGGTGCCAAACGTCATTTCTTTATTACGACCATTCATTATGTCGTTGTTACTAGTCGATAGTATGGTGATATTTATCACATAGTGCCTTTGCCCAAAATCCGGCCCGAGGTAGTTAGTACGGTAGTAGTCCTTTTAGAGCTACGTTTAGTACTACGTTAATTTTTCCAGTACATATTTTTAGTGATAACCTCACTTTCACATAAATGTACAAACTATATTTTTGGATAATGATAGTTATACTTTGGAAAAACACATATTCCTACAAGAGACACACACACAGAACAGTTAGGTCTGGGTAGAAGACACCTTCATATACTAGAAGGAATCATAGGGATTCTAGGGTTTTTCAAACACTTACAATTCATATACATTTACAAATTCTTACAATACATAGACTTACAAATACTTACATACAAATTAAGACACTAAATGCTTATGACCTCACCAGCTTTAAAGCTGATACTCGTTTTCAAAATTACTTGTATCCTCAGGTTATCATAGACAGGTACCGATGCAAGGAGAAAGGATGATGGAGCTTGTTCAAGACTTATCTTTCATTTTGATTTATGCTTTAGTGTTTATCAAAATTTGACAGAATACAATTGTATAATAATAATTTTATTAATGCAATGGATGATGTTGTTGCTTGTTTACTACTTTACATTGTTGTTGATATTATACATGACGTCCTCCGCCCCAGAACGTTTTCGCCGTTCTTGGTTTTGGGGTGTGACACTGGGGCATATCAGGAAACGGGAAACATGTTCCAGTACAATTAAAATTGAACACTCAAAGATTGTCTATAGATCTCGCTGCTTAATTTAGGTGGACGACAATATCCCTAGTCGCCGTCAGCTGAATGGTCCTTAAGATATAGTATCTAGGAACTTAGGTTCAAATATATTATCTAGGAACTTAGGATCACTTTGTCTTACAATTATTAGTATGTCCTAAAATTCATCACAATTTTTCGTGTTTAAGTGGACCACAATACCGACGATCGACCAGACAAAGACGTGAAGATAGAAGGTACTGACAAGCGGATAAAGGTTGTCTAAAAACTTTGATCTCAAATCATTCTTAAAGTTAGATATCATTTTATTTTTGTTAAATTTTTTCATAGTTTCTTCTAATTTAAATATTAGGGGAGCATTAAAAATTTTAAAAACACAACAAAAATCAGAA
The DNA here is from genome assembly GCF_051521515.1 of Lactuca serriola. Taxonomy (NCBI): domain Eukaryota; kingdom Viridiplantae; phylum Streptophyta; class Magnoliopsida; order Asterales; family Asteraceae; genus Lactuca; species Lactuca serriola. Next base: position 118,378,204 of record NC_136416.1, read on the forward strand.
AATTAAAAAAAAAAATCCAAAAATAGTGTTATTTATGTTTTATTTCTTGTTCAAGAAAATTAAAAAAAAAATCCAAAAATACTTTTGTTTCCGTGCTAAGTTTTCTTTTAGTTTTGTTTTGTCTTGAAAAGTGATTTCACGTATAGATAAGACTCATGGAGTTTGTGTCGAAGATTTCTAAGCGAAGGCTTCATCCGTGAGCATCGAAGAATTCGCATTCGAAGGAGCAAGAAATGAAGATTATTCTTTTGACATTTAATCTTTCAACCCCAGAAGCAAGGTGAAGCTGAAATTGAAGAATATGTGACGGATTGCATTGAAGCCTTCTTAATCAGTCTGCTACTTTCTTAAACCTGCTGAAGTGATCTAGAAGTTTAGTTCTCTCTGATGTTCTCTCTGAAGATTCTCAAACTGAAAGCACTATCTTTCAAGAATCAGTACATTAAGCCTCCTCACCCAACGTGCGTTCAATGCCAAATTCTAAAGAAAAGCCCAACCGCTCAAGATGAAGTCATTCATTGAAGATTCATCAAATTCATCTTGAAGTCGTGAAGAATTTGAAGATTAATGCTGAAGCCAAGTTCCCAATGAAGATTATCAGGAAAGCCAGCTACTTTTTAGGGGGAGCTTGTTGGGTCATTTAAGAAAAGAAAAGAAAGCTATAAGCCAAGGGGGAAATTGTTGGATCAATATTATGGTTTATACTTTGCTTTTCTAGGAAATTGTGTTTTTATGTAATATCTTATATGTGTTTACGGCCATGGAGGTGTTTACGGTCGTAAACAGGTTTACGGCCATAAACCCTGTTTACGGCCCATGTTTCCCGTGTGTATATATATAGGGGTGAGGGTGTGAGGAATGGAGTGGTGAACACTAGAGGAGCTTAAGTGTGTGTATTTGAAGGTGTTCTAGAGATAGCAACTAGAGAGAAGTTTTGTGTGTGTGATTCTTTGTATCCGGATCTTCATTCTAATCATATCTTACATAGATTCATCATCTTCTTCTTCTTCTCCTTCTCTTCTATTTGTGATCTGGCATCATCCGTTTGATTGGGATTCCGCACCATCAAACGGATCTGATTGATACACAAGCATTTTTTGGGATTTACAAAGCTTGGACCTTCTGGTTTCCATTTTCATCTAGGTCACATTCCTTGGTTAAATGCGGCCCGTTGCAGTTTTCACATCCAAACCGAATAGCATGGATGTTTGGTCCATTTTAGTCATTCTTCTATCCATGCTTTGCAACATTGCCATTACCACTGACATATCCTCCGAAGCAGCATTTGTTGAACCCCGTGTCACATCATTCCATGGATTATGGTATTCTCTATAATGTTTAGAGAATTCTTCGATAAGTTGCTTAATCTCCGTCGGATTTTTCTTAGTAAGAGGACCTTAAGAGTCAAGAAGTTGGTGGGTGGTGACGTTCACCCCATCATAAAAGATCGAGACCTCTTACTGCACATTGAGGTCATTTTGGGGGCAATTCCTTATTAGACCTTTATAACGTTCCCAAGCTTCATATAATGATTCCCCCAATTGTTGTTCAAAGTTGGCGATGGCCTTTTGAGCTTAGCCACCTTGGATGGTGGGCAAAATTGTTCCAAAAATAGTTCACGCATCCGTGCCCATGTTGTTACCGCGCCTGGTGGTAATGCCTTCAGCCAATCTTTTGCGGCTCCCTTAAAAGTAACAGGGAACATTCATAACAATACTGTTTCTCTTAACACATTTGGGATGTTAAAGTAATCGGCAATGTCGTTCACTTCATATAGATGCTTGTAAACATCTTCGTGATCCTTTCCGGTGAAAGGAAGCTCCTTCAGTGCGGTAAGTATATGCCCTTTGAGTTCAAAAGATGCAGTGGCGGGAATGGTGGGTTGCACGAGGCCCGTTCCGGTGTCGTCTCGAACTCTCATCTTGTATGCCTCCATTGAGAGGTCCGCAATATTGGCCATGGTGTTGTCAGGTTCTTTGTGATCACTTCCTTCAAAATCAGTAAAACTTTCCTCTTTCTCGGTCTCGTACTCAGTGTCTTCTTTTGTGTTTCTTGACCCCCCCCCCCCCCCGTTTTCTTTCCCTTTTTTTTTTACCAACAACCGATTTCAGACTCTTTAAAGGGGACTTCTTCGGAGTATCTTTATCGGCCTTGTCCTTGTTCTTTCGAAGAACGGATTCCGGGTCTTCGAGTGGTGGAATCAAAGATGAATTTGATCCATGGGTTATAAACGGTCTGCAAATAAACAAACAAAACACGTGAAAGTAAAAAACGAAAAATAAATTTCTTACAGTAGCTTTACCACGACGTGGTATAGATAAGAACGTCGTGGTCAACCTAAATTACGAAAATACTTAAAATTAAAACTAAACTCTGACATAAAATAGCCCTAACAATAGCAATATAAAGAAATTAAAACCGAGCAGTTCCCGACAGCGGCGCCAAAAACTTGATGTGTGATTTAATATGCTTATATTTTATTTAAGTTAATTTTATAAAAATAATTTACTTAACTAGACTATTAAACACACTAGCCAGTGTACCTAATCATGCAATAGTATAGTAATGGTAAGAATGAGTGTCGAACACAAGGAACGATGTTTATATTGCTTTATTTTACTATTGACTAATTAATAACTAAATTTAAATAGAAGGTTTTTTTTTCCTAGTTTTGCAAGACTAGATACTTGATTTACTAAACTAACTCTAAATTCACTTAATAAAAGTAGAACTAAAACTAAGCAAATAACAAGTATGAATTACCAAGGCGAGAAAGAGACTTTCGTTCAGCTTCGGATTTGTTGTTATTATGGTTGTTTCATAGAAGTGCAATGGATTTAGTTTCTTTGGCTACCGATTCCTAAGATGACCAAATTGGTATTCACCAGTGTAATCCTTTAGCAAACTAGCTTATTTATTCGGTGATCTAGCGGACAAACTTACAAGTTCACTAGTGTTCAGTTCGAGTTGCTTAGACTTATAATTAATTGACCAATTAAATTTATTGATTCAATACTATATATATTATTTTTCGTCATATATTGGCTCCTATACTTTTTTACCCACTTTTCTACTTAACCCTAGGTTTTAATCAAAACTCTAGTCCTATGATTTTGCAAGTCACAAGATCATAAGATTCAAATTCAATTAAGAAAAATAGTCATTCTATCCTAATCAAATTCAGTAATTAGCAGATTAAAAGCAGTTATGAAAAATACTCGAGGTTCTTTAATAAGCAAAAGTCAACAAATAACCAAATCACTAAATCCTAACTAAGAAATCAACCATGTTTAGACAAGTCATCCTAGCCAAACGAAAGTCATGAGTGTTTAGCTCATGATTTCAGCAAACAAAATCATAAAATCGAGATTCAGAAGTAAAGACATCGTTATACCTAATGAAAAATCGAAAATTAGAGTTTAGTTGCCTTGGATCTCCTTCGTCTAATGATTGTGATTTAATTCCTTGCTTCCAATGCTTAATTCCAGTGCCTTTGCCTTAAAAAACTATGAATTCTCCAGATCCATAAGTCCCCATTCGGAGGTTTATGTGAGATATTTATACTTCTCCCGAAAGTAGGGCACCACGTCGTGGTGATTGTGTTTATCCCGTATTCTACACGTCATCGAATCTAATCGGGAATCTTCAAGACACTACGTCGTGGCAGATATTACAACGACATGTTTGGCATATTTTCCTTTATTTTAGAGATGTAGTCCAAACTTTGAACTCCAAGCTTCCTTAATCCAGCTTCCAGCTTCCTTTTTGCTCCAAACAAGTCTTTTAATACCTACAAAATGATTCATAGCAAATTAAGTACCTTTTGTTCTAGTAAGGGCATAAAATTAATTATAATATCAAGATATGTTGTATAAACATGTGTATAAATATGCACATATAAGATGTGCAAGCAGTTCATCAGACCGAGCAGTTCGCCATTGGGAGCACCAATTTTATTCGTCAAGAAGAAGGATGGTTTACACCGGATGTGCATTAATTACCTAGAGTTGAACAAGTTGACGGCGAATAACTGTTATCCCCTTCCACAGATTGATGACCACTTCGATCAGCTTCAAGGCGCATTTTGGTTCTCTAAGATCAACGTGAGGTCAGGGTAGCATCAGATGAAGGTTAGAGAGGAGGACGTGGAGAAGACCGCATTTCGAAATTGTTATGGTCATTATGAGTTCGTGACGATGCCTTTTGGGCTCACTAATATGCCTGCAGTATTTATGGATTTGATGAATCAGGTGTGCCGGCCGATGCTTGATCGATCAGTCATTGTGTTCATCGATGATATTTTGGTATATTCCAAGTCTAGGGAGCAGCATGAAGAGAATCTTCGAGGGCTTCTAGGAGTTTTGAGGCGAGAACGGATGTATGCTAAGTTCTCGAAGTGTGAGTTTTGGTTATGAGAGGTTCAGTTCTTGGGACATATCATCAACAAAAATAGGATTTTGGTTGACCCGGCCAAGATTGAGGGCGTGATGCAGTGGGGGGTTCCAAAGTCTCCCTTGGAGATCAGGAGTTTCTTAGGTTTAGCGAGATATTATCGGAGATTTATTTAAGATTTCTCCAACATTGTAGTACCCCTCACTCGTCTGACGAGGAAGGGCGTGGATTTCCATTGGGGCTATGAGCAGCAAGTGCCATTCAAGAGTCTAAGACAAAAGTTGTGTGAGGCCTTCATGTTGACCCTCCCCGAGAGTGTTTAGGATTTTGTGGTGATTTGTCATGCATCCCTCATAGCTTTAGGCACAGTGCTTATGAAGCATGGGAGAGTTATTGCACATGCTTCTAGGCAGATGAAGCCGAATGAGGTCTGCTATCCGACTCATGGTTTGGAGTTGTGGCAGCAGTGTTTGCTCTCAAGATTTCACGACATTACTTTTATGGGTTCGGTGTGCTATATAAACGAATCACAAGAGTTTGTGATATCTCATGGATCAGCCGAATCTGAATATGAGACAATGTATGTGGCTTGACATGGTCAAGGATAATGACTGTGATATTTTGTATCATCCCAGAAATCCAATGTGGTGATTGATGCTCTGAGACGCAAGGCGGCTAGTTCTACGATTGAGGCATGTGTATGAGGATTTTAATTGATTCGGTATTGTTGGATTTGATCAAGGAGGCTCAGGACGAGAGAGTTAAGAAGGAAAATTACAAGAATGAAAGACTCATGGGTGAGGTTAACAGGTTTACTACTAACAATCGCGGATTATTAACCCGATATGGATGGGTTTGGGTGCTAGATTTTTGTGGGATTAGACATATTGTATTGGAGGAGGCACACAAGTCCAGGTTTTCGATACACCCTGGAGCCACCAAGATGTACCGAGATTTGAGGCTTAGCTACTGATGGCCATACACGAAGAGGGAGATAGCATGGTATGTTGAGAGGTACTTGACATGTCGAATGGTCAAGGCCGAACACCAGAGACTGCATGGAAAGTTGCAGCCACCGTAGGTTCCCATGTGGAAATGCAAACATATTACTATGGATTTCTTCATCAAGCTACCTCAGGCAGCTAAGGGCACGATGCGATTTGGGTGATAGTAGATCGGTTGACCAAGAGTGCTGCTTTCTTAGCTATTCATGAGATCTCTTCAGCTAAGAAATTAGCCGACTTGTATGTGTGAAAGACCGTTGCTCGGCATGGTATTCATGTATCATTGTATCTGATCGATATGTTAGGTTCACATCTTATTTCTGGCAGACGTTCCACGAGGAACTGGGTATAAGGTTGCATCTCAACAATACTTATCTTTCGCAGACGGACGGTTAGAGTGAACGGACCATTCAAACACTTAAGGTAGTTCTTCAGAAGATAGATCTCATCCAGCATATTAGTAAGACACTTCAGACAGCTCAGAGTCGGCATAAGAGTTATGCCAACAAGCATTGATCTGAGTTGGAGTTCCAAATTGGCGACATGGTATTACTCAAGGTATCACCATGGAAGGGTGTTATACGCTTTCGGAAGAAGGGCAAGTTGGGGCCACAATATATTGGGCCGTTTCGAGTAGTAGCCAGGTTGGCAAGGTAGCATATAGATTGGATTTACCTGAGGAGCTTAGCCATATCCACAATACTTTCCATGTTTTGCATCTTCAGAAGTGGACGACTGATGATTCAACAGTTGTTCCCTTTGGGGATATTCAGGTTGATGATCACTTGAATTTTGTGGAGAGAGCAATGGCAATCTTGGACCAAAAGACGAAGAACTTGCAGAACAAGGTGGTATTGTTAGTCAAAGTTTAGTGGGAGCATCAGAAGGGTCCGAATGGACATGAGAACCCGAGTCAGAGATGCGAGATCATTTTTCGAAGTTGTTCGCTGAAACAGACTTCGAGGACGAAGTCTAGTTCAAGTGGGGGAGAATTGTAACATTCCGATGATGAGGTATTTTCAAAATTAACCCTAAGTATGAAGAGTTATTGCATTTTAGCACTTTTTCATGATAAAGCTTGCAAAATGGCCCATAGTAGCCTCTTTGTAATTCTGGACCGAGTTTATGTACGCTGGGCGTACGTAGTGTACGCGGGGCATACACGCGACAATTTTAAACCTTAATTTTTAGGGTTTGGACCCTATATCAACATCAGTAAATCTCAAATGCTCACCCCCTGACAAGCTTCTAGCCCTAATTTCATCCATTACCACCCAAATCTCTAGTGTGTGTTCCTTTGAGCATGAAAGTGTGTGTTTGTGGTACCTTTGAAGCAAGGTGAAGATAGAAGCACCAACTTAGAAGATCAAGACCTTATAGATAAAGGAATACCTCACCTCCAAGCTTCATTTTGAGGTATAAGATTCTAAAATTGATGATCCTATCACTAGATCTTGCTTATGTCCTAAGTTTATGCTTATTAGCCCCATAATCTTGGTTGTTTAGGGTATGAGCTACGCTAGAACCAATGAGTCCTCCTTGTAGACATTTTAGGGTAGTTGGAGTGATAAAAATATGATCTTGGCTCTTATTTATTCCCCTTGCATGAGTTTGTTTGTCTTAATGGCTTAAGATGTCGGGGTTTTTAGTGTTAAGCACTTAATGGCCATGCTAGACCATAAAGTTGGAAACTTTATGGTTAAGGACAACATTTGGAACTTGGATCTGGTTTTGGACGAAAAGTCTTCATGCATTAAGCACTTAAGGATCTGGTTTGCTGACCAGGTGCATACGTTGGGCATACCAAATGGTACGCTGTGTGTATGTGGTCTTCCCCCTGACTCCTCGGTCAAACGGAGTATGCCCTGCATATATCTGCGTACTCCCCACGTATTGGGTTGAATCGGCTAGGTTAACTTAGTTGGTTTGTTGAGTTTGGCTAATTTTGACCCAATGGTATTTTAGGTAATTTGAGTGGCATTTGATATTAGTTATTATTTGGTGTTTAGGTGACCATTCGAGCTGTCATTCGGAGCTGTGTTCTGCCAGAGATCTTTTCAGACTGAGAGATGAGTTTTCCTCATTGTACTTACGGGTCGAAGGCACCAAGGCTGGCCCATTGGTTGAAAACCTGTTCCATATTGTTGTTGATATGTTGGGCATGCGGTAGACCTGTATAATTATATGATAACTACAAATCAGTGTTAGATTGGTAGGCCTATAGGACCACCTGTGATAATTGGCAGTATGGTTATTTGTTTGATGGGTATACTTGTTGTTTATTATATGTCGACATGTTATGTGGGTTGAGACTATTGCTTTGTGGTGTCAGCCAACAGACCGGGCATTCCAACTGGGAGGTTGTGTGCCAGTGTAATCCAACTGGGAGGTTGTGGACCCAGTATGTGGTATGCAAGACAATCCAACTGGGAGGTTGTGGGCCAGGGTAATCCAACCTGGAGATTGTGGACCCAATATGCTAATCTATGTATTTTATATGTTGTGTAATGGTACTTTGGGGGAACTCACTAAGCTTTGGCTTACAGTTTCAGTTTATTGTTTCAGATACTTCTAATGGTCGTGGAAAAGTAAAGGTGTGATTGTGTACATCTTCCTGTTTTTGTGTTATTGGGTCTTGAGAAAACTCTGATTTTGAATAATACTTTTGAATCAATGGTTCTTTTGTAAAAAATGATTGTTTATGGTTGTTTTTAAAAGTTTTAAAGTTTTACGGTATTTGGGATGTTACAGTGTACAAGTTCAATACCTAGTTTCTGGTCAAGGCTTGAGTACGCTAAGCGTCCAAGCTGAGTATGTTGGGCGTACTCAGCTGAGTAGACTCGGTTGACTTTTTAACTTTTCGACTTTGACCTGTTTTTGACCAAGTTGACTTAGGGGTGTTTTGGGTATTTTGATTATAAGTTAAGTTTGGTCATGTTCCAATGAATAGGTGACCGGTAGAGCTGATATTTAGAGCAATGTCGTGTTCATCGATCTTTCAGACTAAGAGGTGAGATCCTTCACTGCACTTGTGGGTCGAAGGTATCAATGCTGTCCCACTGGATTACGTTTGTAGGATGACAGTTTCCTTCATGACAATTTCATGTTATGCCTATATATGCTTGTTGTCTCTGTAAAATAGATCTGATACCAGTTGAAAGAGACTGAAGGGGGTGAAATATACCAAGTACCAGTTGAAAGAGACCGAAGGGAGTGAAATATACCCAATAGCAATTGAAAGAGACCAAATGGGGTGAATAGACCCAATATATGTTGAAAGAGACCAAAAGGGGTGAAATATACCTAGTACCAGTTGAAAGAGACCGAAGGTGGTGAATTCCTTCACTGTACTTGTGGGTCGAAGGTACCAATGTCGGCCCATTGGATTATCTTTGTAGGATGACAGTTGTCTTCATGACAATTTCATGTTATGCCTGTTTATGCTTGTTGTCTTTGTGACTCTTGCTGATATGATTGTATGCTAGCTGTGGGGTGTAAAATACACCCGATACCAGTTGAAAGAGACTGAAGGGGTGAAATATACCAAGTACCGGTTGAAAGAGACTGGATGGAGTGAAGTATACCCAATACCAGTTGAAAGAGACCAAATAGGTTGAAATAGACCCAATACATGTTGAAAGAGAACGAAGGGGGTGAAATATACCCAGTACCAGTTGAAAGAGACCGAAGGTGGCGAATATAGACCCAATTATATTTTGATTGTTATGTATGTATGGTATGGGGTATTTTGAGGAAACTCACGAAGCTTTGTGCTTACAGTTTTTGTTATGGTTTCACGTACTCCCAGCTTGAAAGGGAAGGGCCCGACATGATCGCACTGCATCTACCCATGTTTTCTACATTATGTGATTTTGATTTTTTGTACTCTGACATTTTTTTTTCTCTATTATATACTTTGGGTTGATTTGATATGACTATTGAATGCTTTGGAATGAATTAAAACAATTTTTTTATCTTGAATTTTTGTGATGTTACATTTGGACATGAGTAATTTGGACATATCACATACAAAGTCTATTATTTTAGGTATGCCATTCATGAAAACTGCAAAAACAAAAATATATGTTTATAATGGCACAATTTCAATGGAGTTTGACGAGGAAGTGGTTAACTTTAAGATAAATGATGTTGATTTTACTTTTAATAATATTTATGTTAATTATCTAGGTAACAACTGTTTTGGTCAAAAATACCAAATTGAATGAGATGTTGTGATGTGCAATAGAGAAAGGTAAAGAGAATGACACGGTCATTTACAAGGAAAGCCCTTGATCCTTGCTAGGACCTCCGACACAAAACCTTGGGAGGTGATAATGATCACCTGCCTCAGTGATTTTGTTAATATAAAATGATGATTACAGAGAGTGTTTCAGAAAGAACAAGCTTGTAGTGTAAGCGAAGAGTAACTAGTGTGTCGTGTGCGAGATACATATGTCAATTTAAAGTCTAAACTAGCTAACAAGATGTCTGATATTCCCGGGATCCTCTATGACCAGCATTGTGAACATTGTTGGACTTGGTATTTCGGGTCTTTAGCATAGTTGAGATGACTCTCTATTGAGAATATGTCTTCTCTTGACTATTTCTACACATGTGTTAATTAAGAACGAAATATGACCGTTATAAATGTTAGTAAATAATAATAATGGTAACAGCCGGGATCCTGAGATAGTTGAGGATCTTGAATATCTGATAATGTTTGAGGATCTTGAATGCTTTGAGAATCCTATCCATAACACCAACAGTCCTTTATCTGAGGACTAGTATGAGTTTTCTACTATTTCTATGCAAGAAAATTTTGTAGAGAGGAAGTTATCTGACACATGAAAAGAGCTGGAAAAGATAAGCTTAGGGAAGAAGAGGAGAAGTTGATTTCGGCTAAGGAAAAATCAGAGAAAAAAATAAAAAGAAAATGTGGAAGAGGTGATTTCTAATACGAATCTGAAAAGAAGAAAATCTAACAAGAAAGAGAAGATTTCTGGAAATAAAAAGATCAGAAAAAGAAAGAGAATAAAAGATCTGAAGAAAAACTTATCTGATAACAATATGAAGTCTTTCCAGTTTGCCGTGCAAGTTCCAGATCTGCCAATTTTACCATATCTGAAGGGGCCTGTACTGACAAGGAAATGAGTTGAGCTTCAAGAAGTCCTAACCATACCAGTTAGCAAATCTGGTTGCGCAAAGTCGAGCCAACAACTTTAAAAATGGGCGGCTTTCCAGGAGGCAACGCGATGAGTAGTTTTTAGTTTTTTATTCTTTCAATAAAGAGATGGTTGTAGTTCCAAGTAAGCTTGCCGAAATCAGAGGATCGACATAGTTGTTGAAATTCAGATTTTTCACCACATCATCGTCAAAATCAGATTTCAGCAATCTTATCAGGTTTATTTTTTCCTAGTTGCACTCTTTTGTTTTTTATATGCTTTATTGAGTTGTTCATTCCTCTCGGAGCTTTGAGGATAATGCATCATTTTAAGCTCGGGGAGGGGGTTAGTGTAAAAATTTACACTTTTTAGTCAAAATTTTTTATAATTTTTAGTTTTTTAGTTAATTTTTTTTAATTTATTTCTGCATTGCATTTGCATATAAAATATTAAAATTATAAAAAAAATATTTTCCTTTTTATTTTTTTGCATTCATAAAGAAAAAAAAAACAAAAAAGATTTTATTTCTGCACACATATAAAAAATTTTGAAAAAAAAAATTAAAATTTAAAAGTTTTACATGAGATGAAGATATTATTATATTTGATAGCTCTATAAATATGAAGTATGATAGGAACCAAAAACAATAGTCTCATTACAATCAATTCTTAGAATAATATTTTCATATCAAAAAGTGCTTTAAATGTTTTCGAAATATGAACCAACATAAGTGTTGAATAATTTTTAAAATGGAAGTGTGGGATGAAAAAATGAACAATGTTTTAAAAATAATTTCCTTAAATTCCTTAAAAAGAACCTAGATTGAATAACCATTTTCTTTCATTGAAGTACCAAACCTTATAGTTTCTACGCCTTTTGAGGTTAGGATGGAACTCTTGTTATATCCACACAATTTATTATCATTTTTTAAGGATTGAAGATATGGTGGGCCTCAAGGTGAAATCCGCGCCCCGTCAATATATATGTTAGAAATGGTACATTAAGCAACTTGAAGAAATCTGAAATTCAAAGTCAAATCCAAGTCAAGTTCAAGTCAAAATCTAGAAACAATCAAAGTTAAATCAGAAGAGTTGATCAAGACAAAGAAGATGTGTGGTATAATGAGATAGATCCTCTGATAGTGGAATCATAGGTTTAAGCTTGGATTTTCTATCCAGAATGGAGCTTACCATGTTTATTGGACGAGTTCGGGATAAAAGAAGGGTAGGTAAAGCTAAGTTTTTATAAACGAATTTTTGTGAAATTATTTTTAAAAATACACTGTTTTCACAAATTTAATTCGGCGTAAGAATTATTTACTCAAACTTGGTTTGACTTATTATATGATTTATGAATCTGCAATAAAGGTATTGGGACTGTTGTCTAGGTAGTTATTTCATTGGAGCTTTCATCGGTGTGAAACCTGATCATGTGAAGGAAAAGAGTGAAGTACTTTTAGTTCAAGATTTTAAGTTTTTTTTTATTTTAGTTTTATTATAAATTCTTTTTAGGTCATCTACATATTTCCATTTGTTTATAATGTTTGATCTTTTTATTACTTGAGGGCAAGTAAGGTTCAAGCTTGGGGAGATTTGATAGATGCCATTTATGTATCTTTTAGGGTAGTTTTTATTAATATTTAGTGTCATATTTTTTACATTTGCATGGAATTAGTTTAAATAATGTCCAGCTCATATCTTTTATCAGAATTCTCGTACTGCTAGCATTTTTATATCATTTTCAGATAATTCAAGCGGATCAGTATTTTGGGAGCAACTTTAGATGCGTTTGATCGATGGAGCATTAGAGTTAAATGGAGCTTAGAACTTATGAAGAAGGATTTTGAGGAATTTTAGAAGCTATTATGGCCAAGAAACATTCAATCGAATTGATTTTACGAAGATAGATTGCTACATTCTAAAGCCTAAAGGATGTTGTTAGCCGCTTTGACCCCCTATTAGTATTTCGACAATATCTCATGACTCGTAAATAAGATTAACAAGATTTCAAATGTTAAGAAAAATAGACAAATTTTCGAACAACTTTCATGTTTAAGTAAACTAAAGAGTCATGACCAAAACATGCCAAAAACCCAAACGTGCGACCATATTTTTGACTTCTATGATCGCATAAATGAGCCGTACTTTTGCAATGTCGAAAAAAGTCATCTAGAAGTCATCTAAAGAAAAATCTCAAATTTGCGAGTGTATTTTCATATATGTGATCACATTTTTGTGATGCAACTCCTGAAACTTTATAAATAGCATCGTAATTCATTTAAGGGCAATTCTGGGAAAAAAAATCTCTAAATCTACGATTTCATATCGTGATTCTACGATCACATTTTCTAATATCTTTCTATGGAAGCTTTGTCTTGCATATAAATATGGCCCTCATAATCAGATTTAGAAGGGAGACAGTTCCAGGCGATGAAAAGCACTTCTGAAGGCGATTTCTAAAACTTTTCAGCACTTTTTGAAGATCTGAAGATCGTGAATCATCTCATACACTTAGTTTAGAAGATTAATACATTAATGTTTCTTTTTATTAGTTAGATTCATTTTAGCCTTGTCTTGCTAAAACCCTAGTTTTTAGTTCTACATTTGACTAGTACTTTTCATGTGATTAGTTATCAGATCAGATTTTCTTTATGTGCTTCTATCTAGATTGTTTCAGTTTTGAACTTAATGAATGTTTGATTTTTAATTCCTGTTTGTCTGATCACCTAGGTAGGGTTTTATCATTCTAGTTAATCAGTTAATAGAATCAGAAATTGTTCTTGTCAACTAGTAATAATTAAAGAGTATCAGATTGGTTCCGTTTTAGGGATTTAACTCTAATATAAACTGAAATTTCATATCTTTACGCTTCCGAGCTATGAGAAGTATTGGGTATTACTATGAATTTTACATAAATCTTAATGCAACTCTACTGATCTTAATTAAAAACTTATTTTAATTAGACAGTAAAAAGTTAGGGTTAACAGAAGAGTTTTTTTGGGTTAATTTAAATAGGTAAAAGATATTATACTAGAGCTTTTTAGTTTTTCTCAGTACCAACTTAGATAGAACACATTCCGAATAACCAGATATGCGTTGATTGCATGATTAGGAATGTCGCAACAGGACTGAATTTGTTTGTACTATTGAGTTTTGTTTAGTTTATTTTCACTGCAATTTTTAGTTTTTAGTTTAAATAAAAAAATCCTTTTATATTTATGTTTTATTAACTAGAATGTACGTGATGAAAAACGACACTGACCATTAGGCTCTGTCCATGAGGATTCGAACTTGCTTCCCTGTGCAATATTATTAGTGCAACCAACACTGAAATATTATTTGCTTAATACTCCCGCGACAACGTGTTGACATGGATCATAGCCTTGAATATTAATTTTGGATAAAATATTAAGGAAATGAATCAATTGCAACTAACTAAATCGTGTCTCTTGGTTTAGATGTCTGGAAATGGTGATCTTTCTCCACCTCCTCCAACTTCTCACAAATTCACTTTCTTGTCTATCCTCTCAAAAGGTTGATAGCGAGTCACAATCTGTTGCAAACAGCTGTCGTAGGATTGAAGAAGTCTCATTCCAACAATGTTGCTACTACCCCAGTCATGGCTATCCAACAAGGAAAGGGTAAAAAGAGAAATTCTTATTCCCAACCCAAGTGGTTTAGACAAAAGGATGGAGTGTTGGAATCATTTGACCTCAAATCAGACGATGAATGTGAGTCTTGTGTTTTGGGCAAGATGACTAAATTACCTTTCATTGGTACTTGTGAAAGAGGTGAAGATTTGTTAGCACTCATCCATATTAATGTATGTAGTCCTTTTAGATCCGCCAAAAGGGATGCTAATTGCTACTAAGTGACATTTATTGATGATTATAGTAGATATGTGTATATCTACATAATCCTCCATAAGGGATGCTAATCACTACTACGTACCATTAACTGATGATTATATCAGATCGGGGCATCTTTATCTTCTTGCTCAATTGATTCTCTACCTCGTGCTTAAACTCTTGAACTTTTCAAAAGTTTCTGATTTATGCTTGATTAAGTAGATATACCCATATCTACTATAATAAACATGAATATAACAAGAAAGAAATAAAAGATAGAGTTAAGTCACATACCGGTAAGTACATCCGGCGTTGCACGGGCCTTATTGGTGGTCAACTGAAACACCCTGATCTTCACTGCAGGAGCCTCCGCCTTGCCTTGGCGGCCATCTGTATTCCTCAAGGTGGCTAGCGCAGGCACCCCACAACTCCCCCAGACAATATCAGGCCGTCAACATTTTTATGGGCAGTCTGGTTGCAGTGAAAACAAATCGGAGCCTTGTTGGGGCATTCCCTGATCACGTGACCTGCCGGGCCACATTCGAAACATCTGGAGCTTGTAGTTCGATAGGCTCCACTACGCGGCTTGCTACACTTGGCACATCGGCCCCGACCGTGCTGGCCTCTGCTATGAACATCAGAGGTCTTGGGCTTCTTCTCCTGACCCACTGTTGTCTACACCTGCTCCGACTTCCGCTCATCTGGAGCTACAACTCAATTTACAGCTCACGGGCCTTCTCAATCATAACATATAGGGTCTTGCACCCTGAAAATCTCATGAGCTTCATGATATCATCCCTCAACATAGCATGATATCTATTCTTCCTCGTCTCCTCATATGCAGCGTTCTGCGGGACTAGCAATGCCCTCACTCTGAAGTTGGCAAAGATCTCTGCCACAGTCTCTGTAGTCTGGTAAAGGTCCTGGAATTCCATCACTAGCTGCTATACCTCAATGGCTGGTGTAAATTCCTGATAAAACCTCCACACAAAATCCTCCCAAGTCATCACTATAACAACCGTCGTACCAACCGCTCGGGTAACCTCTTCCTACCAGTCCCGCGCTCTGTCCCTCAGCAAGCAGGACATGAATCCTACCTTTGCCTCCTCGGGGAAAAAGCTCATGTGTGGAGCATTCTCTATTTTGACGATCTAATGACGACTAGCGATGGGGTCCTTAGCCCAAAAGAACTCAGGTGCTCCATACGCCTTGAACTCTCGGAACAAGGGAGTTCGAGCCCTAATCTGTCATGTGGCAATCTTGGCTCAAAATCAATTAAGCCGCTCCTCCATGATCTCCATAATCCTTTCCTTGACAGTATCGAAAATCACCAGGGTAGCGTCAAGGATGTCGCGAGTAACCACGAATGAAACAAGCTCGTGCAGCCTCTCATCACTCGGTTAACACCAGAACCTGAACCCAAACCAGAGCCCAATCCTGAGTCTGAACCTCCTCACGTAGCCATCACCATTCGCAAACTGAAAATACAACATAGAAAACAACTGATAAAGAGGTTCGAAGGGCTTTTCCTCACTGGTATCCTTGGAATTTCCAGGCCTGCACTCATCTTAGGTACAAGTCATGTGCTTCCAGTAGTACGGGCCCAATACTACCTTCCACACCTACCTGTACCTTCCTCATGGTCAGACCTGATTCCTCCAATTCATCATAACTCATACAGCACAACACACATATCAAAGACTTTTCTAGAATTTCTCAATCGTCACAAAATCAGAACCACAATCAACACCGTGGGTTGCCTTATGCATGTAAGTTATACACAAATTGAATCACACAGACTGTCATATAAAGTTTCTACCCTAAGTCCACAACCAAACAAGGAACATGAAATGAGGCAGAATCCATAATTCTAGGGCTACGCAATCCTAAACGTATATAACTTTGAAAGCATACACTTAGCAAATACAGAGTCAATCATTGATTCCAAGAAATATATGACACCCAATTATCCTAGGCTATAAGACATCACACAAATCAGGCAATTCTATCAGATAATTCCTGAAGGTATCCTTAGCCCTACTCTAGCATGCAATTCACATACCAATCATACTAGTCATAATACATAAGCATGGGTAATTTGGGAAACACTTACTTAAGATAGGCTAATCGCACGCATTACACTCTCCCTTTTTACTTAAGAAAACCTTTTTCAGAAAAATTCAATTCTTTTTCTTTTGAAAATATTATCATTTCCTCAGTTTGAGTTCTAACACACCCAAGAGTGTGTCCGAATCCCTCAAACCAAGGCTTTGATACCAACTTGTAATAGCCTAGAAACCAAGAGAAAATTTTTCATTTTCAATTAGGATTTACAATCATAATTTTGATTCCAAAATCCATTACATAATCATCATATCAAATCATTAGAGTGGCAACATCAATAAGTATGGAAAATAGTGGGGAGTGAATGTTGCGCCATCAAGTCGGGCCCTTCGTCTTAGTAGCGAAAGTACCTAAAACCACAATACAATATGTAACCATAATCTTAGTGAGTTTTCCCAAAGTACCAAATACCAAACATACACCTGGGCCAAGACCTGCGGTATATTCCGACCCAAAATGCAAGTATGAACCCCACCCTGGGGCCTCACCCTAGGGTATATTTCAACCCGAACGTACGATAGTGGGCCACGCCCTGGGGTATATTTCAACCCAAACATGCCATAATAAGCCCAGTCCTGTGGTATATTTTAACCCAACATGCCATATTGGGCCCGGTCCTGGGGTATATTTCAACCCGATCATGCAAACTCAATATATATCTCACAACAACTAGCATTCTAAATAACCGAATAATGGGTCGACATCGGTACCTTCGACCCATGGATACAAGGAGGAGACTCACCTCGGTCTGTTGGTAAATACTAACTGCTTAGCTACTGATCCAGGAAATCCCACACTGAACATACACAAATTAACCTAATTAGAAATGGGTTAATAATCATGACTATAGGCCTACATTCCAATCCAACTCCGAAGGTCAGGGCCCCCTTCACCTTACCCATAATGGACTTAATCAACCCTGGCCAAAACACAATAATGGGCCTTAAGGACCAAAAGACCAACTCATAACACTTAAGGCCAACAACCAAAATCTGAAACCCACCTACCCTAAACAGGTCAAAGCCCAAAAGCCACAAAAGTACAACAATTGTCCAAGGCCCACTGGGGCATACGTGCGACGTAATACTAGTACGCTTGGCATAAGTCAATCCCAACTAGTATGTGTGACATACAACTTAGTACGCTCAATGTACTGAGATATTAAGCACTTTCAACCATTAAGTGCTTAATCCATACAGTCACTTCGTCAACTTCCAGATCTCGATCATTTAAGGGTTCCTAGGGCATAAAGTTGGCAACTTTATACCTTTGCATGTCTTATGGGAGCCGAACATCCAATTTTTTCCACCAAGACTCGCTTTAAGGACCTATATCTAGGCATGGTGTCATAACAACTATCAAGATAGCATTTTTATGCCTCTAACACACCAAAGGGACTAAGATCTAGTATTACAAGCTTTAGGAGTTTCCCAAAGTCACAAAAGAGAATCCATGGACCCAAAAGAACTCATAAGAAAACCCTAACTCTCACTATAAAAAGAAACAACAAGGTATGAGCTTTTTACCTCCAAAAGCTTCCTAAGATGATGTAGATTCAGGATCTTGAAGCACAACCACGCCCAATGCATGCACACCAAATTCTTCTTCTTTCAAACACACCAAAAAAGGCCACCAAAGTTACTTTCAAGCTCAAAGATCACTCTCAATTGAAAACTAGGGTTTTAGGGATGAAAATAAGCAGTGAAGGCTGATAAGGGTGAGGGTCCAAGAGTCATAAGTGAGCTTATATAGGGCTCATTCCATAAAATTAGGGTTTTAGAATTAGCTACATATGCCCCGCTTGTGTGGCTCAGGTTCCCGCTTCCATATACCGAAGTACACTAAGAATACATAAACGTACGCCTAGCGTATGTGGGGACTCCTTCCGAAAATCAATTTTTGCTTTAGGGGTTAAAAGAGAAAAATACATGGGTCCAAGTGTTGCACAACTTCTGGAGCTTAGAAGTTGAATAATCAGACGAAGGAGATTAATTCATCTGAGATTTTGCGTTTCATTCTTGAGCAGACTCCAGTGATCTTTGGTACGGTCAAGGAGGGCATTCTGGAGATTTTAGATGAGAGTTTGAGCTCCTTTCGTTCTAAGATGGTGGCCTTGGTAGGAGCGCGTTCTTTGACCTTCATGGAGTTTCGGGCGTGTAGGGCTCTGGACTACTGTGGGGAGAAGGACCAGATAGTGAGCAGGTGGTAGTTAGCAGATATTGCTAACGCTTTCCGCACTAGCATTTACCCCAAGGGGGAAAAGGTCAAACTTGCTTCCTATCTTCCTAAGGACAGGGCATGAGACTAGTGGAAGGAGGTTGGGTGCTCCGTTGATGATGAGACTGTTGATTCCATGTTATCAGAAGATTTTGTGACCAGGTTCAAGGATGACTTTGCACCAGTGATTAAGGTGTAGCAGTTAGCGCAAGAGTTTCAGTATCTCAGCCAGACTACTGGGACAGTGGTAGAGATCACCGTGATGTTTCGGGACAGGGCGCTTTTGTTTCCGCAGTATGTGGGGCACGAGGAGATGAAGAAGGCGATCTATCACGACATGTTAAGGAGCGATATTCGGCAATTTGTGAGCCGATCTAGTTGTAAGACAATGGAGGATATGATAGAGAGAGAGATAGATAGATAGATAGAGAAAGATTGATATCGAGATGGAAAGGAAGAGGAAACCGGGTCACGCTTAGGTTTCAGGGGGATTGGGAAAGAGGTCCAAGGTTCAGGATTCGAGATCGAGAGGCCAGTAGGTCCGGAGCCACCGTGGGAAGTGCGGAAAGGTGCACAAGGGACCGTACAAGGTGGGTGGTTTGGGCTGCTTCAAGTGTGGCCGGGCAGGTCATTATAGCAGGGATTGTACTGCTACCACCACCAACCCAGAATCTGATCCGATTTGCTTTCATTGCAATCAGAGGGGCCACAAGAAGGCTAATGTCCGAGTTTGGCTACTATAGGGCCGGTTTCAGCACCCACCCATGTGACTCTTCAGATCATTGACGGTCGCTAGATTAAGGCGGATGCACTTGTGGTGAAGAGCAGGGATTTCCAGTTGACGGTCAAGGAGGCTTGCACGACACTTAATGTGGTGATGGGTATGTATCTTCTCCTTATCTCTTTATTTATATTGAATTGTTTTCTTATGTTCATATGTTTTATTTTAGGATCGTTCCTCTTGAACGGTATTTCTACTTTGGTATTGTTTTATTTGGGGGCTACCTGATCCATTGTATCGCTTGCACTTATTAGCAAGTTTGCTGGAGCTCCAGGGGAACTGGATTATCCTTTAGATGTCGAGAGATGATCGATATGTCCGGGTAGTGAGGGTTCATCATGATTTTATTTTTCAGATGTTAAGTGAGCAGTATCCGATGGATTTGGTTTCCATTCCTTTGCATGGGAACAAGGTTATTGTGGGTACAGATTGGCTGAGCCCCAATGGGGCAGTGATCAATTGTAAGCAACAATTAGTTCGGATTCCAACCCCAAGTGGGGGAGAGTTATTGGTTTAGGGAGAGAGAGCTCAGAGTGAGCCGCACTTGTGCTCAACAGCGAGGGCCATACATTATATTCAATAGGGTTGTTTCGGATTTATCACCTATGTTGTCGATACCTGGGATAAGGGTAAGGAGACTGTGGATGATGTACCTTTTGTGCGGGAATATCTTGATGTGTTTCCAAAGGATTTGCCTAGGGTGCCTCGGGAGAGGCAGGTTGAGTTCATGATTGATCTGGTTCCAGGCGCGACTCCGATAGCCAAAGCACCATGTCGGTAGGCTGCTCCCGAGATGCAGGAGTTATATACACAGCTGCATGAGCTGTTAGACAAGAGATGCACTTGACCGAGCAGTTCACTGTGGGGAGCACCGATTTTGTTTGTGAAGAAGAAGGATAGGTATCATTGTATGTGCATTGACTACCAGGAGCTGAATAAGGTTACGGTGAAGAACCGTTATGTACTCCCTATGATTGATGATCTCTTTGACTAGATTCAGGGTGCATCTTGGTTTTCCAAGATTGATTTGTGTTCGGGTTATCATCAGATGAGGGTTAGAGATGAGGATGTTTAGAAGACAACTTTTCAGACTCATTATGGTCATTACGAGTTCATGGTGATGCCTTTTGGGCTCACGAATGCTCCAGCCACATTCATGGATCTTAAGAACCGTATGTGCTGGCTAATGCTTGATTGGTATGTGATTGTATTCATTGATGATAACTTGGTCTATTCCAAGACCCAGGAGCAACATGAGGAGCACTTGAGGGAAGTGCTGGACAATTTGAGGAGGGAGAGACTTTTCGCAAAGCTCTCCAAGTATGAGTTCTGGTTGCGCGAGGTGTAGTTTCTCGATCCAGGCAAGGTCGAGGTCATGATGTGGTGGGAGGTTCCGAGGTCTCCATCTGAGATTCGAAGTTTCCTTGGTCTAACAGGTTATTATCGGAGGTTTATCCAGGATTTCTCCAAGATAGTTGTTCCTTTGACTCGGTTGACAAAGAAGACGGTTACATTTCGTTGGGAGCCTGGGCAGCAGGCAAATTTTGAGACCTTGAGACAGCGGTTGTGTGAGGCACCGATTTTGACCATGTCGGAAGGTGTTGATTGTTGTTTATTGTGATGCGTCAATAATGGGTTTGGGGGAAGTGTTGATGCAGAGGGT
Source organism: Lactuca serriola (assembly GCF_051521515.1). NCBI lineage: Eukaryota > Viridiplantae > Streptophyta > Magnoliopsida > Asterales > Asteraceae > Lactuca > Lactuca serriola. The sequence continues at coordinate 118,399,394 of NC_136416.1, forward strand.
CTGCATGATCGCTACGTTTTGAGGCAGCTGAAGCCTCATGAGGTGAATTATCTGACGCATGATTTGGACCTGAGGATCCATGTTTGCCCCTCAAGATTTGGTGACATTACCTCTATGGTGATTGTTGTACCATTTATATGGATCACAAGAGCCTGAGGTACCTGATGGATCAGCCAACTCTGAATATGAGGCAATGTTGTTGGTTGGATGTGGTGAAGGATTATGATTATGAGATCCTTTATCACCCGGGGAAGGGCAATGTTGTACCTTATGCTCTCACCCGTATGGCGGTCGCATCTCCGATCAGTGATATAAGTTTGTGGATGACCGTGATTACTCTAATCTTGGAGCGGATTCGGGAGGCTATGATCGAGGCTATGATGGAAGAGCACCGAAAGAGTGATCGTACTTTGGATCAGGTGGATTCCTTCGATTATGATAGTTGTGGGTTGTTGACTCTTCATCGGCGGGTTTGGGTTCCGTATTGGGGGCGTGTGTTTTGGACTTCGGTGGGAGTTGGGATACATATATTCCGTTAGCGGAATATTCGTATAACAACAGTTATCACGCCAACATTGATCGACCTCCTTTTGATATGCTCTACGGGAGGAAATGCATGACCCCGATTTATTGGGGTGGGGCCAGTTAGTGGGTTATGGGGAGTACTGAGGTGGTACTCAAGACCATTGAGTTAATTCAGCAGGTTCGAAGTAGGCTCCAAACAACTCAGAGTCGGAAAAAGAGTTATGCCGACACACATTGATCAGATCTAGCATTCTCGGTAGGGGATATGGTTCTCCTGAAGGTGTCACCTCGGAAAGGTGTCATCTGATTCAGGAAGAGGGCAAGTTGTGTCCTCGGTATATTGGAACTTTTAGGGTTTTAGCCTAGGTGGGCTGGGTTACATATCGCTTGGATCTTCCAGTTGAGCTCAGTCAAATTCATAGCATGTTCCATGTCTCTCAACTACGAAAGTGTTTAGTGGATGCTTCCGTAAAGGTTCCGTTGGAGGATATTCAGGTGGATGAATGCCTAAATTATATTGAGAGACCAATGACAATTCTTTACTGGAAGACAAAAACCTTGAGAAACAAGGTTGTTAAGTTGGTGAAAGTCCACTGGCAACATCTCAAGGGTTTTGAATGGATGTGGGATCCGGAAGATGAGATGAGGGAGAACTACCTGAAGTTATTTGGAGCAACAAATTCAAGGACGAACTCTGATTCAAGCGGGCTAGAATTGTAACACTTGAATTTGGTAACTTTCATATTTATCCTCTTTCTCTAAAAAGTTTGCAAGTTTTGTCCTTAAGCTAGTACGCAGGGCGTACAGGGTGGTACACTTAGTGTACTACCCTGAAGAGGATCGCGGCTTTGGTCCATGTATGTTGGGCGTACATTGAGTATGCATGGTGTACATGTGGTTAATGAAACCCTAATTTCTAAGGTATTACACCCTATTTAAGCGTAATGATAACCTCATTTGGTCATGTTTAGACTGCCTCCATCTCCCCCTGTCCAGAAATCAAAACCCTAGTGAGTTCTTGAGAGTTTTGAGCCATTAAGTGTGTTTGTTGGTGCTTTGTGAAGGAGAAGAAGAAGTGGAACATTTGGAGTTCTTCTTGGAGCTTGAGGATCCTGAATTAGTTCATCATTTTCTAACCTTTTGAGGCAAAAAGCTACCATCTTGCGAATCTATGATGTTAGATCTAGTCATGTGCCATTTTGTGCTTTTTGAGTCCTTGGATTGATTGTTGAGCCTCTTGATTCACTCCATAAGTGATTGATGGTAGATCTAGAGTACTTTTGGTCCCTTTGTCCATAAAAATGCAAGATTTGAGGTGTTTATAGACTCATGCATGTGTCAAGAGAACCCCATTAAGGAAGTCAGATCTGAAAGTTGGGTTGAAGTCTTAACCGAATAAGAGATTAATGATGGAAGTTAGCCCACTGGGGAGTACGTTGGTTGTAAAAGCAAGTACGCTGCGCGTATAAGCCCAGAGCATGTACGCTAAGCGTACGAGTTAAGTAGGCCCCGCGTATTCAACAGTAGGCTTTGGAGTTTTGGGCTTTTGGTTTTGGGACCATGTTGGACCTTAGGAGTCTAGGGCTTTTTTGGGCCAAACGAATTCAATTTTTGGCCTGATGCTATTTTATTGGACTCTTTTGGTTGAAGTCCCATGAAGGGATTTGGACCCAATTGGGAAAATTGGGCCATATTTGGGCTTTGGGTGATCATTTTGAAATTTGGGCCTGTTGGATAGCTGGTTTGGTCATTTGCCTTGGGCCAAGTTAGGTAAAGGTTAAAAAGGTCTTTTACCCTAGATTGGACTCTTAGTGTAAGTCAAAATTCACTTATTAATTGGATGTTATTTTGTGATTGATAGTGTGAGGATTTTAGCAAGCCAATAACCAGAGATATATCTGTGAGATTCAGCAGTCTGAGGTGAGTTTACTCACTATGTTTAGCGGGACGAAGGCACCAATGCCGACCCATGGTTTATTATGTTGGGATTCTATATGTTTGCATGACTCTTGCATATGTATGCATTGGTATGTATGTTGAGCGGTGCTCGTACGTGGCGAGGCCCGATGACTGTATTGTATGCTATTATCTTTGTGATTATCGCAATTGTTAGTATGATTATATGTTTATATGCTTATATGTGTATCGGGTGGGGCCCAAAGTCAGGCGGGGCCTTGGTGATTGACATATATGTAAACCGAACAGGGCTTGATGGCGGGCGAGGCCTGAGGCCGAGTGGGATTCAATGCCAGACGAGGCTTGATGAAGGGACGTTGCCCGGTATGTGTTTATTATGTATGGTATAGGGTATTGTGGGGAGGTCACTATGCTCTGTGCTTATAGTTTTCAGTTTATGTTTCAGGTACTTCTAGTTCGAAAGTGAAGAGGTCGGGATGATTGTAGAGCACACACCATCTTATTCCGCATTTTTTGATTTACTCTGATATGATATGATGTAATGACATACTTTGGTCTATCTTGGTTGTATAACAATGTTTTGAATTACCGTTTTAATTAAATTAAAAATGAAATTTTTGGGTCTTATTTTTGGGACGCTACAGTTAAAGTAACTGACTTCAATTACCTAATCTAAGATTTGGCCAATCCTTGCTCTAACAAATTAATGATCATAAACTTTTAGGTAAACAATTTCATGCAAATAGAATGATCATTGTTTTTGGTAAAAAAAAATTGATTAAGTGTAATTCGTTCAAATTATATGAGAGGTTGTGGTGTCAGTTCAATGTAAGTGTAAAATAATGATTGAAATTAGACAAGTGCATTACAAGGAAAGCCCTTGATCTTTTATAGGATCTTCGACATAAAAACTTGTGGGGTGATAATCATCACATGCGTTGATATGTTTTATTGATTAAAACTGAAATTACAAAGATGGTGAAGGTAATACGAGTACAAGTGTAATGGTAGAGCTAATCGTGTGTGTAGTGTGCTATTTACAGGTGTTATTTATAGTCTAAGTTAATTAACAAGAAGTCTGAGATTTACGGGATCCTCCTTGAACATGTATTTGCACATTGTTTAACTTAGTATCCCCGGGTCTTAAGCTTGTTCGAAATGACTTTTCGTTGAGAATGAGTCTTGTGTTGACTAGTTATGCACATGTGAGAAAGCTAAAGAAGAATATAGCCTCAGAATTTACAAATTTTAGTTTAAACCAAGTTCCTAGAGAAGATAATGCTGAAGGAGACGCACTAGCCAATCTAGGATATTCCTTCAGGATCCCACAGGAGACCAAGATCCTAATAGTTCACATAATGATCCCAACAATAGAAGATCCAACCAACATACCTGAAGATCTCACGAACCATAATCCCAATCAAGTGGATAACATCATAGCAATCGAAGATCCAATTCCCCGATCCCCTCACTAGGATCTTAATATTCAAAGTCCTGGTCCAAATATTTAGGATCCACACCAACATACAAGATCCTAGATCCAACCCATCATAGAATACCTCCAGAATGGTACGATTCCAAAAGAATAAAAGAGTGACAAAGCATTCAAAATGAGGGTTTCACGCTTTGTGATGATATAAGGAGTACTATACAAGAAATCTATGGCAGGGCCATATCTAAGGTGCTTAGAAGATGAAAGACCCTAACTTTCGTATTTCTGAAAGACCCAAACTTTCATACTTCACAATATAGTTACTCCAAAAATGCTACATGCATATTTATAAATAATATTTTACCTTGATAGTATGATTACAAAATACTGGATACAAACCGACTAAGTCTTAGTATATTACAAAGTGTTATATCTATTACATAACTACCAAGGATATTATAGTTTTATACATGCATAAACCCAAGTACAAAAGTAATAGTATAATTAAACTATTCTAAATCTTCCAACAGTATATGACTATACTGGATTCTCATTTCCTGCAATTGTTAAACACTAAGAGAGGTAAGCGGTGATGCTTAGTGAGTTCAGTAATAGATACAATATAACGTTATGCCATATATATACTTTAATATGGCAAAAGCAAAGGGGTACAAGGAACAACAAAGACATATGTGAAATGCGACAAGCTTTCCATATCAATCGATGATTTCATTTAATGATATACAATCAATAAGACATAACAATTTCAATACTTGATATACATCAATAACACTTTGGCACAAATGGCACAGAAGACATACAATTTCTGATTAAACATTTTGGTAGATTTCAGGCTTTTAACCCTATCTAACCTTCTGCCAATGCCATAGAATAGAAGTCATTCTCTTACGAGACATGCTCTACATGGCCAGAGGCTACATACCAGTACCACCGTGAATCTAAGTCCTTTCACTGATCACATGGTCAAAGGTACAACTTTGCTACCATAATAGCGGAAATAATAACACGAGATGATAACACGGAAAAGCACATAACACATATAATACATAACATACAATTGTTCCTATATATTAAACTCACCGTGAAATAACCGAAGGAATAAATGATAATTTGGGCAGCACTTCAGCTCTAAATATGACTTTCTATGACGAAACTGGGATTTTTAGTTGAAAACTGGCCTTACGCGAGCAGAGTTCCGACTTGAAAGTATGATTTTCTCGGGAACTTCGGAGCGTCGAGACTTGCTTCGAGTGTCGGGGAGGATACTAGGACTTCAGGGGTTAAAAGTGGCATAAAAGAGAGTAGAGATTGAGCGGGAATAGAGTTTCGAAACCAAAACCCGAAGGCTTTGTTTTCTATTTATAATGGCTGAAACTCACATTACGATGGGCGTAAATTATAAGTACGTTAGGTGTATTGCTCTAATAGTCACTACGTTGGGCGTACAACTTAGTACATTGGGCGTACCCTGATGAGTGGCATCAGACGTGTCTAACCTGTGTGACACATGTCGTATGTGAAGAATTTGTTAACGTGGCCGGCTCCGGATCACAAACATGAGTACGCTGGGCGTACTCATGTATGCGGGGAGTACACAGATTTTCCAAATTTCTAAAATCCATATTTTTCGTCTACGAGCTCCGTTTTTTGACGTTCTTTATATCTACGTGTAGGTGAGATTATACTCTACAACTTTTGTTTAGACTTCGTTGGCTAATTTTGACTTTATTTTTGATATTATATTTTTAACGGGCCGGGACAGGAAAAATCCATTAAAAATTCGTAACTTCTTCATCCAATGTCCGTTTTTGTCTGTCTTCTTACCATTGTACTACTATTGACGAGACCTTCGATTCTCGTTTAGGTTGTGTCGGCTAAAAATCACTCGATCTTTATTTTGAGTTTTTAGTTGTCTACTGCTATTACAAAACTTAGAAAAATCATAACTTCCTCATACGAAGTCAGATTTGGACGTTCATTTTATGAAAATTCTCGGTTTAATGAATACTATGACTTTCATTTAGATCACTAAAGCTAAAAAGTAGTTTATCAAAATCCCACTTTTTACATCATACGACGTCGTGTCGGTTCTATCACGAAACATCAATAATTCATAACTTCTTCGTTATAACTCGGATTTCGATGAGGTTTTCGCCTAAATGTTTCTAATTCGATTCGTTACCACTTTCAATAATATAATTTTACTTATTTTCAACTTTATATTTTCGTTAATTTTCAATATTTGACTTTTGATTGGAATCTCATAGGACTTCCAATATTTTCTGAGTGATTCTAAACATAGTTTTACATCATTTCTAGTAAAAACTATCTATTAGAACTCAATGCTCAAAATCACATAATATTTCATAATATTATTCATTTTTAAAATTACATAACACGATAACTGAACGTGTATGTTACAAATACCTCTTCCTTTTGAGGATTTCGTCCCCGAAATCATAACGACATAAATAAATGGGGACATTTCGTTCTTATCTCATTCTTATTTTCCCAATTATATTTTGGGCCTCAATGGTGTTTCCACTTAACGAGCACTAACTCCAAGACGTATGCACAAAGCATATCTTCTACTGTTTGGATTGTTTTCTCCGTCTGACCGTCTGTCTGAGGTTACTATTTGAACTACATACTACATCAAAATGTTTTGGCAAAGTCTTGGTCTATTAATTCTGAAAACTTCATTATCCTTTCCTTTGATATTCATTTAATTCTTCTAAATCTTGTACAACATCAATTGCGATACTGCCGAAGTATTGATCACCATCTCCAGTTCTTCTAACTCTATAAATAATCACTGCTTCAATCTGGATGGCGGTGGAATAACTTAACAGATTGCACCAACACATTTATCTCGTCTAAATGTGTTTCAAACGCACATCATTCTTCCGAAGATGTTATTATTTCATTAAACATACTTTAAATGTACAATACCACTCTATAAGTATTAATACACAATTTACGATATCACTTAATAAATATTATTTTACGATATCCCTCGATCGTTTATCTATAAAATTATCGATGTCGACTATCATAAGTGTTTTTATTACTTCGAAAAGTTTCTTATCAATTATAACACGGAAATTTTAGAATCTAGAATACTTAAAATTTCTTCTTCCAGACCAAGGTCGACAACGGACCTTAAACTTTCTCAAGTACTAGCAATATAAACAAGCAATTTGAAAATAATGCGCAAATTCATGAGACAAAAAAGAATCTGAGGCACCAGAGTCAAATAAGATGTGAGCATGTCTAGAGTTGACAAGAAATGTACCCGTCACAACATGCGGGTCTTCGCGTGCCTCCTCTGTGGTAATCTGGAATGCACGACCCTTAGCTTTTGGTACATCCTCCTTTTTAGTTGGAATATTCTTTGGTTGTTGGACGGAATCTTGACTTCCCGCCATTTGACTAGTAAGAGTAGGGCAAAAACACTTCTTGTGGCTAGTAATACCACGTGCATAGCAAGTAACATCCTTCCTTGGGCAAGATGGCTTTATGTGACCCGCTTTTCCACATCCATAGCAGACCATGAAATCCTTTTCTATTCTGCATTGGCCTAGATGATTCTTTCCATAAATGCGACATGATGGCGATTGAATAGAAAAAGATTGTGATCAATCGCGACCATGAATGGCGCTCTGAGATTGCAATTGTTGGCTAGGTTCAGATTGAACGGATCAAGTTGGTGGAATAGAAGAAACAGGAACAGTTTGGTCGATATGTGGATGCTTTGGAACAGAAAGAGTGGCACCACGTATCTCTAAGTCATGCTCATGCTTTCGAGCATACTCAACAACTTTGTCAAAGGACAGAACGTCCCAATTAGCTACGAAATCACAGATTTCATACCGCAGTCCATCCAAGAATAACTGGATTTTATCGTCTTCAGTTGGGATATACTTTGCAGCAAACCGTGCTCTTTGATTGAATTGAGTTTCATACTCATTCACGGTCATTCCTTCTTGCTTCAGCTCAAGAAACTCTTTCTCTAATCTTCTCCTCATTTCTAGAGGACAATACTTCCCTAGCAAACGAGTTTTGAACGTCTCCTAGGATAAACTCTCCTAGTCATACTCGTTGAGAGCTTCATATGTTGCTTCCCACCAAACTAAGGCTTCTCCGATGGGCATTGCAGAAGCATAATTTGCCTTGTCTTCAATATTCACATGAGAGATACAAAATACTTTCTTTGTGTTCTGAATCCAAGTTAGAACAAGTATGGGATTAAGGACACCAGAAAACTCTGTAGCACCACTACTCTTTAAATCTTTAAATGAGGGACGTTTCGCCTCCCCTTTGAAGATTCTCCGATGGCTTTTTCTTTGCCTTTATCACCATTCTTTTTGTTTTCTTCGAGAGTTTTCCGAATAATACCAGTAAATTTACCCAAGAGTCGCTCCTCACGAGGGGATAGTGGAGTATTTACTTCCTCAGGATGAGGATCTCCACCCACTTCTGGTGTATGGCTACCTTCCTATTCAGCCATTCTTCTGAAAATTTGGAGCAACATAGTATTTTAGAATATTAGGATTTATTATTACCTAATACTTTTACTTAAATATTTCCTATGTTTTGTATCCATAAACGGACAATGAATCTGTTAATATATTGAACTTCCGACGGTATAAGTCTAAATACCAATCCATGGTATTTAGTTCATTTAAACTACCACCTGATACCATGATTGAAAGACCCTAACTTTCGTATTTCTGTAAGACCTAAACATTCATACTTCACAATATAGTTACTCCAAAACATTCTACATGCATATTTATAAATAATATTTTACATTGATAGTGTGATTACAAAAGACTAGATACAAACCGACTAAGTTTTAGTATATTACAAAGTGATATATTTATTACATAACTACCCAGGATATTATAGTTTTATACATGTGTAAACCCAAGTACAAAAGTAATAGTATAACCTATTCTAAATCTTCCAACAGTATATGACTATACTGGATTCTCATTTCCTACAATTGTTAAACACTAAGAGAGGTAAGCAGTGATGCTTAGTGAGTTCAATAATAGATACAATATAGATACAATATAATGTTATGCCATATATATATATATATATATATATATATATATATATATACTTTAAGTGAGTTCAATAATAGATACAATATAATGTTAAGCCATATATATACTTTAATATGGCAGAAGCAATGGGGTACCAGGAACAACAAAGGCATATGTGAATTACGACAAGCTTTCCATATCAATCGATGATTTGATTCAATGATATACAATCAATGAGACAAAACAATTTCAATACTTAACATACATCAATAACACTTTGGCACAAATGGCACAAAAGATATACGATTTCTGATTAAACATTTTGGTAGATTTCAGGCTTTTAACCCTATCTAACATTCTACCAATGCCATATAATAGAATTCATTCTCTTACGAGACATGCTCTACATGGACAGAGGCTACATACCAGTACCACCATGAATCTAAGTCCTTTCACTGATCACATGGTCAAAGGTACAACTTTGCTACCATAATAGCGGAAATAATAACACAAGATGATAACACGGAAAAGCACATAGCACATATAATACATAACATACAATTGTTCCTATATATTGAACTCACCGTGAAATAACCGAAGGAATAAATTATAATTTGGGCAACACTTCGGCTCTAAATATGACTTTCTATGATGAAACCGGGATTTTTAGTTGAAAACCGGCCTTACACGGGCAGAGTTTCGACTTGAGAGTATGATTTTCTTGGGAACTTCGGAGCGTCGGGACTTGCTGCGAGTGTCGGGGATGATACTAGTACTTCGGGTGTTAAAAGTGACTTAAAAGAGAGTAGAGAGTGAGAGGGAATAGATTTTGTAAACAAAAACCCGAATGCTTCGCTTTCTATTTATAGTGGTTGAAACTCCCATTACGTTGGGCGTAAATTATGAGTACGCTGGGTGTACTGCTATAATAGTCACTACGTTGGGCGTACCCTGATGAGTGGCAGCAGACGTGTCGAACCTGTGTGACACATGTTGTATGCGAAGAAGTTGTTGACGTGGCCGGTTCTAGATCACAAATATGAGTATGTTGGGCGTACTCTTGTACACGGGGAGTACACAGATTTTCCAGACTTCTAAAATCCATATTTTTCGTATACGAGCTTCGTTTTTTACGTTCTTTATATCCACGCGTAGGTGAGATTATACTCTACAATTTTTTTAGATCTCGTCGGCTAATTTTGACTTTATTTTTGATATATATTTTTAACGGGCCGGGACAGGAAAAATCCATTAAAAATTCATAACTTCTTCATCCGATGTCCGTTTTCGTCTGTCTTTTTACCGTTGTACTACTATTGATGAGACCTTCGATTTACGTTAAGGTTGCGTTGGCTAAAAATCACTCGATCTTTATTTTGAGTTTTTAGCTGTCTACTGCTATTCCAAAACTTAGAAAAATTATAACTTCCTCATACAAAGTCAGATTTGGACGTTCTTTTTATGAAAACTCTCGGTTTAACGAATACTATCGACTTTCGTTTAGATCACTAAAGCTAAAAAATAGTTTATCGAAAACTCACTTTTTACATCATACGGCATCGTGCCGGTTCTGTCACGAAACTTCAATAAATCATAACTTCTTCGTTATAACTCGGATTTCGATGAGGTTTTCGCCTAAATGTTTCTAATGAGATTCGTTACAACTTTCAATAATATAATTTTTCTTATTTTTAACTTTATATTTTCGTTAATTTTCAATATTTGACTTTTGATTGGAATCTCATAAGACTTCCAATATTTTTTGAGTGATTCTAAACATAGTTTTACTTCATTTCTAGTAAAAACTATGTGTTAGAACTCAACGCTCAAAATGACATAATATTTCATAATATTATTCATTTTTAAAATTACATAACACGATAACTGAACGTATATGTTACGGAAGATAATGAAGTTATGGACGTCTTAAAGGATATACATGAAGAGGATTGCGGCAACCACACTGTGGAAAAATCTTTATGTTCCAAAGTATTAATAATACGATACTAGTGGCCAAGCATGAAGAAAGACATCTTCTTACACGCTCAGAAGTACGACGCTTGCAAAATACATAGCAATATCCTTTATCAGCTAGCAGAAACTTTACACCCCATCATCTCTCATTGGCGTTCATGAAATGGGGGATAGACATAGTCGGCAAATTGCCTAAGGCACCGTTTGGAAAAGTACTCATGCTGGCAGTGACATATTACTTCTCAAAATGGATAGAAGTTGAGGCTTTTTTCCACTTTAGGGATAAAGAAGTAGTCTCATTCATCAAATGCAATATCTTGACTAGATTCGGCATCCCGACAGAAATCATATGTGACAACGGATCCTAGTTCATTTGCAAAAGAACACGAGAATTTTGTACTAGTTAGGGAATCAAGATGATAATGTCCACCCTAGTTCACCCTCAAGCTAATGGAAATACATAATCTAGTAATAAGATTATAGTCAACAACCTAAAGAGGAGACTAGATCAAAAGAAGGGGAATGAGCCAAAGAAGTTCCTTTTTTTCTATAGGCAGATAGAACAGTGGCAAAGACGGAAATATGTCAAACCCCATACTCCTTATTATTTAGAGCAGAAGTCATGATCCCAGCTGAAGTGGTGATTCTAAAGGCGAGATAGCAACTCCAAACTTAAGATAATAATGATAGGATCCTAGCTCATGATCTCGACACGATTGATGAACTAAGGGATCTAACCAAGATCTGCATCATGATTGCCAAATCTTACAATAAAAATATCAAGGTCAAAAGATTCCAAATATGTGATTTGGTCCTCAAAAAGGCGTTTCAAAATAACAAGGATCCTAAGGCATGTAAACTGGTACCCAAGTGGGAAGGACCCTATCTCATTGCCTAAGAAAGAAGAAAGGGGGCATATTGGTTGGCTACTCTAGAAGGAAGTATCATGCCAAGATCCTAGAATTTTATGCACCTCAAAGCATACTTCATGTAAGTCAAGTTTATCCCACTTCATTACAACAAAGTCAAGGTACACACCTACTCCATACCATTACTTCTCCCTTTGATTTTTTTTCTTAACATCATTACTGACTTATGCATCGGAGGTGTATTAGCCAAGCTAACGCTCACCCCAAGCTAACGTTTTCAAAATGTAGAGACTTAAAGATTTTGGAGACGACAAATAGAGATTGATCATCTCTCCTATGATCAAGGGTACCTTAATCCCTCTAAGGTTTAAAGATTTAATAACCTCTTTCATCCATGCTTGAGTTTCTACACCCCACTTGGATGCACGATAGCTTACTATGGAATGTGGATAAGGGGATCATTTCATGCTTTAGTGACTTGACAACCCTCTTATATATGAACGTATGTTAAGATCCTGAGTGTTAATCTATGACTTATAGCATTATCATGTTATCTCACGATTTGGGATCTTCCCTAGTATAATCTAAGTTGGGATCTTCTCTAGCATAACCTAAGTTGGGATCTTCCCCAGTATAATCTAAGTTGTGATCTTCCCTAGTATAATTTAAGTTAGGATCTTCCCTAGTATAATCTAAGTTGGGATTTTCCCCAATAAAATTTAAGTTGAGATTTTCCCCAAGAATATATTTTGAGGAATCCTCCCTAGTTTAACTCTCAAGATTATGAAAGAATTCCGAAGAAAAGGTCTGAAAGTCTAGTTGAAGTTTAAGGAAGGTAATTTAAAATCTATCACCAGGGTCTATCAATACTTATTTTCGAATCCATGTTTACTAAAACACCATGTGCATGGTTATCCCTAAAAAAAGAGAAGTTATCTTTTATGGTTCTCTTTCTTCTAAAGATTCTCCTACAACCATTAAGACTTTTTAACCAAATTTTTATCTATCTCAAACCTTAGAATCCTAACTATTTCAAGATCCTGAGACTGTCTATCTCAGATTTTAAGATCCTAATAATTTTTGTAAAACTTAAAATCTTAATCAAAACTACCTTAAACCTATATATTTCTACAAGCAAACCATTTATACAGATAACATAATAAAACCAAATGCATAGAAATTAAAAGGGTTGCCCGCGAACCAACCAAAAGATTAAATTGTTTACAAACCAAATTTAAAAATTGTTTTTAATTTATCAAACCTAAACACTACCCAATGTTTGATTACCACCTGCTGGAGTCGCTTATGCCTCCTCCTTATTCTCTTCTTCTTCCTCTTCTCCCACATTCTTCTTCTCCACTGGCCCCACGGGATCCCTACTGACATTAACTTGCTTTCTTGTTAACTTGGCCAAGACATCATGCCAACCGACCATGTTCCAGGATCCCGCGTATTCTTTCTCCATGTCCTCCGCCATCTTGATCTTTGCCTCCCAAACATCTTCGATGCCACTTCTCTTAAGCTTAGTGATCACGTCCTTAATCTCTTAGGCATGATCCTCTTCCTTCTCCATGCTTAGCTTCTCCACCCTCATCAAGAGATCCTTGTTTTTCGCCTCCCATATCTTCTTCTGCTTTTTTAAAGTGCGCTCTGCCTCCTCAACCTTGAGCCTCATATCCTTAGTAGATCAGGAGACCTGATTCGAAACCTAAGAAAGATCATAATTAGTAAACTAAAATCAAGCAAAAAAGAACTCCAAGCTGCTTACGGTTTTTGAGAAGGAGATCAGCATCTTCATAGCCTACTCTGTCCCTAGGCTCTCCAGGCTAAGATCTAGGATCTCAGACGATTTTTTCCTCCTAGATCCAAGAGTTTTTATAATCAAATCAATCGGATCCCTATCTGGAGGAAGAGAAGATGAAGACTTTTCCTTTTTAACATGAGTTGAACACTAGACATGGCCTCCTCAAGATCAGAAAGGGCGAAGAGAGCACTAGAACATGTAGCCTTGGATCCTATAAAAATTACAAAGGATCTTCGTAAGTTCAAGATCCTCAGAATAGAATAAGTGAACAAAGGATCCTTACAGGTAGACATTAGGAGACTAGTGTATGAACTTTCCTGAAAGTTGGACTGCTCAAATTTGAAGGATCATTTGACTTCAAGCAAAGTAAGAAATCTCTTGATTTTCTCTTCAGCATCTTCGGTGGCAGGAACAAGTTCCTCAAACTTGGGGACTATATAAAATCAAACAAAATAAGAAATTATGAATTTCGGGATCCTTAACACAATAAACCAAATCCTACCCTTTTGACTCAGTTCATTGACAGAAGATCACCGTTGGGGATGGACTCACATTTCACAAAGAAAAAAAAATATCTTTCTAAGCACCATCATTTATTTTTATTTCAAAATTAGATGTGTTTTTTCGGGTTTAACCTTGAACAGAAAACGGGAAGATCCGAAATTTTGAAGATCATATACATGGGCTAGTTCAACCAAACCCATGTTAAGACCCTTGGACTAAGTCCACCAATCAATCCAAAAAAGGACCCCCCCCCCCCAGAGAGCAGGCACGATTTGGATATAAGAGATTTTAGTTACCTCAAAAAACTTAGAAACGACACTGGAGAAAGGATAGGCCAAACCTAAGGAGAAAGAATACTCGGGGAAGCAAACCCAAGTAAGAGAAACAAAATCTGCTTGGACGTGAGCATCAAAAGGTTTGAAAATAGTATCAACAAGAAATGCCCCACTCGTTTTCAATGATTCAATGTCATGCCGTCAAAGGATTAGGTCTCCTCATACTTCAGGATTTTTTGATCAACAAAATCCTCATCGGAGGGGGCAAGGATGCTTGCACACGAACGAAGTATCTTTTTACCCATGGGATAAAAAAAGCATGAAAAATAAAAGAGAAGAGGGCATAAGATTTACCTTAAAGACGACTGATAATGCTTGAGAGAAAGATAGAAGAGGTAAAGAAGCATTGATAACAACTATGTCCTATTTATTCAGATCGCATAAGAGAGAAATGACATGACATGTTGATCCATCCCAATGAACGGATAAAATTCTATCCATTGGAGTTTAAATTTCGGAATCTTTATCCCAATTTAGTTCTAAAATAAATTATACTCATTCAATATTTGAAACTAATTCAAACATTTTGTAAGTATAATTTGGGGCAATTGTTAGGCGTCAAGATCCTGAAACATGTCTAGGATCCCGGATCTTAAAGTAGAGTCAGGATCATAAAACATACGTTTTAACGAGTTAGGATCCTGAATATTACCAATATTATTTCCTAATAAGATTAACGAATACATTTCTTGTTTATTATTCACATGTGTAGAAATAGTCAACACAAGACGCACCTGCACTGAAGAATCGCTCAAGTCAAGCTTATAATCTAGAGTAGTCAAGGCAACATGCAAGAGCTTGTTCAACAGGATCCCGAGAATATCGGACATCTAGTTAGTCAACCTAGGCTACAAATACACATGTATAAATCACACAACACACACCTAAAGCAACTGAATCACTTGTACTCGTATTCTCAAACATATTTCTGTAATTTACATTTCGATTAATAAGATTAAACAGGCCAGGTGACCATTATCACCTTTTAAGGTTTTATATCGAAGATCCTAACAAGGATCAATGCCTTTTCTTGTAATCACTCATATCAACTTCATTTCATTATCACATTCACATTGATTGCAATATGATGCCTCTCATACAATTTGATTGATATTTCCTAAATCATTTTATTTGACATAAGCCATAATAAAGAATAAATAATAATACAATAAATTATATTAAGAAATACACATAAGCAATATATTAAAATATCAAAATTGGGTATAAAAATTGGGTATTATTTCGTACGTTTTGATGATACATTAAGATTTAAGATATTTGACTTTTCTACATTGTTACTTTGGAAACTTGTGTAATATATTGGTATATTGTAGGTTCGACGATATAAAAATTGGGTATTATTTCGTTGGCTTGTCTTGAACATATAATACCTTTGAACCGATCTTGCATGCAGACCATTTTAACTAGACCAACCGGTCAATAAAGAAATGATTGAAATGTTTTACTATAAATATTGTGGTTAAGTGGTTTACACTGTATTATAAAAAGCTACGCGACAAAAATGAAACAAATTAAAAATAATACATTTATTTATACATTCTCCATAAAAAAAACAAGGGTTGAAATAAAGAAGCAATTGGTCTAACTGCTGGGGGACCATTTTGTAACTTAACAATTTTATAAAAGACAAAAATTTGAAATTGCCAAAAATGGGTCGCTGGAGATTTCATATGTGGTGGAGAACGCACACTACCAAAATGGGAAAAGGAGTGGATGTGGTTGAGATAAGATGTCACGATTGACCCCATCGTACGGTGTAGATCTTCTAATTGGGTAAGAGTCAAACAGCCTGACTTTGACGTTTTGCTCGCCACTGTTGTTTGATTTTTCAGTTTAACCATCGTAATATTATTATTATTATTATTATTATTATTATTATTATTATTATTTGTATTTCAGCCATTCAAAATTTGTTCTTATTTTCAAAAAACTATGATATAAAACTTTGATTAATTGTAAAACTAAATAGTTTGAAAATATTTTAATTTAACCATTTGAAGAAAATTTTATTTTCAATTTAACCATCTAAAACCTGTTTCTCTTAAACTACTTTCAGATAATTTTTAAACAAAAATGATCCAAACTACAATGGTTTCTTTTATAAAAATTGGCGTAAATTAAAAAGCACAAAATTTACAAAAGATATTATCATACAAATTTTGTTTCGAATTCGATATTTTTTAGTTATATTTTCAAACAACACAAGATGTTATAAATTTTTATTTTATTTTTTTATCGACTGCCATAAAAGTGATTCAAATATATTTTGGACTCATTGGTAAAAATAAAAACTTTTCATCCACTAATATATATATATATATATATATATATATATATATATATATATATATATATATATATATATATGAAATTGTTTCTTATGAATAGGGAACTTCCATAATTTTTGTCTATTTTAGTCCTTGAACTTTATGTTGTTTTTTTGGCAGAATTGGTCCCTGTACTTTGGCAACTTTTGTCCTTATTTTTTAGCAATTTTGACACTTTTGATACTTGTAATTGATATTTATACATTTTTTCGGAACCTTTTAATATTTAAAGTTTGGCCACAAAACTTTAACGGTTTGACAACTTTGATCCCTTTTCTATTTAAGAACCTTTTAATATTTAAAGTTTGGCTACAAAACTTTAACGATTTGACAACTTTAACGGTTTGACAACTTTGGTCCTCATTTTTTACCCATTTTGACACTTTTGGTCCTTGTAATCGATATTTTTACATTTTTAGGAACCTTTTAATATTTAAAGTTTGACCAGAAAACTTTAACGGTTTGACAACTTTGATCCCCTTTCTATTTAGGAACATTTTAAAATTTTAAGTTTGGCCACAAAATTTTAACGGTTTGACAACTTTAGTCCTCATTTTTTAGCCATTTTGACACTTTTGGTCCTTATAATCGATATTTTTACATTTTTTAGGAACCTTTTAATATTTAAAGTTTGGCCACAAAACTTTAACGGTTTGACAGCTTTGATCCCTTTTCTATTTAGGAACCTTTTAATATTTAAGGTTTGGCCACAAAACTTTAACAGTTCGACAACTTTGATCACTTTTCTAAAAACTTGCTAATTCCTACCGCTTTAATTCTTTAGCCATTTTTACACTTCTGGTCCTTGCAGTCAAAACTTTTACATTTTTTCATAAAACATGAACAAAATGGTCCGGGGCAAAGCCCGGGCTTGTCATTCTTATATTTTCTACGTCTGTCATATTTAGCGATTCGGAAACAACATTGAAAGCTTTTGGCCCCCGCGTCTAGGTGCTGGTCTCCCATTCGGTCCTCTCGACCGGATGTTGGGGACTATTTTCACCCCTACTACTACCATATAACACATATCACGTAATCTATCTAGCATGGTTGGGCATGACTGCCCCTTCGGCCTTACCGACCGGTAAACCGGGGACTATCTCCCCTACTGTCACTAGCATGTAGCATCATATCATACTAGCACATAAACATAACACAGGTAGTAGCAACCCTAGATGAATATCACAGAGATAATCATCTAATCATACAACTCCTACTGGTGGGCCGGCATTGTGGTCGTAGACCCACTGCTACTGGGAGGTAACTCACCTCGAAAGTAGCTGCTGAAAATCTGCTTGCTGAACGCCTGACTGCTGAATCGATAATCCTCCGGCTACAAATCATGAACATAGATTAGACACTCATAAATACCCTTAGGTCAAATGACTGACCCTCCCCTGGTCCAAGGTCAACTCCTTGGTCAAAGTCAACTTCCAGTTGACTGAACTCGCCGAGTCATGGCATAGACTCGCCGAGTCCTTCTCCTACTAACCCGGTCCTACTCGAAAAGTCCTTCTTCCCACTCACTGAGTCACCCTTAACTCACTACATGGGACGATTGAACTGACTCGCGACCCGACTCGCCGAGTCCAAGAACAACTCGCTGAGTCCCCACGAGCAAATCTCCTGCTCGCTTCCAAATCCTCACCAGAGCATCTTTTTTTTGAGGATTTGGGTTTCTGGGACTATAGATATACACTAAATTACTAATTCCGCGTGCAGATACGAAGGGTTGGACCTCCAACACTTTAACCCCTCTCACTCAGTAATAGTTCATCTGACTCGCCGAGTTTGAAGAACAGCTCTTCGAGTACCAGGCAATCTTCATAGGACTCGCCGAGTTGTTCATCCAACTCACCGAGTCTAAGGCCATCTTCATAAAACTCGCCGAGTTCCACTTTGGGACTCGCCGAGTCCCTTGACCCATTTCCCATATAGACCAAATCTGAGACATGCAACGCTTCAAAACCATAGATCTATGTTCCTAGGGCATGCTTATCACGTAATGTTGCAAACTTTACGTGCATGCATGGCCCTACAAGCTCCAAAAGGCAAATCCAAGCTTTTTATGAGGTCATACACTCAATGGGGACCTCAATCACTCCAACCACAGAAGATTTATACTTCTAATACGTCCATAATGTCTAGATCTGAAGTCCTTTTGGATCATTAAGCACAAACACAAGGAGTATGGTGTTTTAGGGCCTGAAAACCACCATTTAGGGACAAAAGGGAATCTAAAGAACTAGTGATCAAGGTAGGGGCTTTTCTACCTGAATGGAAGCCTCTTGCAGTGTAGATTCTGGATTTACCTCCCCTCCTTGCACACTACAACCTCTTTCTTCTTCTTCTAAGCTCCAAACCTTCTTTACAAAGCCAAAATTACTCTCAAGAACAAAATGGGGGCTAGGGTTTCTCTCTTCAGCTCTCTGAAAGTGTTAGGGACAAAGGAGGCCAAGTTAGAGTGTTTAAATAGGGTGCAAACACCTGGATTAGGGTTTTTGCCCAAATAGGGTCTACTCGCTGAGTCCGAGAACCGACTCGCCGAGTCCACCGTTCAGTTCCCGCGTCTTATCCCGCTCCTACTCGACGAGTTGGTCCATTAACTCGCCGAGTCCAAGCCGAAAATGCATTAATATAAAAATGTTAATTACAAGGAGTACGTACCGGGAACCAGGTGCTACAAATCTCCCCCGCTTATCTTAGACTTCGTCCTCGAAGTCTGCTGCTCGATCCTGGAGCAGCTCGGGGTAGTGCTCCATCATCTTTTCCACCGGCTCCCAATTCCACTCCGTTCCCTTCCGGTGCTGCCATTGCACCTTCACGAGTTCCACCCTTTTGTTCCTCAGATCCTTCGACTTCCTGTCGAGGATTGCCATAGGACACTCGATGTAATTCAAGCTGTCATCGACCTAAATATCCTCCAAAGGCACCACTGCCAAGTCGTCCACCAAGCTTTTCCGCAACTGAGAGATGTGGAAAGTGTTGTGGATCTGGCTGAGTTCGGCTGGCAGCTCCAACCTATACGCCACCTTGCCCACCCGGGCTACAACCCTGAATGGCCCGATGTACCTTTGGCATAACTTTCCTCGCTTTCTGAATCGGATGACGCCTTTCCATGGCGACACCTTCAGAAGAACCATATCCCCGACATGGAATTCCAAGTCTGAACGACGCTTGTCGGCATAACTTTTCTGCTGACTCTGAGCAGTATGAAGCCTGCTCCGGACCTGCTGAATCTTCTCTGTCGTCTGGAGCACCACTTCAGTGCTTCCCATGACCCTCTGGCCAACCTCTCCCCAACATATCGGGGTCCTGCGTCTCCGTCCGTACAACATCTCGAAGGGAGGACGGTCAATACTCGTGTGGTAGCTGTTGTTGTATGAGAACTCAGCTAAAGGAAGATAGGTATCCTAACTACCACCGAAATCTAGCACGCATGCCCGCAACATATCCTCAAGAGTCTGGATGGTCCGCTTACTCTGACCATCCGTCTGCGGGTGAAAGGCAGTGCTAAAATGCAGACGAGTGCCCAACTCATCATGAAACTTCTTCCAGAACCTGGAAGTAAAACGCACATCTCTGTCTGAAATCACTGATATTGGCACCCCGTGCCGCACCACTATCTCCCTGATATAGATGTCGGCCAACTTCTCGGCCGAGATGCTCTCCAAAATCGGGATAAAATGGGTGCTCTTGGTCAATCGATCCATGATGACCCATATAGAATCGACTCTTCGCGCGGTCCTGGGAAGCTTCGTGATAAAATCCATCGTAATATCTTCCCATTTCCACAACGGGATATCCAACGTTTGCATCTTGTCATGCGGTCTTTGATGCTCAACCTTGACCTTCCTGCAGGACAAGCACCGCTCGACGTACCAAGCCACATCCCGCTTCATGCAGGGCCACCAACACTCCAGACGAATATCCCTATACATCTTCGTCGCCCCGGGATGAATGGAGAATCGGGATTTGTGCGCCTCCTCCATCAAGAACTGGCACATGCCTCCGAGGTATGGCACCCACACCCTGTGGTGTAATGTCAATAATCCCCTGCTGTCATAGTCGAAGGAGGAAACCTGACCCACTATGCGCTCACTCTTCCGATGTTCCTCCTTCCGGGCCTCCTGCTGGGCCTCCCGAGTCCCTCCAAAAGCGGAGTCACCACTGTCATCCGCATGCAAATATCCCTGATCGGGGCCGCCTTGCGGCTAAGCGCATCTGTCACACCCCAAAACCAAGAACGGCGGAAACGTTCTGAGGCGGAGGACGTCATGTATAGTAT
Source organism: Lactuca serriola (assembly GCF_051521515.1). Taxonomy (NCBI): domain Eukaryota; kingdom Viridiplantae; phylum Streptophyta; class Magnoliopsida; order Asterales; family Asteraceae; genus Lactuca; species Lactuca serriola. The sequence goes on from NC_136416.1 coordinate 118,420,465, forward strand.
CACAACACAGTAAATGTAAATAAGCAAACAACATCATCCATTGCATTAAATATATAATTTTAATACAAGTGTGTTTTGTACAGTTATAGACACCAAAATAATGTAAAACAAAATAATATGAGATGAGTCTTGAATGCACTCCATCTTCTCAAAAGCTGGCCTCGGTACCTGTCTACTGATGACCTGAGAATACAAGTTATTTTGAAAGAGTTTATCAGCATTAAGCTGGTGAGTTCATAAGTATTTTAGTGTCAATGTTTGTTGTCAAAACGTTTGAACCTGTCTCAATGTATAAGTTTGTAAAAATGTAAGTAAGTGTTTGAAAATGTTTGTAAAAGTTTGAATCTCTCAGAAAATCCTATATTTTCTATTAAAGTAACCTTCTACCAAGGCTTAACTGTTTTGTATACTCGTTTGTTGTAAAAGTATGTGATTTCCCAAGTGTAACTATCATTTAATAAAATATAGTATGTAAATTAATGCTTAAGTGAGGTTATCACTAAAATATGTAATGGGTAAATCATTGTAGTACTGTAGTTTTGTATAATAAGAACTACTGCTGTACTAATTACTACCTTAAACCGGGTTTATATTAAGGTATAATGTGATAAAGTGCACCATGCTATCGACTGGTAACAACGACATAATGAATGGTCGTAATAAAGAAATGACGTTTGGCACCCGCAGACCTACAGGTCCGGCTGTAGCTAGCAGCAAGGTGTACGATAGTCAATCCAGTATAGATCTATACGCAAACTCACGCTCTCCCTCCAAGAGAATTCTGGCTACAAATCGGGCCATGACATTTAAGGCATGCTCCGACACAGTGGATCACAATTGTTAACGTATTCATGTATATGTAATGTTTCTCGTTCTAGTATAGTTGTATATGTTCATGTTTCTAGTATAACTGTATATGTACATGTTTCTAGTATAGCTGTATATGTTCATGTTTCTAGTATAGCTGTATATGTACTTGTTTCTAGTATAGCTGTATATGTTCATGTTTCTAGTATAGCTGTATATGTACTTGTTTCTAGTATAGCAGTATATGTACTTGTTTCTAGTATAGCTGTATATGTATGATCCTATGTTACCCCGATGGTAACTAACTAATGATGTACTGATAAGTATGAACATGGAAGTACTTTTATGTCTATACATGTATATATGATATATAAGTAATATGGAAACGACCTTCGGATGGTCACCCGAAATCCCACCAGACCACATCCAAATCGAGAAAAAGGAAATAGGGCGGATGGCCTTCCTAAGCCCTTTAAACATTATTTATATAACTATACATATATGGGCATGCAATTGATAATATAAAGGCATAAATAAGTTTTGAAAAGACATTTGAAAGATAAATATAATTTCAAGAGAAGATCGGCTTGATGTCAATCTATAATACAATTTGAAGGCATAAGTTGAATAAACGGTTTAAGTATAAGAAGCATTTGTTTGAATCACAGTCTGAAAATAAGTTTGGATAGTAAAAGAGTCTGTAAAACATTTCAAAGTAAAGCAATTTGATAAACAGTTTGAACAGTGGTAAAAATCGTTGTTTTCCTAGTTATTAATCACATGTGATTAAATGCAATCACATGTGATTGAAACAATAACTATAAGTATTGGACTCGTATTCCCCCCCCCCCCCATAAAGTATTTAAAACATTTAAAATCATTTCAAAGGTTGATTCAAGGGGTATGAACTCACTTGTGGTGAGCTGTACGAGTCGTAGTGTCGGATACCGTGCTAGGTGGCAAACGGAGACTTGTTTACACGCACGAGCCTAGTTATCATATAACAAGCATATATATATAACTAATTAGCCAAATAATAACGTAATAAATAAGTTAATACACTTAGGAACATGCAAACACTTTTTATAAGTGTTTAAGGTCCTAATGGTTGCATCTAAGTTGCTACGGGACAAGGCAAAAGGGTTTGAAACATCAAATGGCCTTGCATAAGAGTTCACCACCCAACAAACCCCACCCTTTGGAGTTTACAGCCGTAAACTCATGGGTTTATGGCCGTGAACTCCTCACATGGTGGTTTTGGGTGTTTTAAAGTGTTATCTTGATCCTAGTACACTCCTAGCTTTGTTGGAATAACACATGAAGTAGTTTAAGCCCCTAGAATGCTCCATAGGGGAGTTTACGGCCTAAAGTCCATTTACCCTAGAGTTTACGGCCGTAAACTCCTATGGGGTGATGGATTTTAATTGATTTGAGGCACTTGCACATCAAGGATGGCTTCCATGATTTTATCTAAGGCTAATGGGGACAAGAGGCACATTTTTGTGCCTTCACTTGGAGTTTACGACCCAAGAGGTGTTCCTTGGCCATAAACTCCCTTTAAGGGATGTTCTTGATGTCCTTTCCTCCCCATTATAGTCCTAGGTGATCAAGGGTAATTGTCTTAAGGCCTTAGGGGTGTTTGGAATGCTTTTTACCCTAGAAAAAGGGGTTTACGGCCCAAGAGATATTCTAGGCCGTAAACTCCTATAACTTAAAGATTTTGAAGTGTTTTGATGTCTAAAATAGGTACAAGCATTTGAGGGTTAAGGTCCTTAAGCATTAGGGGTGGTTTAGGGCACTAAATGCCCTTGAAAAGGGGTTTACGGCCCAAGAGAAGTTCTTGGCCGTAAACTCCTATTACTTGATGATTTTGGATGCTTTCTAGTCTATAAAGATCATACACAAGGTCCTTAATAAGTTGCCTAACATGGGGATGGGTCTAGGAAGCCTTAAAGTTCCATTTTGGAGTTTACTCCCCAAGAACGTTCTTGGGCGGTAAACTCCCGGATCTTGCAATCTAAACATGTAATTGATGTTATAAAGCATCTAACAAGTATTGAAACACATTTAGTAAAGTAGACTCACAATCTGGGATGAAAACCCGAAGATCCATCAGAGAGAAAATGGCTTTTCTCTATTTGGAATTGTGAATAATGAATTAATTTAATTCAGAAAACTATTTATAGTCCTGGAATATTTTGGCAGAAAACATTTTTATTCCGGATATTGGACTGCAACAATATGAAACTTGGAATGCCCAAATTTCACAAAACCAAGAGCATCCACTCTCCTGATATCACCTTAAACATATACCCTAATGTACACAAACTGTTTCGGAAAAGTATGAAAATCACTGAAACTGGACTAGCTTCTATTGGATAGATAATGTTCGTACAAATGGAAATTTCGGGTTGTCACATCATCCCCCCGTTAGAAGGAATTTCATCCCGAAATTAGAATTTAAGCAAATATAAAGTTACAACAATTCAGTGAAAAGATGAGGGTATTTCAACTTCATCTGATCCTCGCGTTCCCAAGTGAATTCCGGTCCTCGCTTGGCGTTCCAGCGAACCTTCACGATAGGGATACGGCTTTGTTTCGTCTGCTTGACCTCACGGTCCATGATCTCTATAGGTTCTTCCACGAAGTTAAGGCTCTCGTTGATCTCGATCTCGTCGAGTGGGATTACGAGAGTCTCGTCGGACAGACACTTTTTCAAGTTAGATACGTGGAATGTAGAATGTACGTTACTAAGTGTGTCGGGTAGGTTGAGTTTGTAAGCTACGGGGCCGACTCTGGTAAGAATATCGAAAGGCCCTATGTACCTTGGATTTAGCTTCCCACGCTTGCCGAAGCGTATCAAGCCCTTCCAGGGTGAGACTTTGAGAAGGACTCGGTCTCCCACCTGAAATTCCAAAGGTTTTCTTCGTTTATCGGCGTAGCTCTTCTGTCGGTCTCTAGAGGCTTTCAATCGTTCACGGATCTGAACGATTTTCTCTGTCGTTTCCCGAATGATTTCCAGACCGGTGAGAGTACTGTTGGGAGCTTGCCCTCTTGCTAATTGGGTATCACCCACCTCAGCCCAGCACAGAGGGGATCTGCACTTTCGGCCGTAGAGAGCTTCGAATGGAGCAGCCTTGATGCTCGTGTGATAACTGTTATTATAGGAAAATTCGACAAGGGGTAAATGAGTATCCCATGCCTTCTCAAAATCAATCACACAGGCTCGCAACATATCTTCCAGTGTTTGGATGGTCCTCTCACTCTGTCCATCGGTCTGTGGATGGTAGGCTGTGCTCATGTCTAGCCTCGTTCCTAGGGAATGTTGTAGTGATTGCCAAAATCTTGAGGTGAATCTACTATCTCTATCAGAGATAATGGAAATAGGTACACCATGTAGCCGTACAATTTCCCTAATGTATGTTCTCGTAAGTTTCTCCATCTTGTCGGTTTCTTTGATAGGCAGGAAGTGTGCAGACTTGGTCAATCTATCAACGATGACCCATATGGTGTCAAGTCCACCCGTCGTCTTGGGCAACTTGGTTATGAAATCCATAATGATCCGCTCCCACTTCCATTCTGGAATCTCTGGTTGTTGTAATAAACCAGAGGGCTTCTGGTACTCGACCTTAACCTTTGCGCAAGTAAGGCATTTACTTACGAAGGTAGCAATCTCTGCTTTCATATTAGGCCACCAGTATAGCTTTTTAAGATCCAGATACATCTTATGTGAACCTGGGTGGACGGAATACCGAGTGTTGTGCGCCTCAGTCATGACCAAGTCTCGGAAACCACCGTGTTTCGGTGTCCAGATCCGGTTCATGAAATATAAAGTTCCGTCACCCTTGGCTTTTAAATTCTTTTCCATTCCTCTAAGGGATTCACTCGACACATTTTCAGGTTTCATGGCCTCAAGTTGAGCCGCCTGAATTTGCTTAGTCAGGTGTGAATGGATGGTTATCGATAATGACTTGACTTTGCGACCAGAATATTCCTTCCGACTTAGGGCGTCTGCTACTACGTTGGCTTTACCCGGATGATAACGAATATCGCATTCGTAATCACTGAGTAGCTCGACCCACCGTCGTTGTCTCATGTTGAGCTCCTTCTGATCGAAAATATGTTGTAAACTCTTGTGGTCGGTAAAGATAGTGCTCTTCGTTCCATACAAGTAATGTCTCCAGATCTTCAGAGCAAACACCACTGCTCCTAGTTCAAGATCGTGGGTCGTGTAGTTAACCTCGTGTGTCTTCAACTGCCTCGAGGCGTAGGCGATGACCTTACCTCGCTGCATCAGAACACATCCGAGCCCTTGATTTGATGCATTGCAATAGACTACGAAGTCTTCTATTCCTTCTGGAAGGGATAGTATTGGTGCGGTGCACAAGGCCCATTTGAGCGTTTGGAACGCTCTTTTTTGTTTCTCTTCCCAGTCAAAGGCCACGCCTTTTTGGGTCAGGGTTGTAAGAGGCTTCGCTATTCGGGAGAAGTTCTGAATGAACCTGCGGTAGTAGCCAGCGAGGCCTAGAAATTGACGAATTTCTGTAGGCATCTTCGGCGCTGACCAGTTCTCAATGGCCTTTATTTTGGATGGGTCCACGTGGATTCCCTCTTCGCTTACCACGTGTCCTAAGAATTTGACTCTTCGGATCCAAAATTCACATTTCGAGAACTTCGCATAAAGTTTCTCTTTTCGTAATGTCTCTAGAACTTGTCGCAGATGATCACCATGCTCTTTCTTACTTCAGGAGTAGATCAGGATGTCGTCAATGAAAACGATAACGAACTGATCTAAGTAAGGTCGGCATACTCTATTCATCAGATCCATGAAGACTGCGGGCGCATTGGTCAATCCGAATGGCATCACCACGAACTCGTAGTGTCCGTAACGAGTTCGGAAGGCTGTCTTCGGCACATCCTCCTCTAGCACTCGTAACTGGTGATATCTGGATCTCAGATCAATCTTAGAAAAATAGTTCGCCCCTTGCAGTTGGTCGAATAGATCATCTATGCGCGGCAGAGGATAACGATTTTTGATCGTCAATTTGTTGAGTTCTCTATAGTCAATACACATACAGAATGATCCGTCTTTCTTCTTAACGAACAAGACCGGTGCTCCCCAAGGTGAGAAACTTGGTCTTATAAAGCCCTTGCTGAGCAGTTCGTTAAGTTGACCAGAGAGTTCCTGCATCTCAGCTGGTGCTAAACGGTAGGGCGACTTGGCTACTGGGGTAGCTCCTGGAACTAAGTCGATTCTGAACTCGACTTGTTGTTGCGGAGGTAACCCGGGTAGTTCTTCTGGGAAAATGTCGGGGAAGTCGCTCACTATTGGGATGTTCTTTAGTTCTTTCGTCTCTAGGTTCGTGTCGACGACGTGAGCAAGGAATGCGTGGTATTCTTTGCGCAAATATTTCTGTGCTTGAATACAAGTTATAATGCGAAGACTCGCACTAGGTTTGTCGCCGTAGACTATAAGAGTTTCGTTAGACAGGAGGTTTAGTCGAACTGCTTTCTCGTAGCACATGATGTCAGCGCGATGAAGACTTAACCAATCCATGCCGATAATAACGTCGAAACTTTTTATTGAGACCGACATAAGGTCGATTGGGAATGAATGGTTATCTAAGGTTAGAAGACAACCTAAGTATATGCTATTAGTACTTTCAGTTTTTCCATTGGCCATTTCTACTGTGAATTGTTCATTAAGTGCGTGTGGTTTATGCTTAAGCATGCGAGCAAAATTGTGGTTTACGAAGCTTCGCTCCGCTCCACTATCGAACAGAATGCATGCATAGGAGTTATCAAGGAGGAACGTACCAGTCACCACTGTCGGGTCAGCAACTGCTTCCCCGTGGCCTATTGCTAGTACCCTCCCTGCTCCTCCAGCATTCCTCGCTTTGGGGCAGTCCCTTTTAAAGTGGCCTGCTTCGCCACATCCATAGCAAGTTGGGCTCGCGCCTGAGCCAGGAACTTGGGAGATCGGTTGTGTCGGGAACTTACAGAATCGGACGGAGTGTCCTTTTCTGTTGCAGTTAGAACACTGCATTTCACGGAAGACGTCGTTGTGGTGGAAGTAGCATTTGTTGCATTTCGGCAAACTTCCAGCATACTGCTTCCCCGGAGCAGTAGCAACAGTAGGGGTTACCGCGGCATGCACTGCCACGATTTGTTGTTTCTTTGCAGCCCGCTGCTTCTTCTTCTCGTCCCAGAACTTCCGCTTAGTGCCGGCGGGTTTGGAGGGTTCTGGGATAGCTAGGGTGGTTGTGGTTGCAGGGGTCTTGACTCCATGGTCAATGAGTCTTTGTGCCAAACACTTGGCACTGTCGAAGGTAGCGGGGTTCGATGCTAAGACATTCCCCTGGTATGGAGGCATTAGCCCCCATATGTACCGTTCGATCTTTTTCCCTTCAGTGGGAACCATATTGGGGCATAGGGCCACCAGTTCGCTAAATCGGGCAGTGTAAGCGATCACGTTAGTGCCCTTCATGGTCAGATTCCAGAGTTCATGTTCTAACTTCTGGACTTCGCCCCTCGGGTAGTATTCCTCAGTCATGAGGTCCTTCATCGTTTCCCAGCCCATGCCGTTAGCCACGACAAGAGTTAGGGCTTTGACGTGGCCGTTCCACCACGTTAGGGCTTTATCCTCAAAGGTGCATGCGGCATATTTCACTTTGCATGCAGCAGGGCATGAACAGATTTCGAAGACTGATTCAGTCTTCTCGAACCATTGCGAGAGAGCAATGACTCCGCCGGTGCCATAGAAAGGCTTTGGCTTGCAGTTTGTGAATTCCTTGTAAGAGCACTCTCTCGAGCGCACCGACATTTCGACCGGAATAGATTCAACAGGGGTTCCTCCTCTGCTGGCATCGGATGAGTGATACTGAGCCATGGTAGTTGCCACTGCTGCAGCTACGGCAGCATTCAGGGCTGCAGTATCGATGACCGGAGGCGGTGGAGGCGGCGGAGGTGCAGGATTATTCCTATTCCTGGGAGCTTTGCGAGGAGGCATCTTTCAGCTATAAGTTTATAAAGATGAGGAAGATGGTAAGAATCAATTTGTAAACAACGTGAGAGTGACACATGGACTAACTAACCATAGCCCAACAGTTGAATGAGTGTTTGAAATCACAACAAGGAATATTAGTAGGAATACACAAGTGTACAAATTTTTCCCACAGATTAGATAGATTTCAATAGTACGGGTATTACTGATGTATTAAGTTCAAGGAAAATCGACCTAACAGTAGGTCTTACATCATACCAAGAGGATAAGTTTGACAGTTCTTAGATTCCAAATTAGAGTACTGAAAGTTAGGAATATTTTACATACAAGTGCTACTTAGAGCACAAATGTTTAAAGGCTAATCCCTAATCAAAAGAGAGAGATGTACTAGACATCATCTAATGGCGATGGGAATTCCTCGGGCGAGCCCTGAGGTCGGACACTTGGCGAAACACCTCTTGAAGGTGTTGGTCCTGAGCTCTCTGACGAGCTCGAAGTTCCAAGACTTCAGCACGGGAAGCAGCCAGCTGTTGTTGCAGATTTTCGTTGGTTCTCCGGGTCCGTTCCATGTATTCTTCAAGACGGCGATGCGGACTGTATTGACACCTGAATTGGCATCAATCTCCATGACCCGGTCGATGGCTGCTTGACCTTGCTCGACATTACGAGCTATTCTGCGGATGATTACCGGCAGAGCTCTGTCAGCAGAGCCACCATCGCTGATGTTGTAAAAGGTTCGGTCCCCAAAGTATGGTAAGGGTTGACCCTGCTCATCACTCCAGCGATTTAAGTCGTTTGCCCACATGGGAGTAGTACTTGGAAACGCTGGTCAAGGGTTGTTGTTCGGGGCTTGACCTACAAGCGGTAGGTTGTTGACTTCAGGCTCGGAATCAGATCCATCAGAAAAGCCTTCTGCGAGGTGATCATCCAAAGGGATTGGATGCTCATCTTCGGGCTCTTCATCGATCCACCCGACATTGCCTTCATTTGGAAAGTACGGGTCGCCATGATGGAATCCAGCCATTTAGATCTACGCGAGAAGAGAGGTATGAGAATATAGTATACGTGTAACTAGTAGCACAAAATACTCCTATAGTATTTTAAGTTTAAGTTCTACTGATCTTCTTGTGGTATTGTTGGTAAGTTTTTAGACTTGTTAACATATCACAACCATTCTAGGGCATATGCTAATCACTCCTAGGACCAACATAGTTGATCAGGCTATGCCATTCCCAGGACTGACCATACATCCCCGAGCTCACTTGTGATATTTAACAATCGTAATACTTTTGTTCTTGTCATTGTGACACTGATTTTAGTATGAATGCAGACTAGTATACTTAATTAAATATTTTATTATTTAAAGTATAGGCTCTTGGTCAGAGTGTTTTAATCCCTTTTGGGTTTATAGTTTAGTATATCTTTTATGGGTTGATATACTTGATTCACTATAAACAATGCTCTGATACCAATCTGTCACACACCAAAACCAAGAATGGCGGAAATGTTCTGGGGCGGAGGACGTCATGTATAGTATCACAACACAGTAAATGTAAATAAGCAAACAACATCATCCATTGCATTAAATATATAATTTTAATACAAGTGTGTTCTGTACAGTTATAGACACCAAAATAATGTAAAACAAAATAATATGAGATGAGTCTTGAATGCACTCCGTCTTCTCAAAAGCTGGCCTCGGTACCTGTCTACTGATGACCTGAGAATACAAGTTATTTTGAAAGAGTTTATCAGCATTAAGCTGGTGAGTTCATAAGTATTTTAGTGTCAATGTTTGTTGTCAAAACGTTTGAACCTGTCTCAATGTATAAGTTTGTAAAAATGTAAGTAAGTGTTTGAAAGTGTTTGTAAAAGTTTGAATCTCTCAGAAAATCCTATATTTTCTATTAAAGTGACCTTCTACCAAGGCTTAACTGTTTTGTATACTCGTTTGTTGTAAAAGTATGTGATTTCCCAAGTGTAACTATCATTTAATAAAATATAGTATGTACATTAATGCTTAAGTGAGGTTATCACTAAAATATGTAATGGGTAAATCATTGTAGTACTGTAGTTTTGTATAATAAGAACTACTGCTGTACTAATTACTACCTTAAACTGGGTTTATATTAAGGTATAATGTGATAAATTGCACCATGCTATCGACGAGTAACAACGACATAATGAATGGTCGTAATAAAGAAATGACGTTTGGCACCCGCAGACCTGCAGGTCCGGCTGTAGCTAGCAGCAAGGTGTAGGATAGTCAATCCAGTATAGATCTATACGCAAACTCACGCTCTCCCTCCAAGAGAATTCTGGCTACAACTCGGGCCATGACATTTAAGGCATGCTCCGACACAGTGGATCACAATTGTTAACGTATTCATGTATATGTAATGTTTCTCGTTCTAGTATAGTTGTATATGTTCATGTTTCTAGTATAACTGTATATGTACATGTTTCTAGTATAGCTGTATATGTTCATGTTTCTAGTATAGCTGTATATGTACTTGTTTCTAGTATAGCTGTATATGCTCATGTTTCTAGTATAGCTGTATATGTACTTGTTTCTAGTATAGCTGTATATGTACTTGTTTCTAGTATAGCTGTATATGTATGATCCTGTGTTACCCCGATGGTAACTAACTAATGATGTACTGATAAGTATGAACATGGAAGTACTTTTATGTCTATACATGTATATATGATATATAAGTAATATGGAAACGACCTTCGGATGGTCACCCGAAATCCCACCAGACCACATCCAAATCGAGAAAAAGGAAATAGGGCGGATGGCCTTCCTAAGCCCTTTAAACATTATTTATATAACTATACATATATGGGCATGCAATTGATAATATAAAGGCATAAATAAGTTTTGAAAAGACATTTGAAAGATAAATATAATTTCAAGAGAAGATCGGCTTGATGTCAATCTATAATACAATTTGAAGGCATAAGTTGAATAAACAGTTTAAGTATAAGAAGCATTTGTTTGAATCACAATCTGAAAATAAGTTTGGATAGTAAAAGAGTCTGTAAAACATTTCAAAGTAAAGCAGTTTGATAAACAGTTTGAACAGTGGTAAAAATCGTTGTTTTCCTAGTTATTAATCACATGTGATTAAATGCAATCACATGTGATTGAAACAATAACTATAAGTATTGGACTCGTATTCCCCCCCCCCATAAAGTATTTAAAACATTTAAAATCATTTCAAAGGTTGATTCAAGGGGTATGAACTCACTTGTGGTGAGCTGTACGAGTCGTAGTGTCGGATACCGTGCTAGGTGGCAAACGGAGACTTGTTTACACGCACGAGCCTAGTTATCATATAACAAGCATATATATATATATATATAACTAATTAGCCAAATAATAACTTAATAAATAAGTTAATACACTTAGGAACATGCAAACACTTTTTATAAGTGTTTAAGGTCCTAATGGTTGCATCTAAGTTGCTACGGGACAAGGCAAAAGGGTTTGAAACATCAAATGGCCTTGCATAAGAGTTCACCACCCAACAAACCCCACCCTTTGGAGTTTACGGCCGTAAAGTCATGGGTTTATGGCCGTGAACTCCTCACATGGTGGTTTTGGGTGTTTTAAAGTGTTATCTTGATCCTAGTACACTCCTAGCTTTGTTGGAATAACACATGAAGTAGTTTAAGGCCCTAGAATGCTCCATAGGGGAGTTTACGGCCTAAAGTCCATTTACCCTAGAGTTTACGGCCGTAAACTCCTATGGGGTGATGGATTTTAATTGATTTGAGGCACTTGCACATCAAGGATGGCTTCCATGATTTTATCTAAGGCTAATGGGGACAAGAGGCACATTTTTGTGCCTTCACTTGGAGTTTACGGCCCAAGAGGTGTTCCTTGGCCGTAAACTCCCTTTAAGGGATGTTCTTGATGTCCTTTCCTCCCCATTATAGTCCTAGGTGTTCAAGGGTAATTGTCTTAAGGCCTTAGGGGTGTTTGGAATGCTTTTTACCCTAGAAAAAGGGGTTTACGGCCCAAGAGATATTCTAGGCCGTAAACTCCTATAACTTAAAGATTTTGAAGTGTTTTGATGTTAAAAATAGGTACAAGCATTTGAGGGTTAAGGTCCTTAAGCATTAGGGGTGGTTTAGGGCACTAAATGCCCTTGAAAAGGGGTTTACGGCCCAAGAGAAGTTCTTGGCCGTAAACTCCTATTACTTGATGATTTTGGATGCTTTCTAGTCTATAAAGATCATACACAAGGTCCTTAATAAGTTGCCTAACATGGGGATGGGTCTAGGAAGCCTTAAAGTTCCATTTTGGAGTTTACTCCCCAAGAACGTTCTTGGGCGGTAAACTCCCGGATCTTGCAATCTAAACATGTAATTGATGTTATAAAGCATCTAACAAGTATTGAAACACATTTAGTAAAGTAGACTCACAATCTGGGATGAAAACCCGAAGATCCGTCAGAGAGAAAATGGCTTTTCTCTATTTGGAATTGTGAATAATGAATTAATTTAATTCAGAAAACTATTTATAGTCCTGGAATATTTTGGCAGAAAACATTTTTATTCCGGATATTGGACTGCAACAGTATGAAACTTGGAATGCCCAAATTTCACAAAACCAGGAGCATCCACTCTCCTGATATCACCTTAAACATATACCCTAATGTACACAAACTGTTTCGGAAAAGTATGAAAATCACTGAAACTGGACTAGCTTCTATTAGATAGATAATGTTCGTACAAATGGAAATTTCGGGTTGTCACAGCATCGGCCACCACATTGGCCTTCCCCGGGTGGTAAAGGATCTCACAATCATAATCCTTCACCACATCAAGCCACCGACGCTGCCTCATGTTCAAATTCGGCTGATCCATGAGGTACCTCAAACTCTTGTGGTCCATGTAAATGGTACACCGAACCCCGTAGAGGTAATGTCGCCAAATCTTGAGGGCGAAGACCACCTCCCCCAACTCTAAATCATGTGTCGGGTAGTTCTCCTCATGAGGCTTCAGCTGCCTCGAAGCGTAGGCAATGACGTGCCCTCTCTGCATCAGTACCGCACCCAACCCCAAAATGGACGCGTCACAATATACCACAAAATCCTCCACGCCCTCTGGCAGGGCTAAGATTGGCGCCTCGCACAATCTCTGTCTCAGAACCTCGAACGCTGCCTGCTGCTCAGGCCCCCATCGAAAGACTAGGCTTTCTTAGTCAACCGTATCAGGGGTACGACTATCTTACAGAAGTCCTGAATGAATCTCCGATAGTAGCTCGCTAAACCCAGGAAACTTTGAATCTCAGATGGAGACTTCGGAACCTCCCATCTCATCACGACCTCTATCTTGGCCGGGTTAACCAGTATACCGTTCTGGTTGACAAGGTGCCCAAGGAATTGCACCTCGCACAACCAAGACTCGCACTTGGAGAACTTGGCGTACAAGCTCTCCCTCCTCAGGGTCTCCAAAACCTCTCTCAGATGCTCCTCGTGCTCCTCCTGCGTCTTGGAATAAACCAAGATGTCATCAATGAAAACTATCATAGACCGATCCAGCATCAGTCTGCACACACGGTTCATGAGGTCCATGAACGCGGGAGGAGCATTGGTGAGCCCAAACAGCATCACCACGAACTCATAATGGCCATAACGCGTCCGAAACGCGGTCTTCTACACATCTTCCTCTCTGACCCTCATATGTGATGGGTTTTTAGCATTCTAACACTTCCTAAGTGTACATGCAACCCTAATAACCTTGGATCTATGTTTGTCTAATTCTCATGCAAAGTTGATTTCCAAGGTTATGATCCTATCTAGCATACATGGGGAACAATTTTAACTTAAATAAAAGATAGAACTACATACCTTGTTGTTGATTTTGATCCTTGAAACCTTGTGAGCCTAGCACCCCAAGTGTGATGCCTCAAATGCTTCACACAACACCAAATGCTATGGAGTAAACTTGGAGAGAAAGTGTAACACTCTAAAAATCGGCTCTAGCCCTCAAGTATGCATGTGTAACCGATTTTTGGGAGAAACGTGAGCTTTTTATAGTGTTGACACATTTAGGGTTACACCATGTAAACCCTAATGAGTAATGACTCTTCATTTCCATGACCCATGGGTTTGTAACTCCCATGGAGCCTCCAATGGGTTCAACCAACTTGATTATCCATGGAGCCTCTTAGCCCGCTATATAAGTTATGGATGATTTACATAATCAACCCATATATTTAATTAGTTATCTTTTGATCACTTAATTAATTCTAAAATTAATTCTTGATTAAACTAATTAAATAATATTATTAATATATTAGAACTTATAATATATTAATAAACCACAAGTGTTATTTCTCTCATTTAGTCTATCCAATTGCATGGTGCCATGCAACCCAAATGGACCATGCCGGGTCGGGTCAAGTACATACCAGAAATAGTTATGGACTTAGACACCTTATCCAACAATCTGGTGGTAACCTGAATGCAAATCTATCTTGGAGAACCAAGATGCTCCCTGTAACTGGTCAAAGAGGTCATCAATCCTTGGGAGTGAGTAACGGTTCTTCACCGTTACCTTGTTCAGCTCCTGATAATCTATACACATCCGATGCAACCCGTCCTTCTTCTTCACAAACAAAATTGGGGCTCCCCAGGGTGAACTGCTTGGTCTAATGAATCCCTTGTCTAACAGCTCCTACAGCTGCATAGACAACTCCTGCATCTCGGGAGGAGCCAACCAATACGGTGCCTTGGCTATCGGAGCCGCACCATGGACTAGGTCGATCCTGAACTCTACTTGTCGCTGTGGAGGTATTCCAGGAAGCTCCTCCGGGAACACATCAGCGTAGTCTTGCACCACAGGAACCTCACTCATCGTAGCCTTACCCACCTCCCGGTTATCCATAACATAAGCGACATATTCCGTGCAACCCTACTGACGATAGCGCCTAGCTCTCGCTGCTGAACATACTGTGGGTCCATGCTGTGGCCTCTCGCCGTGGATCACCAACTCTCCCCCACTTGGGGTCCTGATCCACACCAGCTGTTGTGCGCAATCTATCACCGCCTCATCCGGGCTCAACCAATCCATGCCTATGATCACCTTGTTCCCACGCAACGAAATGGGAACCAAATCCACCAAATAGCGCTCCTTAAACAACCTTAGAACACAATCCTTGAACAATACTGATGCTCGCACCGATCGATCGTCGGCAATCTCTACCTCTAGAGGGCAATCCAACATGCTCGAAGACTCAGTAAACTTCTTGCTAAGCGCAAGAGAAACAAACGATCGGGTGGCACCCGAGTCAAACAACACCTGAACTGGGATACCGTCACATGGAACGATCCTAATTCATAAACACAGAGCACATATCAATATCATAACATCATATAAATAACTTAGAGGAAAAGAATCAGACTTGTCACCACATCGGGTGCGGCGCGTTCCTCCTCGGTAGTCAGCTGAAACGCCTAGCTCCTCACCACTGGAGCCTCTGCCTTGCCCTGCCGGCCATCAGTGATCCGTAGGGTCGCTGGAGCTGGCGCCTTCATTGGCGCCGATGCTGCTGTCAACTGGGGGAAACTGGCCTTCTTGTGGCCCCTCTGGTTGCAATGGAAACATAGCAACTCAGACGTCTGTATCACAGGTGCAGGGGCGATACAATCCCTGCTGAAGTGCCCTGACCTGCCGCACTTATAGCAGCCTGATGATCCCAACTTGCACGCTCCCTCATGCGTCTTGCCGCATTTCTTGCAGCGGCCCCGCCCCTGTTGGCCTTTTGGCCCCGCATCTAGTCCCTTTGGCTTCTTCCCCGAAGCCCCCATAACATGCCCCTCTTCCGCCTTCCTCTTCCGGATGGGATCCAGATCTATCTCCCTCTCCCTTTCCCTGGCAATCATGGAGTCCAAGGTAGGGCAAGCTGAAAAACTGACATGCTCCCGAATATCAGCTCGTAGCATGTTATGATACCGGGTCCTCCTCATATCCTCATCACCCGCGTACTGGGCACCAATAACGTCCTTTCCCGGAACTTGGCGGTGAATCTCTGACTACTACTAATCACTGCTATTCCCATTCTAGGGTTGCCCTACGGCAAATATCTGACTCCACCCAAACCGGCCCTCAGCTGCTGAAGGCTTCCTTGTAATGCCAATTAGCCATTACCTGAATACAATCACATGTGATGAGTCTCAGATAATCCTTCGAGTAACATATTCGTCCCTACAGCGGTTAGACTCAAACAAGAGCTACGCAATAGGGCCAAATCCAGCACTCTGAGATTATTCAACCCTGATCATATGTGACGTGACGTATTCACCTAATGACTAACTCCCATCACTCAGAGTCCTACTAAGCACAAAGCAAGCAACATTCGGACGCAGGAAAACTACTCAAGAAAATATGTCCGCATTGTGAGAAGCTGAACTAGCATATAATGCTACGCTCGTACCACCAGGCATAACCTAAATAAGCTGTCCTACTAATGTCTACTCATTATTAGCATGCAATTCTCATAAGTTGAAGCACATAAAGCAGGCACATAAGGCATCACTCCTAGATCCTTAGTCCATTCTAGCATGCTGTTCTATTGAAACTGTTAAACATACATAAACTTGTATGGGTACTTTGGGGAATACTTACTTGAGCTTGGCCGGTCGCGCACATCACACACTTCGTTCTTTGTTAAAACTCTTTACTTAGTCCTTTATAACACTTTTTCTTTTTCGAAATTCCTTAGTCCCTCGATTTGAGTTCAGACACCCCCGAAGGTGTGTCCGAATCCCTCAAACCAGGGCTCTGATACCAACTTGTAACGCCCCAAAATACGGGCCAAAAATTTCATTTTTAATTAAGTTATTTGCAAAACGTTTGTAACAAAATATCATTCAACCATATCATTTAATAAAACATGTCTCGTGTCTGTAAACCAAAACGTAAATCATAATAATATCAGAGTACAAATCCCAGAATGTCTCATAGTGCGGAAAAATAAGAGCGTGTGTGTGATATGCCGCTACCGCGCCAGTTCCTTCCCCTTGGCTGAAGAGGTACCTGAGACAACAACTAAAAACCGTAAGCACGAAGCTTAGTGAGTTACCCCACTGTACCACATATCATATAACCACATATCATAGATATATTGCACATATATTGTCAGGCATATTTGGGTGCCCAACCTACCCATTCGGTCCTCTCGACCGAATATTAGCTAGCATATTTCGGTGTTGGCCTCCCATTCGGTCCTCTCGACCGGATACTAACTAGCATATCTGGGTGCTGGTCTCCCCTTCGGTCCTCTCGACCGGATGCTGGGGGCTATTTCACCCCTACTACTACCATATAACACATATCACGTAATCTATCTAGCATGGCTGGGCATGACTGCCCCTTCGGCCCTACCGACCGGTAAACTGGGGACTATCTCCCCTACTGTCACTAGCACATAGCATCATATCATACTAGCACATAAACATAACACAGGTAGTATCAACCCTAGATGAATATCACAGAGACAATCATCTAATCATATAGCTCCTATTGGTGGGCCGACATTGTGGCCGTAGACCCACTACTACTGGGAGGTAACTCACCTCGAAAGTAGCTGCTGAAAATCTACTTGCTGAGCGCCTGACTGCTGAATCGGTAATCCTCCAGCTATAAATCATGAACATAGATTAGACACTCATAAATACGCTTAGGTCAAATGACTGACCCTCCCCTGGTCCAAGGTCAACTCCTTGGTCAAAGTCAACTTCCAGTTGACTGAACTCGTCGAGTCATGGCGTAGACACGCCGAGTCCTTCTCCTACTAACCCGGTCCTACTCGACAAGTCCTTCTTCCTACTCACTGAGTAACCCTTAACTCACTACTTGGGACGATTAAACTAACTCGCGACCCGACTCGCCGAGTCCAAGAACAACTCGCTGAGTCCCCACGAGCAGATCTCCTGCTCGCTTCCAAATCCTCACAAGAGCATCTTTTTTTTTGAGGATTTGGGTTTCTGGGACTATAGCTATACGCTAAATTGCTAATTCCGCGTGCAGATACGAAGGGTTGGACCTCTAACACTTTAACCCCTCTCACTCAGTAACAGTTCATCTGACTCGCCGAGTTTGAAGAACAACTCGTCGAGTACCAGGCAATCTTCATAGGACACGCCGATTTGTTCATTTAACTTGCCGAGTCTAAGGCCATCTTCATAGAACTCGCCGAGTTCCACTTTGGGACTCGCCGAGTCCCTTGACCCATTTCCCATATAGACCAAATCTAAGACATGCAACGCTTCAAAACCATAGATCTATGTTCCTTGGGCATGTTTATCACGTAAAGTTGCAAACTTTACGTGTATGCATGACCCTACAAGCTCCAAAATGCAAATCCAAGCTTTTTATGAGGCCATACACTCAATGGGGACCTCAATCCCTCTAACCACAAAAGCTTTATACTTCTAATACGTCCATAATGTCTAGATCTGAAGTCCTTTCGGATCATTAAGCACAAACACAAGGAGTATGGTGTTTTAGGGCTTGAAAACCACCATTTAGGGACAAAAGGGAATCTAAAGAACTAGTGATCAAGGTAGGGGCTTTTCTACCTGAATGGAAGCCTCTTGCAGTGTAGATTCTGGATCTACCTACCCTCCTTGGACACTACAACCTCTTTCTTCTTCTTCTAAGCTCCAAACCTTCTTCACAAAGCCAAAATCACTCACAAGAACAAAATGGGGGCTAGGGTTTCGCTCTTCAGCTCTCTGGAAGTGTTAGGGACAAAGGAGGCCAAGTTAGAGCGTTTAAATAGGGTGCAAACACCCGGATTAGGGTTTTTGCCCAAACAGGGTCTACTTGCCGAGTCCGAGAACCGACTCGCCGAGTCCATCGTTCAGTCCCCGCGTCTTATCCCGCTCCTACTCGGCGAGTTGGTCCATCAACTCGCCGAGTCCAAGGCGAAAATGCATTATTTTAAAAATGTTAATTACAAGGAGTACGTACCGGGAACCAGGTGCTACAATATTAATATCAATACTAAAAAAACAAATAAGTCAAATTATTGAAAGACATTAGTAGTTTCTTTTTTATGAAGATAAAATTGTAAAATTAGTCCATGTGATCAGGTCCAAATTTTCATTTTTGGTCAAAAAAGTTTGGATTAACATTATTCAAAATGTTTTTCTTTTCTTGTCATTATGGTTCAATTTTTTAAAACTTTTTTTAATGATAATTTTACCCTTGGTTTTTGTTTTATTATTTATTTAAATCTCCCTGTATCTCTATTATAATAAATGAATATATTTATTCTCTTATTCACAAGTGTTATTATATTAGAACTCCTTATTAATATTATGGGTTGTGCTATAACTACCACCTTTAACTATCTTTATCCCCCTAAAGTCAATCAAATCAAAATTTTGATATATGACTTGACATCATTTTTTTTCTTTTTAGACACACATACACACACACATTGTCACACCCCAAAACCGATAACGGCGGAACACATTCTGGGGTGGAGGACGTCATGTACAGTATCATAACATTTGCATAATAGCAAAAACAAGCGACAACAACCATTGCATTTATATAGTAAATTTAATTACAACCGTGTTCTGTAAAGTTTATAGACACCAAAAGTATAACAAAATAAAAGATGGGTCTTGTATGTGCTCCATCTTCTCCAAAAGCTGCACCTGTACCTGTCTATCTTTGAGCTAAGGATACAAGTTATTTTGAAAACGAGTATCAACATAAAGCTGGTGAGTTCATAAGAATTTAGTGTCATTGTTGTATAAAAGTGTTTACCAACTTATAGTATAAAAACTGAAATTTATGTTTATAAGTAGTAGAAATCCCTAGAAAATCCTATATTTTCCAGAAAAGTACAATGTAAATTAAATCCTTTGAGTTGTGTATAAGTATTATCATTGAAAACCTTCAGTTGTAAAAGTACGGTAATAAATCTCATGTGAGTAACATAGATGAAGAAAAGTTATGCCTGTAGACAGTAGTAGTGGTGCAAACTTTCATTAGTGATAGATACTTACTTACTTCGGGATGTTAGCTTAGACTTTAGTCTTAGTGTATTAACTTAAATAAAGGTGTAACCCTCACGTAACCAGACTGGATGATAATAGAGTACCCGATGACCTTCCTGGTCATGCGTAGTGTAGTGATGTAGTGCCACCCCTGGGCCTAGTCGGCTCGGACTGTAGTTAACAGTCGGGATGTAATAGTGTCTGCCCCGTTAGATCTATATATGTAGTGTTGCCTTCCTTCCGAAAAGCTGTGGTCACATGGTGTAAGCGTGGTAGAGTGTCTTATAGATGGATAGTGTGTTATACTCTGGATTAGTGCATTCTCTTGTATTATAGTACAGTAGTCTATTTGTATACCTCATAGAGTGTTCTATTATATGTTTATTAACTTGTAATAGTAGCAGTTATAGTGAGTATAGTAGTAGTAGAGGTAACGAGCAGTAGTCTTAACTATACCTATTATAGTTAACTAGAGTGTATGATTTCATGCCTTTGAATAGCAAAGGTAGCGGGTAAGATGAAGACTTTCATATCTATCACAAATATATATGATATATAACTAAGAAATAAAAGACAGTCGGACGGACAACAGATACCCTAAGACCACATCAAACAAGAACAGGAAATAAGGCGAGCTATCGGTCCTAAGTCCTTTAAGTCTTACTTATATAAATGTATTAATGTAGATGTATTTTAAAAGAAAAGAAAAGTAGTTTAAACATAGTTTTGAAAATATTTTAACAACAATTTAAATCTTAAAAATGTATTTGATAGTCAACTAAAACAGTTTTATTGGTAAGCAGCTAAAAGTGTAGAAAATCCATTTTTGATGATAATTGGTAAATCACATATGATTTGATAATAAAAAAAACTTGTAGAATTTTACTTGTATTCCCCCCCCCCCCCCTAAAACATGTAAAAACATTTAAAAAGGTTCATTAAGGGGTATGAACTCACAGTTTATTGTAGGGTTCGAGTATGC
This sequence comes from Lactuca serriola, assembly GCF_051521515.1. Lineage (NCBI taxonomy): Eukaryota > Viridiplantae > Streptophyta > Magnoliopsida > Asterales > Asteraceae > Lactuca > Lactuca serriola. The sequence continues at coordinate 118,441,289 of NC_136416.1, forward strand.
GATTCGTATGAGTGTCGAGTGTCAACGGATGCTCTGAATGTACGTAGCCCCTATTAGTTATATGGTGACACATATTTAAGTTAGAGCTAAGGTGTTTCATGACTAAACATGACGGGAAATCCCTCCTAAGGGCTTGGGATCACTAAGATTAAGTGTCCCACGTTCTATACCTAATGATCTATGCAAGTTTAAGGCCAAATATGAGTATTAGGGTGTGTGTATAGCCATAAAGGTGGGTGTGCGGCTGGGGTATGTGGCCAGAATTATGAGTGAGGCTGCACACTACAGTGTGCGGTCGTTCAGGGTGTGTGTGCGGCCGTACACTCCTTGCTTGAATCCCATGTGTCGATTTTGTGGCCTTACTCTCACTTTGGAGGGTATTATGAGTGTGTGCGGCCACCTGATGAAGGTGTGCGGCCGCACTCCTTCATAGGATGAAGAACATGAAGAACATTATGAGTTTGAGGCTTGGATTCAAGTGTTTTACCTCTATGACAAGCTAAATGATGGTGTTCTTCACGTTTTGGGAGCCTTCTAGGTGTTTTTGGGTGGTTTTCTATAGAGAGAAAGTATAGAGAGAGAAAGGATGCAGCCAAAAGTGAATGGAAGGGAGTCCTCCACTTTATATAGGGTTGAGTGTGAGGCTGGAGGGGTTTGTTGCTGGGTGTGCGGCTGGCTTGGCCGCACACACTAGTGTGCGGCCACACAGACCTCTCTTGGTGTGTTTGGCTGGATTTTGTGATGCAACACCCTTCCTAATCCTTCCTAAGGTCCATATCTATGATATATTAAGCCTAAAACACTAGTGCGGACTCCATATACTATTAAAAGATGCTAAATTCAAGTGAATTATAGATATATGGATCGATTTCTCAGTGTCAAAGTGTCAGGTTGTCACATCCTCCCCCCGTTAGGGGAATTTCGTCCCGAAATTATAGTTCAAGCAACTAAGTTATTACATACTAACTAAGAAAAATGATGAGGATATTTATGTTTCATTTGATCCTCGCACTCCCAAGTGAACTCCAGTCCTCGCTTGGCATTCCAGCGAACCTTTACAATTGGGATGCGACTTTGCTTCGTTCGCTTGAATTCTCGATCCATAATTTGCACAGGTTCTTCACGAAGTTGAGGCTCTCGTTGATTTCGATCCCGTCGAGTGGAATTACCAGAGTCTCGTCGGATAGGCACTTTTTCAAGTTCGATACGTGGAAGGTAGGATGTATGTTCCTAAGCTCGTGGGGTAGGTTGAGTTTGTAAGCTACGGGGCCTATTTTGGCGAGAATCTCGAAAGGCCCTATGTACCTTGGGGTTTAGCTTTCCTCGCTTTCCAAAGCATATTGTGCCCTTCTAGGATGAGACTTTCAAAAGGACTCGGTCTCCCACCTGGAATTCTAAAGGTTTTCTTTGTTTGTCTGTGTAGCTTTTCTGTCGATCCCTAGTGGCTTTTAATCGTTCGCGAATCTATACAATATTCTCGGTCGTTTCTCGAATGATCTCCGGACCCGTGAGGGCGCTGTCAGGAACTCTTCCTTTGGCTAACTGAGTGTCACCCACCTCAGCCCATCAGAAAGGGGATCTGCACTTTTGACCGTAGAGGGCTTCAAATGGAGCTGCCTTGATGCTCGTATGATAACTATTGTTGTAGAAAAACTCCACAAGGGGTAAGTGTGTATCCCACGCTTTACCAAAGTCAATCACACAGGCTCGCAGCATATCCTCTAGGGTTTGGATCGTCCTCTCACATTGTCCGTCAGTCTGTGGGTGGTAGGCTGTACTCATGTCCAACCTCGTCCCTAATGCATTTTGCAGTGATTGCCAAAATCTCGAAGTGAACCTACTATCTCTATCAGAGATAATAGATACAGGGACACCATGCAGTCGTAGTATTTCCTTAATGTAGGTTCTTGTGAGTTTCTCCATCTTGTATGTTTCTTTGATGGGTAGGAAGTGTGCGGACTTGTTCAGTCTGTCGATGATGACCCATATGGTATCCAACCCACCCGTTGTCTTGGGTAGCTTAGTTATGAAATCCATAGCGATCCGCTCCCACTTCCATTCCGGTATCTTCGGTTGTTAGAGAAGACCTGATGGCTTCTGGTATTCGACCTTGACCTTTGCGCAAGTAAAGCATTTACTGACGAAGGTAGCAATCTCTGCTTTCATGTTAGGCCACCAATATAGCTTTTTGAGATCCAGATACATCTTATCTAAACCTGGGTGAACGGAGTACCGAGTGTTGTATGCTTCCTTCATGATCAAGTCTCTGAAACCACCGTGGCACGGATTCCAGATTCGGTCGAGATAATAGGCTCCGTCACTCTTGACCTCCAAGTTCTTATCCATTCCACGCAGGAATTCTTCCGCCACATTCTCAGGCTTTAAGGCTTCGAGCTGAGCCTCCTTAATCTGTGTGGATAGATGCGAATAGATAGTCATTGTTAGTGACTTGACCCTTCCACCAACATACTCTTTTCTGCTTAGGGCATCTGCTACTACATTGGCTTTTCCCGGGTGATAACGAATCTCACAGTCGTAATCATTGAGTAGTTCGACCCACCATCGTTGTCTCATATTGAGCTCCTTCTGGTTTAGTATGTGTTGGAGGCTTTTATGATCAGTGTATATTATGCTCTTCGTTCCATACAGATAATGTCTCCAAATCTTTAGGGCGAATACAACCGCCCTTAACTCGAGGTCGTGAGTGGTGTAGTTAACCTCATGTGTCTTTAGCTGTCTTAAGGCATAGGCGATGACCTTACCTCGTTGCATCAAGACACAACCGAGCCCTTGGTTCGATGCATCGCAGTATACCACAAAATCTTCGGTCCCTTCGGGAAGGGATAATACCGGTGCGGTGCATAGAGCTCACTTCAGGGTCTGGAATGCCTTTTCCTGTTTCTCTTCCCAGTCGAATGTTACGCCTTTCTGTGTCAACGTGGTGAGAGGTTTTGCAATTCGAGAGAAGTTCTGAATAAATCTGCGGTAGTAGTCAGCGAGGCCTAGAAATTGATGAATTTCTATAGGCGTCTTCGGCGTTGACCAGTTCTTGATAGCTTTAATCTTGGATGGGTCCATGTGGATCCCTTCCTCACTAACCACGTGTGCTAAGAATTCAACTCTTCGGATCCAAAATTCGCACTTAGAGAACTTTGCGTATAACTTCTCCGATCGTAGAGTTTCTATGACTCGTCGTAGATGATTCCTGTGTTCATCCTCGCTCCGAGAGTAGACGAGGATATCATCAGTAAAGACGATGATGAACTGATCTAAGTATGGACGACACACCATATATCATCAAATCGATGAACACTACAGGTGCGTTAGTTAGTCCAAAGGGCATCACTACGAACTCGTAGTGTCCGTAACGAGTTCGGAAGGCTGTCTTCGGAACATCCTCCTCAACCACTCGTAACTGGTGATACCCGGACCTAAGATCAATCTTGGAGAAGTAACTCACCCCTTGTAGATGGTCGAATAGGTCATCTATACGAGGAAGAGGGTAGCGATTTTTGATCGTGAGTTTGTTGAGTTCCCTGTAATCGATGCACATATGGAACGATCCGTCCTTCTTCTTTACGAACAAGACCGGAGCTCCCCAGGGTGAGAAGCTTGGTCTTATAAAGCCCTTGCTGAGCAGCTCGTTAAGTTGGCCAGATAGTTCTTGCATCTTTGAAGGCGCTAAACGATAGGGCGACTTAGCTACAGGGGTAGCTCCTGGGACTAGGTCGATTCTGAACTCAATCTGACGTTTGGGAGGTAAACCTGGAAGGTCCTCTGGAAAGACGTCAGGGAAATCGCATACAACAGGGATGTCTTTTGGATCTCTCGCTTTCTGGCTTGTGTCGACGACATGTGCAAGGAAGGCGCGATATTCCTTATGCAAGTATTTCTGGGCTTGAATACTTGAGATGATACGAAGGCTCGTACTGGGTTTGTCTCCGTAGATTAACAGAGTTCATGATTCGGTGGATTTAGGCGGATGGCTTTGTCGAAGCATAGAATATCAGCGCGATAAAGACTCAGCCAGTCCATGACAACAATGACATCGAAACTCTTGATCGAGACTGGTATGAGGTCGATAGGGAACGAATGATCGTCTAACGTGAGGGTACAACCTATGTAAATTTCGTTAGAGCTTTCTGTCTTTCCATTAGCCATTTCTACGACGAATGTTTCTTTTAGTGGTTGTGGGGATTGTTTAAGTAAGTGTTTAAAGTTTTGGTTTATGAAGCTTCTTTCTGCACCACTATCGAATAAGACACATGCATAAGGGTTGTTGAGAAGGAACGTACCCGTGACTACTACGGGATCCGCTACTGCTTCGTTGTGGCCAATAGAGAGTAGTCTTCCTGTTCCTCCCGCTTTCCCAGCCTTCGGACAGTTTTTCTTGAAATGGCCCGCTTCACCGTAGCCATAGCAGGCCTGAGTCACTCCCGAAGTGGGGACTTGAGAGATAGGTTTGGGTTGGGATCTGCAAAACCGGACAGTACGGCCCTTCCGGCCGCAGTTGGTGCATTGCAATTCACGACAGGGGCCGTTGTGATGGAAGGGGGACTTGGGACACTTGGGCAGATTCCCAACATAAGGTTTTGCTGGTGCAGGGGTAGCAGGAGTGGTGGCAGCATGGACAGCCACAATTTGTTGATCTTTGGAGGAGGGTTGAGTTTTTTTGCCCTTCTTCCGATCCCAATGCTTCCTCTTTTTGTCGTTTGATTTGGGTGGTGCCGTGGCAGTTGTGGTTGTTGTTGCTGGAGTGGAAGGAGTTTCATGATTGATCAACCTGTGGGCCAACTCCTTGGCGCTATCAAAGGTTGCAGGATGGGAAGATAGAACATTTCCTTGATAAGGTGGCACTAAACCCCAGATGTATCGTTTGATTTTCTTGCTTTTAGAAGGAATCATGTTAGGGCACATAGCTACCAGATCGCAGAACCTGGCCGTATAAGCCACTATGTCTGTTCCCTTCATCTTGAGGTTCCAAAGTTCCTCTTCAAGCTTCTGAACCTCCCCTCTAGGGCAGTACTCCTTTCTCAGTAGATCCTTTAGTGTGTCCCAGCCCATGGCATTGGCTGTTACTAGAGAGAGTGAATTGACGTGGCCATTCCACATGTTAGGGCCCTTTCAGTGCAGGTGGCAGCAGCGAACTTGATTTTACTTTCTTTGGGGCATGAGCACATTTCAAAAACAGCTTCGGCTCTTTCGATCCATTGGGACAGAGCAAGGATTCCTCCGGTCCCATTAAAGAATGTGGGTTTACAGTTCATGAAATCCTTATAAGTACACCCCTGTGTACGAGAGGCGATTTCACCATGTCTGGAGTTGGTGCCCATTCCGGCTCCACTAGCATCGCCAGAATTCATTTGGGCCATGGCTGCCGTCACAGCTGCGGTCACAGCTATTTGAAACAGCACTGGATCGAACTGCAGAGGAGGAGGCGGTGGAGGTGGAGTCTGAGTTGTTGTTCTGCCTCTGTTCAGGCGCTTGCGAGGAGACATCTTTCACTGAAAGTTAATAGAGATGATGACAATAGTAAGAGTCTATTGCAAGTATCACAAGAGGGTGTCATTGACTAAATCAACATAGACCAATAATCAGTGAGAGAGTCATAGCAACAAAATAGTTAACTGCCAATATTACTGGTATTCATGATGTAAAATGAGTTCAGGAAAAATGACCTAGTAGTAGGTCTTACATCAAACCATAAGGGAAAATGTTGGCAGCCTAGGAGTTCAATTAGGGTATTTTCATAGTTAGGGAATGTTTACAGAAAAGTGTCTTATTGAAAGTATAAAAGGAGAGGCTAGTCCTGTAAACAAAAGAGGGATGAGTTGACATCTTCTACTGGCGATGGGTACCCCTTGGGTGAATCCTCAAGTCGGCCAGTTGACATACCACTTCTAAAAGATCTCGCTCATGAGCCTGTTGGCGCGCTCGGAGTTCCCTAACTTCGGCTCGGGATGCAGCTAGCTGTTGCTGCAGAGCCTCATTGGTCCTCCTTGTCCTATCCATAGCTTCTTCAAGTTGGCGGATGCGAACAGTGTTGAGATTTGAGTTGGCATCCACTTCTACAACTCGGACAATGGCTGCTTGACCTTGTTCGATGTTCCTTGCAATCCTTCAGACCATGATGGGCAGAACTCGGTCTGCTGATCCTCCCTCGCTTATGTTGTAGAATCTTCGGTCTCCATTGCAAGGTAAAGGCTAACCCTGCTCCTCGCTCCATCGGTTCAAGGTTATTGCCCACATGAGAGTGGGACCTTGAAATGCCGGACGAGGGTTGGGGTTTGGAGCTACAGGGGGTAGGTTGTTAACTTCTGGCTCGGAGCTGGAGCTATCCGAAAAGCCTTCTGCATGATGATCATCCAAAGGAATCGGGTGATCATCTTCTGACTCCTCATCGAGCCATCCTCCATTGCCTTGGTTTGGATAATACGGATCGTCGGGGTAGTGGAAGCCAGCCATGCTATCTAAGCAAGAATGCGCAGAGAAAGGTTATTAGACGTACTTATCTAGGATACTTATGAGATGGATTGTTATTGGTCGACCCAATACTTGCGTTGTGCATACCAATTATATGTAAACAGAGCAGAATAGTCCTTCGAATAAGCAACCCTAACTTCTGATCCCCAATCAAACAAGAACAGGAAATGAAGCAAAGGCCACAGATTATGAGTCTATAACGCCCTAGTTACATGTAACCATGGTGTAACCACTTAGCAACCATTGTCCTACCAGTAACGACCCTTTTTAGTTATCACATACATAGTTAGTAGAATGCAGAATACTCCTATAGTATTCTTTTTCAAACGTTCTTGTGGTAGTGTTGATAAGTTTTTAGACTTGTTGCAACACCACAATCACTCTTAGGCACATGCTAGTCACTCCTGGATAAATGTAGTTGATCAGGCTACATCTCCCCAGATGTGACTATATGTCTCTAAGCTTAATTGTGCTGCTCAATAATCTTAATACTTTTGTTTTGTCCTAGTATGATACTGACCCTTTTGTAGTGGTGAGTGTGTATATATATACACTTAATTAAATATTTTGGTATTTAGAAGTATATATTCTTGGTCAGAGTGTTTTAGTCCCGAAGTGTTTATAGTTCGTATATCTTTTATAGGTTGATATACTTGATTCACTATAAACAATGCTCTGATACCAATCTATCACACCCCAAAATTGATAACGGCGGAACACGTTCTAGGGTGGAGGACGTCATGTACAGTATCATAACAATTTCATAATAGTAAAAACAAGTGACAACAACCATTGCATTTATATAGTAATCTTAATTACAACCGTGTTCTGTAAAGTTTATAGACACCAAAAGTAAAACAAAATAAAAGATGGGTCTTGTATGTGCTCCATCTTCTCCAAAAGCAGCACCTGTACCTGTCTATCTTTGACCTAAGGATACAACTTATTTTGAAAACGAGTATCCGCATAAATCTGGTGAGTTCATAAGAATTTAGTGTCGTTGTTGTATAAAAGTGTTTACCAACTTATAGTATAAAAACTGAAATTTATGTTTATAAGTAGTAGAAATCCCTAGAAAATCCTATATTTTCCAGAAAAGTACAATGTAAATTAAATCCTTTGAGTTGTGTATAAGTATTATCATTGAAAACCTTCAGTTGTAAAAGTACGGTATTAAATCTCATGTGAGTAACATAGATGAAGAAAAGTTATGCCTGTAGACAGTAGTAGTGGTGCAAACTTCCATTAGTGATAGATACTTACTTACTTCGGGATGTTAGCTTAGACTTTAGTCTTAGTGTATTAACTTAAATAAAGGTGTAACCCTCATGTAACCAGACTGGATGATAATAGAGTACCCGATGACCTTCCCGGTCATGCGTAGTGTAGTGATGTAGTGCCACCTGTGGGCCTAGTCGGCTCGGACTGTAGTTAACAGTCGGGATGTAATAGTGTCTGCTCCATTTAGATCTATACATGTAGTGTTGCCTTCCTTTCAGAAAGCCTTAGTCACATGGTGTAAGCGCGGTAGAGTGTCTTACAGAGGGATAGTGTGTTATACTCTGGATTAGTGCATTCTCTTGTATTATAGTATAGTAGTCTTTTTGTATAGCTCATAGAGTGTTCTCTTATATGTTTATTAACTTGTAATAGTAGCAGTTATAGTGAGTATAGTAGTAGTAGAGGTAACGAGAAGTAGTCTTAACTATACCTATTATAGTTAACTAGAGTGTATGATTTCATGCCATTGAATAACAAAGGTAGCAGGTAAGATGAAGACTTTCATATCTATCACATATATATGATATATAACTAAGAAATCATCGACATTCGGACGGACAACAGATACCCTAAGACCACATCAAACAAGAACAGGAAATAAGGCGAGTTATCGGTCCTAAGTCCTTCAAGTCTTACTTATATAAATATATTAATGTAGATATATTTTAAAAGAAAAGAAAAGTAGTTTAAACATAGTTTTGAAAATAGTTTAACAACAATTTAAATCTTAAAAATGTATTTGATAGTCAACTAAAACAGTTTTATTGGTAAGCAGCTAAAAGTGTAGAAAATACATTTTTGATGATAATTGGTAAATCGCATATGATTTGATAATAAAAAGACTTGTAGAATTTTACTTGTAACCCCCCTAAAACATGTAAAAACATTTAAAAAGGTTCATTAAGGGGTATGAACTCACAGTTTATTGTAGGGTTCGAGTATGCGATTCGTATGAGTGTCGAGTGTCAACGGATGCTCTGAACGTACGTAGCCCCTATTAATTATATGGTGACACATATTTAAGTTAGAGCTAAGGTGTTTCATGACTAAACATGATGGGAAATCCCTCCTAAGGGCTTGGTATCACTAAGACTAAGTATCCCATGTTCTATACCCAATGATCTATGCAAGTTTAAGGCCAAATATGAGTATTAGGGTGTGTGTATGGCCATAAAGGTGAGTGTGCGGCTGGGGTATGCGGCCAGACTTGTGAGTGAGGTTGCACACTAGAGTGTGCGATCGTACAGGGTGTGTGTGCGGCCATACACAGGGGTGTGCGGCCGTACACTCCTTGCTTGAATCCCATGTGTCGATTTTGTGGCCTTACTCTCACTTTGGAGGGTATTATGAGTGTGTGCGGCCACCTGATGAAGGTGTGCGGCCGCACTCCTTCATAGGATGAAGAACATGAAGAACATTATGAGTTTGAGGCTTGGATTCAAGTGTTTTACCTTTATGACAAGCTAAATGATGGTGTTCTTCACGTTTTGGGAGCCTTCTAGGTGTTTTTGGGTGGTTTTCGAGAGAGAGAAAGTATAGAGAGAGAGAAAGGATGCAGCCAAAAGTGAATGGAAGGGGCTCCTCCACTTTATATAGGGTTGAGTGTGAGGCTAGAGGGGTTTGCTGTTGGGTGTGCGACTGGCTTGGCCGCACACACTAGTGTGCGGCCGCACAGACCTCTCTTGGTGTGTTTGGCTGGATTTTGTGATGCAACACCCTTCCTAATCCTTCCTAAGGTCCATATCTATGATATATTAAGCCTAAAGCACTAGTGCGGACTCCATATACTATTAAAAGATGCTAAATTCAAGTGAATTATAGATATATGGATCGATTTTTCAATGTAAAAGTGTCAGGTTGTCACACACACACACACACACACACACACACATATATATATATATATATATATATATATTCATTGGTTCAAATATGTATTGCCCTAATCATTCATTTTCCACCCTATATATATATATATATATATATATATATATATATATATATATGGAAAAGTGAATATACCCTTAAGGGTATATAAGATTACGTACCCTAACTATCAAAACTACGTAGTTTTGTTAAATGGTTTAATTTTCTGAAAATAAAAAAGAACAAATCGATTTACATACGTGTTTCCTTATTCATTTGCGAATTCAGTTGGTCAATTTGTTTTTGTTCTATGATCGGCTCAACTTCACAATCCCTGAGATTTTGAACAAAAGAAAAAATTGACATCGATCACTAAAAAGATTTCAAAGAAATCGGAATTATAAGTTATCGTAGTCGGAAATAATAGAAATCATGAAGTGTTCAATTCACAGAAGACTTGAAAATCGATTTCATGGTCAATTCTTTTGTTCTATGATCGACTCTGCTTCACAATTCCTGAGATTTTGAACGAAAAAAAATTTGGCATCGATCACAAAAAAGATTTCAAAGAAATCGGAATTACAAGTGACTTTCATCGGAAATCAGAGAAATCGTGAAGAATTCAATTAACCGAAGACTTAAAAATACGATTTCAAAGGGATAACACAGGTGAATGTCAATGTTATTGCAATAGCACTTTTTACAATTCACCAATGATTTCACTTTCAACTACTATGGACCTCTATTAGAAATTTAAGTGGTATTTGATCGAACAATTCTTGAAGTGCGAAAAGTCATTATTATTAGAAGTATATTAGTTTTGAATATGTTTTCTGTTCCGATTGTCTCTCATTAGAATTTTTATTTTATATGTTCTGTTATTATCCATGTTGCTTTTGTTTGATCAAATTTAGTTGAATTTATTACTTTTGATATAATGAAAAAGTTAGGCCATATCTAAAAAGTTATTGGCATGTCATTAATATGGTCAAGCTCTAATTGTCTTTTACTTGTGGTTTTATGCAGGCCATTGTGACAACCCGAAATTTCCATTATCAACAAACCATATGAAGTCAATAGAGGTTAGAACAGTTACAGTGAAATTCCAGACTTTGGGTATAAGTTTGAGTATTTCAGGATTTGCACTTAAGGAGATATCAGGAGAGCGGATGCACTAGGGTTTTATGCGACACTATTATTCCAAAACTCTATGATATTAGAGTTCATTCCAGGAATAAAATATTTTCTGCCAAAAATCGCAGGACTATATATAGAAATATGAACCATATTCATTCATTAGTTACATTTCCAACTAGAGAAAAGTCAAATTCTCTCTCACGGATCTTCGGGTTTTCATCCCAAATCGTGAGTACTCCTATCTAGTTGTAATATATAGCTTAGATTGTGCCTAATAACATCAAAATCGGATCAAAACCCCAAGATTTGAGAGTTTACCGCTCAACAACCCTTGGAGAGTAAACTCTTTTATAAGGGCCAAAGTGTGCCCAATGTCCCTCCAAACCTTGGAAATGAACCTTGAGACTACCCATAGCTGGTTTAGGCATCCAAAACATCAAGAATCAAGGGTTGAAAGTGAGTTCACGACCAATGATGTTCTTGGGTCGTGAACTCCATTTTTAGATGCCAAAACACCCTAAAAGCCTTCCTTAAGCCAAGAGACTAATTTGGACATGTACCCTAATGAGTTTAGGGCTAGCAAACACCATCAGAACACCAAGAGTAAGGTGTTCATGGCCCAAGAAGTTCCAGGGCCATGAACTCCAAAAAATAGTACCAAATGGTGCTATAAACTCTTCTAAAGCCTTGTACACTAGCATAGTTTAGTTCCTAGTTAAATTAGGGACTTGAAAACACCACAAGCACCCTCCAAGGGAGATTACGGCCATAATCTCCAAGGGATATGTTCCCAAGGCCGTGAACTCCTCAAAGGAGTTAAAAGGAAGCCCTAACACTCTAGTAAGCCTTGAAGCACTTCACCACTTAAGTTGTAATAACTTTAAGCTTCATTTAGTGACCCAATAGAGAGTTTACGGCCAGGAGTTTACTCCCCTGGGCCGTAAACTCCATCACACATGGTCTTTAGACTATAAACTCATGTATGAGGTCTTGCACTCTCTTGTTGCAACCCGATAGCCTCCTAACACTTGACCAAAGTGTTTTCCGCGCATTAGGATATTTATACATGGTTAATTAGTGTTTTAATCACTAATTGTTTATATACATATGTCTTCATATGTAATTAGGACCATTGTGTGTGTATAAAGTCTTCACTTGACACCTAGCAGTCCTACCTCTTCAGTTTATCCGTGTCACTTACAACAGGTGAGTTCATACCCCTTAATCAATGTTTTAACTGTTTTTAAATGTTTTATGGGGGGGGATACAAGTAGAATTATGCTAATTATTATATCAATCACATGTGATTAATAAGCAGCATTCAAATGCATTTACTACACTTTTAGCTGTTTTACCAAACCGATTACTTCAAATAGCTTTCCAAAACGTTTTTACTTGTTTAAAACTCTTTAGCAAACTGTCTTACTTACTGAATGTTTCTTGTCAAAACTTTGTTACAATAGTGTTTCAAACAAAGGTTTTCCTTATACTTATATATGTTCTTAAATAGTGCTTTCAAACCATTTTACAAACTGACATCAAGTCATCTTTCTTAGTATTTTAAAGTCTTTAAAGATTTTACCAAAACTTATTTTATGCTTTTATATTATAAATTGCATGCCTATATCTGTATAGTTATATAAGAAATGTTTAAAGGACTTAGGAAGGCTATCCGCTTTATTTCCTTTTCCTCGATTTGGATGTGGTCTGGTGAGTATCAGGTATCCGTCCGAAGGTCGTTTAAATATTAGTTATATAGCATGTGTACATATATAGTCATAAAACCCCTTCCAGTTCATCCAATGGCCTTGGGTAGCAAGGGTATACATCCTTGTCCATACGTACCAGTTAGATTAGTAGTAAACTACCATATGGGTAGTTTAGGAAGATACTACATCTATTACTGGAACGCAATATCATACAATGAGTCAGTTCATTCATGAATCAATACTTGCTAGATAGAGAGAACATACATTACAGCTAGAACATTTCAGTACATTACTATTCATGCTAGATAGAGAGAGAACGCACATTACAGCTAGCACATGTAGAACAGTTTAGTACATTACATATACATGAATATGTTGACATAATTGTGATCCACTGTATCGGAGCATGCCTTCAATGTCATGGCCCGAGTTGTAGCCAGAGTCTCTTTGAGGGAGAGCGTGAGTTTGCGTATAGATCTATACTGGATTAACTATACTACACCTTGCTGCTAGCTACAGCCGGACCTGCAGGTCTGCGGGTGCCAAACGTCATACCTTTTTACGACCTACATTTGTCGTTGTTACCCAGTCGATAGTATGGTACAATTAATCACATGATGCCTTAATATAAATCCGGTTTAAGGTAGTTAGTATATCAGTAGTTCTTATAGCACTACACTACAATACTACATTAATTTTCCCGTTACATATATTTAGTGATCTTTTCACTTAAACATTAAATGAAAAAAACTATATTTTGTTAACGATAGTTACACTTGGGAAAATTACACACTTTTACCAGAAACGAACAATTAGAACAGTTAAGTGTTGGTAGAAGACTGCATTCAGAGCAGTTATGTCTTGGTAGAAGACACCCTTATATAATAGTAGGAATCATAGGGATTTCTAGAGTTTTTCAAACGTTTACAGTTTTTTTACATACATTTTCAATACTTACGATTCAAATACATTTTCAATACTTACAATTCATATACATACAAATTAAGACACTAAAATACTTATGATCTCACCAGCTTTAAAGCTGATACTCTCTTTCAAAATAACTTGTATCCTCAGGTCAAGCATAGACAGGTACCGATGCAAGGTTCAGAGAAGATGGTGCTCGTTCAAGACGCATCTTTCATTTTGACTTATTCTTTAGTGTTATTATAATTTAACAGAACACACTTGTATTAAAATTATATTATTAATGCAATGGATGATGTTGTTGCTTGTTTACTAATTTTCATTGTTGTGATACTGAACATGACATCCTCCACCCCAGAACGTTTCCGCCGTTATCGGTTTTGGGGTGTGACAGATTGGTATCAGAGCATTGTTTATAGTGAATTAAGTATATCAACCTATAAAAGATATACAGACTATAAATACAATGGGATTAAAAATACTCTGACCTAGAGTTTATACTTTAAATAATAAAATATTTAATTAAGTATACGTGTTGCATTCATACTAAAATCAGTGTCACTAGGACAATACAAAAGAATTACGATTGTTGGGCAACATAGGTGGACTTAGAGACATATAGTCAAAACTGGGAAGATATAGCTTGATCAACTATATTATCTGAGGGTTGACTAGCATGTGCCTAAGTGTAGTTGTGTGGTTGCAACAAGTCTAAAAATCTTACCAACCCTACCACAATGAGAACAGTAGAACATAACATTAAACTTAAAATACTATAGGAGTATTTGGTGTTACTATAAGTGCTTTATACTTGAGAACTAAAACGGGATCTTCATTACTAAGTTGATAGTTGCTAATTGGATACACTAAGGCAATATGTAATTAGGATGTTATAGACTTAAAATCTGTGAAAATTTTACTTTACCCCTATTCTGTGTGAATTTGGAGTTAAGGTCGCTTATTCGAAGGCCTATCCTGTTTCGATTACATATAACTGGTATGCACTTCACAAATAGCGATGTAACTAATGAAGATTTTCTAAATAATTATCTAGATAGTTCGTCTAATAATTATTTTCTTACCCCAATTCTCGCGTAGATAACATGGCTGGACTCCATCCCCACAGCAACCAGTACCTTCCGAATGAGGTCATTGCTGGATGGTTTGAAGAAGAACCAGAGAATGATCATCCTATCCCTTTGAATGATCACCATGATGAAGACCTTTCGGACGATGCTAACTCCGAACCTAAGGTTAAGAACCTACTCCGAGTAGCTCCCTTTCCAATTCCTAACCCTCGTCTGGCTTTTCACGGCCCGACGCCTGAGTGGGTGGAATGCTTGGAAACATGGAGCCAAGGTCAAGATCAGCCCATGCCATTTAATGGTGATCAAAGCTTTTACGAATTGAGCAATGGGGGCTCAGCAGATAGAGTCTTGCCAATCTTGGTCCGCAGAGTGGCCGAAATGAGATTCAAGGCAGGACAGCCCTACATCAGATCACCGAAGTTGTCGCTGATACGAGAATGCATACCCTCCGCACCATTCGTCTAGAAGATGCTCGTGAGAGATATGAGAGAAACCATGAAACCCTGCTTCAAGCATTCGCTGAATCACGAGTCGAAGTCATAGAGCTCCGAGTACGCCAAAGAGTGTACGAAAGACATCTACTTGATGTGGAACGTCAACTGACGGAACTGAGAGTTCACCAGAGGGATGACTGTCGCCAGTAGTAGATGCCTTACTTTACTTTCCTTGTTAGAAAAGAATTGATTTATGTCTATGCCCGATGTGGCATTTTCTATGAAACTATCTTGTACTGTAAGTAGTTTTCGTTAAGTCTTTATGTTATCAAGGACTATCTTCTCTGGATATGATGTAAGACCTTTTACAAGGTCATTTTCCCGAACTTGTAAGTCATGAATATCAAAGCTATTGACAGTCGGCTAACTTCTGTGTCATTCTTTATTCAAGTACTCTTATCATTCTTTCATTGGAGTCTATCTGAAACATGCTTTAGTCAAGTCATTGGACTATAGTAATTTAACTCCGGAGACATTTCCAAGTCTCTTTTAGTGGTTGGATCATGTCATTCACCAACCATCGATACCTCGGCTTGAACGACAACCGTCTTGAGACCATTCTACGAACTTACTTCTACCCATTACTAGGAATGCATCATAGGGATGTAGGTCAAACCTTCGTGAACATACCTCCAATCCGTACTAGGAATGCATCATAGGGATGTATGTCAAACTTTCGAGAACATACTCTTACTCTTTGATTGAGCAATCAAAGTATATCTAGGGTCAGCCAAAATCGCTCACAAAATCCTTATCTTTTGTGTTACAGAATCATGTCGTCATCCGGAAGCAATCAGTCGAACAACGAAACCTCTACCTTTCCTATGGACGCCGCTACCTTCCAAACTGCAGTTACAACTGCCATGATGGCTGCCGTAACCGATGTCCTTGCGCACCGTAGCGCTATCAGCACAATCAATGCTGATGATGGGGTTGAAGTTTCCAATCAGGGTATCCATCTAGGAAGTCATCAAACGGTAACAGCCACAGGCTCGCAAAGCCGAAAAACAGGGAACACGAAACGAAAGTGCCAAGCCCAGAAAGAACGCAAGAAATCCCAGAAACTTGCCATGCAACAACAACAAGTGGAAACCCCTGCCATCCCCGTATCGAGCAGGCCATACGAGGGAAAACTCCCGAAGTGTGATAAGTGTAGTTTCCATCATCAAGGGGCTTGCCATGAGATGCAATGTTGCAATTGCCTAAGAATAGGGCACCATGCTCGTAGCTGTGGAGCACCGACACGACCCATCACTCAAGTCCCTATCATCGGGACCAGCCCTACACACAAGAGTAGTGATAAAGCCAAACGCTTTAGGAAGCAATTTCCAAGGTGGAGTAATGAGGAATGCACTCGTGTCCACATAACACTGACTAAACACCTCACTTCCACCACCAATGTTGGTGCTGTCCAGATATGTCACCAATGCGGTGAAATTGGACACCTCAAGAAGGATTGCCCGATAGCGAAGAACTCGGGTGCTGATGGGAAGATTCTTAGGATCACAGCTGCAGGAGAAACTACGTCGGACCCTCGTTAATGTAATCTAGGCGTGTTGTTGTAACAGACTTATAAACTATCCAGAACAAGTGCAACTAGTGTCTTACCTTTTTGTGAGATCCTGTCGGTATAAGGATGCTCGTGCTGTGTATACTTGTCTTTTGTAGTATACCTCATTCGCAGCAATGATCTTGTAGTAGTCTAAAATAATGTAACTCTGTTGATGGTTGCACGGTTGTGTTTTGTCTGTAAACGCCTTATGTTCAAATCTAATGTCTTTAAGTTTCCATATGATTCTGACATTATCATACAAATAGATTCAGTTTGATCCACACCATACCAGCTTCTTAAGTACATCTCTTTACCAATAAACGTCGTTTTAGTGAAGCTGTCATATCAGAACACCGAAGTACTCATGCATGGAGTACCTCATAGTTCTTTTCTTTCCGAAGAAATCCCCGAAGTACCACTCGTGCAGTACGTCAAGTTCAATCCAAGGATTCATACGGTTGATCTATCACTGAGGAATGTATACATAAGAGTGATATATAATCAAGGTTCTACAGGTTTAGAATTGATGATTCCACTTTAACTTCTTTTCCTCGATGGGATGTGAGCTTAAAGAAGAATCAGTTATTCGACTACCTTTTCAATCTTAATTATATACGACTCATATACACGAGATTCTGATTGTGAAACCATGTATGAATTCTAATATGAACTTCAAGACGGAGAACTGCCTAAGTCTACGAGTAATCGCATCGTCATGTGAACAAACCTAGAACCCAGTATGAATCTTGTAAACGGATTGCCCTATAGTCTAAACAACTACAGAGATACAAGAACAACCCGGACAACTTAGCGAACTACACAAAAATAGAATTAGA
Source organism: Lactuca serriola (assembly GCF_051521515.1). Classification (NCBI taxonomy): domain Eukaryota; kingdom Viridiplantae; phylum Streptophyta; class Magnoliopsida; order Asterales; family Asteraceae; genus Lactuca; species Lactuca serriola. The sequence continues at coordinate 118,458,662 of NC_136416.1, forward strand.
AGACTAGGCTTCTCACTCCGGAGAGCCCCGGTCATATTCTTTCAGAGATCGACGGATTGCATCATATGTACCTCGGCTATCGAGGACTCCGTCAAGATTTTCCATTAGAAATTATTGTCTCTGCCTCGCATAGATGAAGCGGTTGAGCAAACGCAAGGAAAGAATTACTCTCAGGGATGGACCTGAGATCCAAATATCACCAGTTTTAGTGTGAGGGAAGCATGTCCCGAAGACTACCTTTCGAACTCGATGCGGACACTTCGAGTCCGTAGTGATACCCCTCGTATAGGACCAATACGCCCGAAGCATTCATGAGTTTAATGATTAGAGTCCGTCTTTCTTACTTGGACCAGTTCGTCATTCTCCGTGTAACGACTTACTTATCTACCCTCGTAGTAAGAAGGAACCCGCTGAAACATTACCCTCAGAGATACTTTTCGCAAAGTTCTCTGAACACGAGTTTTGAATTGAAGAGTCAAAATTTCCTAAGACACACTATTAGTGATATGGAAATTCTTTAGTACTTTGTCAATTTAACAAAACTGTTGAGAATTTGACGACACCAGGGACGCCGACAGGAATTCACCAAATTCTAGGTCTTACAAACCTACTGTCATAGATCATCCAGAACTCCTCACAAATCACAGAAACCCTTTCAAATTTAACCCAGCAAGGGGTGGCCCTTGATTGGGAAGTTTAGCAAGAGAAAGAACTTTTGGAATTCCAAGTGAGAGACCAAATTCCTTAAGAAATCTCACTCTGGGAATGGCTTAATATGCTTCGTAAAGCGTGGAAAGCTAAATCAAATATAGTTAGGACCTCCGAGATTCTTAACAGAATCGGTCATGTACCTCGAAAACTAGACCTACTCCGCAAACTCAGTAACGTACATTATACCCTTCGCGTCTAGATTTTGAAACCATACCTTTCCGTTAGGACCCTCGTAAGCCTACTCGACGAGATCAAGATTAACGAGATCCTCGCATTCGTATTAGAAATGTAGTGACCCTAGGAATAGAGGTCAAGCAGACGAAGCAACACAGACGCCCGTTAGTGAAGGTTCGTTGGGATACCAACCGAGGACCCGATTTCACTTAGGAGCGCGAGAACCAATCGATTAGGAAGTCCCCAAATCATGATTCGATCATTCGTACCTACTTCCTTGCCTAAATTCTAATTTCGGGACGAAATTCCCTTTAACAGGGGGATGATGTGACAAACCGAAATTTCCATTCTGAACAAACCATATGAAGTCAATAGAAGTTAGAACAGTTACAGTGAAATTCCAGACATTGGGTATAAGTTTGAGTATTTCAGGATTTGCACTTAAGGAGATATCAGGAGAGCGGATGCACTAGGGTTTTATGCGACACTATTATTCCAAAACTCTATGATATTAGAGTTCATTCCGGGAATAAAATATTTTCTGCCAAAAATCCCAGGACTATATATAGAAATATGAACCATATTCATTCATTAGTTACATTTCCAACTAGAGAAAAGTCAAATTCTCTCTCACGGATCTTCGGGTTTTCATCCCAAATCGTGAGTACTCCTATCTAGTTGTAATATATAGCTTAGATTGTGCCTAATAACATCAAAATCGGATCAAAACCCCAAGATTTGAGAGTTTACCGCTCAACAACCCTTGGAGAGTAAACTCTTTTATAAGGGCCAAAGTGTGCCCAATGTCCCTCCAAACCTTGGAAATGAACCTTGAGACTACCCATAGCTGGTTTAGGCATCCAAAACATCAAGAATCAAGGGTTGAAAGTGAGTTCACGACCAATGATGTTCTTGGGTCGTGAACTCCATTTTTAGATGCCAAAACACCCTAAAAGCCTTCCTTAAGCCAAGAGACTAATTTGGACATGTACCCTAATGAGTTTAGGGCTAGCAAACACCATCAGAACACCAAGAGTAAGGTGTTCATGGCCCAAGAAGTTCCAGGGCCATGAACTCCAAAAAATAGTGCCAAATGGTGCTATAAACTCTTCTAAAGCCTTGTACACTAGCATAGTTTAGTTCCTAGTTAAATTAGGGACTTGAAAACACCACAAGCACCCTCCAAGGGAGATTACGGCCATAATCTCCAAGGGATATGTTCCCAAGGCCGTGAACTCCTCAAAGGAGTTAAAAGGAAGCCCTAACACTCTAGTAAGCCTTGAAGCACTTCACCACTTAAGTTGTAATAACTTTAAGCTTCATTTAGTGACCCAATAGAGAGTTTACGGCCAGGAGTTTACTCCCCTGGGCCGTAAACTCCATCACACATGGTCTTTAGACTATAAACTCATGTATGAGGTCTTGCACTCTCTTGTTGCAACCCGATAGCCTCCTAACACTTGACCAAAGTGTTTTCCGCGCATTAGGATATTTATACATGGTTAATTAGTGTTTTAATCACTAATTGTTTATATACATATGTCTTCATATGTAATTAGGACCATTGTGTGTGTATAAAGTCTTCACTTGACACCTAGCAGTCCTACCTCTTCAGTTTATCCGTGTCACTTACAACAGGTGAGTTCATACCCCTTAATCAATGTTTTAACTGTTTTTAAATGTTTTATGGGGGGGGATACAAGTAGAATTATGCTAATTATTATATCAATCACATGTGATTAATAAGCAGCATTCAAATGCATTTACTACACTTTTAGCTGTTTTACCAAACCAATTACTTCAAATAGCTTTCCAAAACGTTTTTACTTGTTTAAAACTCTTTAGCAAACTGTCTTACTTACTGAATGTTTCTTGTCAAAACTTTGTTACAATAGTGTTTCAAACAAAGGTTTTCCTTATACTTATATATGTTCTTAAATAGTGCTTTCAAACCATTTTACAAACTGACATCAAGTCATCTTTCTTAGTATTTTAAAGTCTTTAAAGATTTTACCAAAACTTATTTTATGCTTTTATATTATAAATTGCATGCCTATATCTGTATAGTTATATAAGAAATGTTTAAAGGACTTAGGAAGGCTATCCGCTTTATTTCCTTTTCCTCGATTTGGATGTGGTCTGGTGAGTATCAGGTATCCGTCCGAAGGTCGTTTAAATATTAGTTATATAGCATGTGTACATATATAGTCATAAAGCCCCTTCCAGTTCATCCAATGGCCTTGGGTAGCAAGGGTATACATCCTTGTCCATACGTACCAGTTAGATTAGTAGTAAACTACCATATGGGTAGTTTAGGAAGATACTACATCTATTACTGGAACGCAATATCATACAATGAGTCAGTTCATTCATGAATCAATACTTGCTAGATAGAGAGAACATACATTACAGCTAGAACATTTCAGTACATTACTATTCATGCTAGATAGAGAGAGAACGCACATTACAGCTAGCACATGTAGAACAGTTTAGTACATTACATATACATGAATACGTTGACATAATTGTGATCCACTGTATCGGAGCATGCCTTCAATGTCATGGCCCGAGTTGTAGCCAGAGTCTCTTTGAGGGAGAGCGTGAGTTTGCGTATAGATCTATACTGGATTAACTATACTACACCTTGCTGCTAGCTACATCCGGACCTGCAGGTCTGCGGGTGCCAAACGTCATACCTTTTTACGACCTACATTTGTCGTTGTTACCCAGTCGATAGTATGGTACAATTAATCACATGATGCCTTAATATAAATCCGGTTTAAGGTAGTTAGTACAACAGTAGTTCTTTTAGCACTACACTACAGTACTACATAAATTTTCCCCTTTACATATATTTAGTGATGTTTTCACTTAAACATTAAATGTAAAAACTATATTTTGTTAACGATAGTTACACTTGGGAAAATTACACACTTTTACAAGAAATGAACAATTAGACCAGTTAAGTCTTGGTAGAAGACTACATTCAGAGCAATTAGGTCTTGGTAGAAGACACCCTTATATAATAGTAGGAATCATAGGGATTTCTAGAGTTTTTCAAATGTTTACAGTTGTTTTACATACATTTTCAATACTTACGATTCACATACATTTTCAATACTTACAATTCATATACATACAAATTAAGACACTAAAATACTTATGATCTCACCAGCTTTAAAGCTGATACTCTCTTTCAAAATAACTTGTATACTCAGGTCAAGCATAGACAGGTACCGATGCAAGGTTCACGGAAGATGGTGCTCGTTCAAGACACATCTTTCATTTTGACTTATTCTTTAGTGTTTATTATAATTTGACAGAACACACTTGTATTAAAATTATATTATTAATGCAATGGATGATGTTGTTGCTTGTTTACTACTTTTCATTGTTGTGATACTGAACATGACGTCCTCCGCCCCAGAACGTTTCCGTCGTTCTCGGTTTTGGGGTGTGACAGCCATGGTGTTTGAAACCGAAGCAGCTGATCAAGCTATATAACCGTATATAAATGAATATGTTGACACAAACGATTCCATGGAAGCAACATTTGATTCTGAAGAACTTAATGATTTCGGTGTGAACATTAATATTGATGAAGATGATGTTGATGATGAAATGATATTAGGAAAGGTTTTTGATACACCCGATAATGCCTATACATTTTATAATGATTATTCATTTTTGCATGGCTTTGGTATACGTAGAGATGACACAAGTAAATATCCTAAAACAAATGATCCTTTTCGGAAGATATATGTATGCAACAAAGAAGGTTTCAAACGGATGGACAAAAATGATGCAAGTGAAAATGAGAAAAAACTTTGTAGAGATGTTAGAACCAGATGTCAAGCTAAGCTTCGAATAACAAGATAGGAGAATGGAAAATGGTTGGTGGACTCGTTTAATGACACACATAATCACGACTTGACCGTGACACCTACGAAGGTGATGAAGCATCGATCTCATAGCAATTTCCACTGTTCAATAGAAGGTAAATCTCTTATGGTGAAATTTGGTCAAGCAGGGTTAAAACCTTCTCAGATTAAAAAGGCTGTTAATACACTTAAAACCTCAAATGTACCTGATGTAACGTCAAAGCAATGTGCTGATGTTTTATCTGAGCATCGAAAACAACATAGAGGAAAGGAGTTTTATGGACTTATAAAACATTTTCAAGATAAAACATTAGTTGATAGTGACCAATATTTTGTCGTGGATTTGTCTGATGATGGGTATCCTAGAAATATCTTTTGGGTTGATAGTAGATCAAGAGATACCTATACATAATTCAGAGATGTTGTGCTTTATGTCACTTATATGACTAACAAATTCAAGATGCCTTTTGCTCCCTTTACTGGGTGAATCATCATGGGCAATCTATACTTTTTGGTGGTGCATTGCTTGAAAATGAAAAGGAAGACACATTTGAATGTTTATTTGAACATTCCCTCAAATGTATGTTTGGCAACTATCTGAAGGCAATTATTACCGATCAAGATAAAGATATGGGCAATGCAATAAGAAAAGTGTTTCTAAAGACTCGACATCGCTTTTGTTCATGGCATATTAGGAAGCATGAAGCTGAGCATCTTCGATAATATGTTTCCGTTATAGTGATTTTCAAGAGACACACAGACAATGGGTAAATAGTGACACCGTTGAACAATTTGAAGCAACATGGGAAGATATGCGTACTAAGTATGAAGTGGAAATCAATTGTTGGCTTAGTGACATGTATAACCAACGTATACATTGGGCTAAACCCTTCTTGAAGGATATTTTCTTTGCTGGTATGACCAGAGCCGGATGAAGTGAGAGTATCAATTCATTTTTTTATGGATTTGTTAACTCGGGGACCATGTTAAATGAATTCGATGTACAATATGACAAAGCAGTTGAGTCACGCAGGGCTGCCGAAGAAGATGAAGACTTCAAGATTATGAACTCGAGACCAGTTCTTTCTTCAGTGCATCCAATCGAAGCAAAAGCAAGTCAATTTTATACTAGAAAGATGTTTGATACTTTCAAAAAAGAATGGACCAAGTACCTAAACATCCTTAATTTGAAGATCCTTTACCAACTGTAGTCCCCTGATTAGTGCTTCGTGTTCAACCTCGTTGTTGGCTTCATCGAATCCACAACTAACTGCCTGTGGTATGATGTCCCCCTTTGGCGATTTTATTATGATCCATAGTCTTATTCCGCTAAAGTGGGAAGATCCATCAGTGAAGAGTGTCCATATTCCCATGCTTTCTTCTATTTGGAGTTCCTTGCTTTCCAATTCGGATTCAGGTTGTAGATCGTCACTAAAATAAGCCACAAAGTTTGCTATTGATCATGCTTTTATTGTTGATCTAAGTTCATATTTGATGTCATATGTGCTTAGCTTCACGGACCACTTTTCCATCTTACCTGACATCTATGGTTCTTACATAAAATTCTTAATTGGGTAATTAGTTCTTACGTGTATAGTATGTGTTTCAAAATATCGTCTTAATTTTGTGGAAGCAGTTACTAACACAAGTATTAGTTTTTCAAAGTAGCAATGCCTGGTCTCGGGATCTAAGAGACTTTTACTTGCATATAGATGGGATGTTTGTCCCCATTAAGATCCTTGGCTAAAACAACACTTACAGCATTAGAGAATACTGAAAGATATAGAAGGAGTGGCTTCCCATGTAGTGGTTTGTTGAGCATAAATAATTTTCAAGTTCCTGAAAATCATGTTTGTGCTCTTTAGTCCACTCAAACCTTTTGTTTTCCTTCAAGATGTCATAGAAAGGTTTACTCCTCTTTGAGAATCTTGAGATGAATCTGTTTGGGGCTCCTATTCTTCTTGTTAGTCTTTGAATATCCTTTGCTGAGGATGGGGATCTTAGATCGATGATAGCCTTTATTTTCTCCGGACTTGATTCTATTCGTCATTTAGTTACCATGTATCCGAGGAACTTGCCTGATCTCATTCTAAAATGGCATTTGGGGGGATTCAACTTCGTATTGTATTGTTCTATGTCACACCTTAAAACCGAGAACGGCGGAAACGTTCTGGGGCGGAGGACGTCATGTAATGTATCATGTCACACCCCCAAACCTGAACGGCAGAAACGTTCGGGGGCGGATGACTTCATGTGGTAGCGTAACAATAGAATACATAGTAAAGAAAGCAATACAACCATCATATATATAATTGAAAGTTTACATTTGTCAAAAAGTTACATGTTCAAAACCAATTACAATATGATGTCAAAATATGAGATTAAACTGGCGCCGCAGCATCCCTTCATCAAAAGCATAATGATACCTGAAATTACTGATTTCCTGGGACATACAAGTAATTTTGAAAGAGTAGATCAGCATTTAAGCTGGTAAGTTTCATAAGTATTTAAATGACAATGTTTGGATGAAATGAAATGTTTTGTCCTTGTTTGTTTGTGTTTAGAAAATCCTATATTTTCTACTAGTATAAAAGTAGCCTTCTCTCAAGACAAATGTTTGTTTCTAAAATGTATGTAAGTGTGAAATAACCAATGTGTTTGAAAACCTTGTAAATCAATGCATTTTTAATACCCCATGTGAGTTTTATAACCATACTATTGACTTGGAATGCCTATACACAACGTTCTTCAGGCGTTGGAATGTTATGACGTTTGTCACCCCAAACGGTGGACTGTAGCTAACAATCAGGGCGCGGGTTGTGAAGCCCATATAGATCTATACACAAACACCATGCTCCCCCTCCAAGGGATTCTGGTATATAATACATGACTTGAAATGTGTACTCGAACGTATGTGAAGTTTATGTCTCACAAAACCGTGGTATAAAAATAGATTTACGTGTTAAAATGTTCGTTTGTTCTTGTATATGAAAGTGACTTCTTGAAAATCAAGTTTCTAGTATGTAAAAGTTAGCAATATCCTTGTAAAACTATACCTATTATAGTTTTCTAAAAGTGTGTCTCGTTTGTTTAGAAATACCTAGAAAAGGAATCACTTGTTATGAAAGTATAGATTTTTGTAGAGCCTAAGATAGACAAGTATACATAAAATCTAAGAAAATGTTTAGTTTATACATGCATTACAACAATTTATATTTCAAAAGATAGAGTTCTATTGTAACATATTTTATATACGAAAGTTTCCTATAAGGTTTATAAATCACATGTGATTTGGATATATAAAAGCATATAAAATAATTCTTTATGTAACACACGATAATACTCGTGTGTTTTACTTGTATTCCCCCCCCCCCTTGAAAGCATATAAAAGCATTTAGAATATCTAAAAAGGTTAATTAAGGGGTATGAACTCACTTGAAAGTTTGAAGATAGCGAGATGGAAAACCGGGCAGAGTTTCGTCTTGAGAAACGGATTTTTCTCGGGATTCTCGGAAATCTCGGGAGTAAAATCGACCCTCAGGACTTGAGTAAAAAGACCAGAGCTTCGGGTTTGAACGGGCACGGAAATCGAGGCAAGATCGTGAGAGAAAGGAGAGAAATGGGGTGAATTTCTGGGAACCCTCGCATTTCTATTTATAGGGGGTCTGTGAAGCCTCGGTACGCGGGGCGTACGCTCGTACGCAGCGTGTACGCGTACGTCATGCATGAGCGAGTCCTCGACTGCCTCGGCTTCGGATGGGACGGATCGGATGGGGCGGGTCGGATGAGGCGGGTCGGTAGCTTCGCATAGGGGCGACGTCGACGGACCGAGACCAAGGCCCTCGGGTACGCGGGGCGTACGGGGTAACTCGGATGAGGATGCTGACTCCTTCGTCAGATATTACCGGATTTTTGATATAAATTTATATATAATTTATTTAATAAACTTCAAAATTTCATATCTTCTTCATACGAACTCCGTTTTCGATGGTCTTTATATCCACGCGTAGGTGAGACTACGCTCTACAACTTTCGTTTAGATTCCATTGGCAAATTCCGAAATTATTTTTATTATTTATTTATAAAATGATGTGATTAAGGAATTTCTTTAAAAATTCATAACTTCTTTATCCGACGTCGGTTTTTGCCAGACTTTTCACCGCTGAAATACCATTGTCGAGACCTTCGATTCTCGTTTAGGTCATTCCGGCCAAAAGTCGCTCGATCTCCGATTCAAGTTTTTAGTTGTCTGCTGCTAAGTCGAACTTGGAAAAATCTTAACTTCAATATACGAAGTCGGATTTGGGCGTTCTTTTTACGTACGATCATGGGTTAATGACATTTAAACATAGAAGGAATTTAAATAAAACTTTTTGGACATTTTATTATCAAAGTTAATTTTATTAACTCAAAAGTGGTTACAATACTTGACTTTTTAGGTTATTACAAAGATTTGAAATATCGGGTTGTCACATCATCCCCCCGTTAGAGGGAATTTCGTCCCGAAATTTAAAGTAGTAAAGATACTAGTGAATATGAAAAAGATGAGGGTACTTTTGTTTCATCTGATCTTCGCGTTCCCATGTGAATTCAGGTCCCCGCTTGGCGTTCCAGCGAACCTTCACGATGGGTATGCGACTTTGTTTTGTTTGCTTGACCTCTCGGTCCATGATTTCTACCGGTTCTTCCACAAAGTTGAGGCTCTCGTTGATCTCGATCTCGTCGAGTGGAATAACAAGAGTCTCATCGGACAAACACTTTTTCAAGTTCGAGACGTGGAAGGTTGGATGTATGTTACTAAGTTCACGCGGTAGGTTAAGCTTGTAAGCCACAGGGCCGATTCTGGCAAAAATCTCGAAAGGCCCTATGTATCTTGGATTTAGTTTCCCACGCTTTCCAAAGCGTATTAAACCCTTCCACGGTGAGACCTTTAATAAAACATGGTCTCCTACCTGGAATTCCAAAGGTTTCCTCCTTTGGTCAGCGTAGCTTTTCTGTCGGCCTCTAGAGGCTTTCAATCGCTCACGAATCTGAACGATCTTCTCTGTCGTTTCTCGTATGATTTCCGGACCGGTGAGAGTGCTTTCAGGAACTCTTCCTTTAGCTAACTGGGTATCGCCAACTTCAGTCCAGCACAGAGGGGATTTGCACTTTCGACCATAGAGGGCTTCGAACGAAGCAGCCTTTATGCTTGTATGATAACTATTGTTGTATGAAAATTCGACAAGGGGTAAATGGATATCCCATGCCTTTCCAAAGTCAATCACACAGGCTCTTAGCATATCTTCTAAAGTTTGTATCGTTCTCTCACTTTGCCCGTCTGTTTGTGGGTGGTAGGCTGTACTCATGTCTAGCCTAGTCCCTAAGGAACTTTTTAGTGACTGCCAGAATCTTGGAGTGAATCTACTATCTCTATCGGAGATAATGGATATCGGAACGCCATGCAGTCGCACTACTTCCCTTAAGTAAGTTCTTGTAAGCTTTTCCATTTTGTCAGTCTCCTTGATGGGTAGGAAATGTGCGGATTTGGTTAATCTGTCGACGATGACCCATATGGTATCGAGTCCACTCGTCGTCTTGGGTAACTTGGTTATGAAGTCCATAGTAATCCGCTCCCATTTCCATTCTGGTATCTCCGGTTGTTGTAGTAATCCTGACGGTTTCTGATACTCGACCTTAACCTTAGGGCAAGTAAGGCATTTACTTACGAAGGTAGCAATTTCTGCTTTCATGTTAGGCCACCAGTACAGTTTCTTAAGATCCAGATACATTTTATCCGAACCTGGGTGAACGGAATATCTTGAGTTGTGTGCTTCGGTCATGACTACGTTTCTGAAACCACCATGTTTCGGGGTCCAGATTCGGTCCATGAGATAGTAGGCTCCGCCACCCTTGACTTCTAGATTCTTTTCCATTCCTCGCAGGGATTCACCCGCCACATTTTCAGGTTGCAAAGCTTCCATTTGTGCCGCCTTAATTTGTGTGGATAAGTGGGAATGGATAGTCATAGTCAGAGATTTTACCCTCCGACCAGTGTATTCCTTTCGACTGAGGGCGTCAGCTACCACGTTAGCCTTGCCAGGATGATAACGAATTTCGCATTCGTAGTCATTTAGTAACTCAACCCATCGTCGTTGTCGCATGTTGAGTTCCTTCTGATTGAAAATGTGTTGAAGGCTCTTGTGATCGGTGAAAATAGTGCTCTTTGTTCCGTATAAGTAGTGTCTCCAGATCTTCAGAGCAAATACCACTGCTCCTAACTCAAGATCGTGTGTCGTATAGTTCACTTCGTGTGTCTTAAGCTGTCGGGAGGCATAAGCAATAACCTTCCCTCTCTGCATAAGAACACAACCAAGTCCTTGATTTGACGCATCGCAATACACTACGATGTCTTCTATCCCTTCAGGGAGGGATAGTATCGGTGCGGTGCACAAGGCCTGTTTTAGCGTCTGGAATGCCTTCTCTTGTTTCGTTTCCCAGCCAAAGGCCACGCCTTTCTGGGTTAATGTAGTAAGAGGTTTCGCAATGCTAGAGAAGTTCTTTATGAATCTGCGATAGTAGCCAGCGAGACCTAGAAATTGACGAATTTATGTAGGTGTCTTTGGTGCCGACCAGTTCTCAATGGCCTTAATTCTGGAGGGGTCCACGTGTATCCTTTTCTCGCTAACAACGTGGCCTAAAAATTCGACTCTTCGAATCCAAAATTCGCATTTAGAGAACTTCGCATAGAGTTTCTCCGTTCGCAGTGTTTCTAGGACTTTTTGTAGGTGTTGACTATGCTCTTCCTCACTTCGGGAGTAGACAAGTATATCATCGATAAAGACGATGACGAACTGATCCAAGTAAGGACGGCATACCCTATTCATTAGGTCCATAAATACTGCTGGTGCATTGGTTAATCCGAACGGAATCACTACAAATTCGTAGTGTCCATAACGAGTTCGGAAAGCTGTCTTTGGAATATCCGCCTCTAGAACTCGTAATTGGTGATATTCGGATCGTAGATCTATCTTTGAGAAGTAGTTTGCTCCTTGAATTTGATCGAATAGGTCGTCAATACGGGGTAGAGGATAACGGTTCTTGACAGTAAGTTTGTTCAGCTCTCTGTAGTCGATGCACATACGAAATGATCCGTCCTTCTTCTTTACAAACAGGACCGGTGCTCCCCAAGGTGAGAAACTTGGTCTTATGAATCCTTTTTGAAGGAGTTCATTAAGTTGACTGGAAAGTTCCTGCATCTCTGCTGGTGCGAGACGATAAGGTGACTTCGCTACTGGGGTAGCCCCTGGAACTAAGTCGATTCTGAATTCGACTTGGCGTTGTGGTGGTAATCCTGGTAGTTCTTCAGGAAAGATATCGGGAAAGTCGCGTACTACTGAAATGTTCTTGATGTCCTTCAGTTCTTGACTTGTATCAACGATGTGCGCTAGGAATGCTCGACAATCCTTCCGCAAGCACTTTCGAGCTTGGATGCACGAAATGATGCGAAGGTTTGTACTTGATTTGTCGCTGTAGATAACTAATGTTTCGTTGTTAGGGAGATTAAGACGGACTGCTTTCTCAAAGCACATGATGTCGGCGCGGAGAAGACTCAACCAATCCATGCCGACTATGACGTCGAAACTTTTAATTTGGACCGGCATGAGATTTATTGGAAAAGAATGGCCGTCTAAAGTTAACGTACAGCCCATGTATATGCAGTTAGTGTTTTCGGTTTTTCCATTGGCCATCTCTACAGTGAATGATTTTTCTAACTTGCTAGGTTTAGGTTTAAGTAAATGAATAAAGTTTTGACTCACGAAGCTTCTCTCCACTCCACTATCGAATAATATGCATGCATATGAATTATCGAGAAGGAACGTACCAGCAACTACAGTTGGGTCAGCTACAGCTTCGTCGTGGCCTATCGCCAAAACTCGTCCCACACCGCTGGTGCCTGCTGCCTTAGGGCAGTTCCTCTTGTAGTGGCCCACCTCGCCACAGCCGTAGCAAGTCTGGCCTACACCCGCACTAGGAACTTGAGTGATCGGCTTTGCGGGGTCCTTGCAGAAACGGGCTGTGTGTCCCTTCCGGTTGCAGTTGGCGCACTGCATTTCCCGACAAGGTCCATGGTGGTGGTAAGTGCATTTGGTGCACTTTGGAAGGTTACCCACATAAGGCTTTGTGGGGTAGGGATTTGTAGGGACTGTAGTAGGTACAGTGGCAGCATTCACTGAAACCAGTTGTTTCTTTGCGGATTCTTGGGAAGACCCACCCTTCCCTTTATTCCATACTCTCTTCCTATTGTTGTTGTTTGCTTTCTGTGGTTCTGGTGCAGAAACGGTTGAGTTCTGATGACCTCTGTAGTCAATCAGAGATTGTGCCAGTTCCTTAGCACTTTCAAAGGTGTCAGGTTTGGAAGCTAACACGCTTGATCGTATTTGGGGCGTCAGTCCCCAGATGTACCTTTCTATTTTCTTGCTCTCGGGAGCAATCATATCTGGGCAAAGGATTGCCAGATCGCAGAATTGGTTGGTATAAGTTGCGATGTCGGTACCAACCATTCCAAGAGTCCATAGTTCGTGTTCGAGCTTTTGAATCTCTCCCCGTGGGCAGTATTCTCTCATCATCATGGCTTTTAGGCTCTCCCAGCTTATGGAGTTTGCCACTATCATGGTAAGTACTTTAACGTGGCCATTCCACCAAGTTAAAGCTCTATCAATAAGGGTGAAAGTTGCAAATTTGACTTTGTTGTGCTCGGGACAGGAGCAGATTTCAAAGACTGACTCTGTCCTTTCAATCCACTGTCTCAGGGCTAACACACCACCAGATCCATAAAACATCTGGGGCTTGGCGTTAGTAAAGTCCTTATAGGTGCATTCTCGGGGTGGTCCATGACTCTCGCCATGGTTGGATGGGTGTGTGCCAGATCCTGAGCCATTAGTACTCGAGTTATTGATCTGTGACATGGCAGCTGCTACTGCTGCGGTGACTGCTGCTTGGAACATAACAGCATCAAATTGAGGTGGTGGAGGTGGTGGTGGTACAGGTGCTTCCCCACCGTTGTTTCGCCTTGGATTCCTACGCGGAGGCATCCTTCAACTATAGGTTGAAAAGGTAAAGATAAGAGTTCCATAGAATAGAGAATTAATGTGTCTCATGAACGAAACTGCTATAGTTCAACAACAGATGCTAGTATGAGTCTTAAAATAGAAGGATGAAAGTTATTTGTAAGACTGAAAGTATGAAACAAGTATTTGGTTTCTCAAAGACTTTTCAAGGTTTGAACGAAATACTCAACGTAGTAATAATAGTGTCATTTATATTAATATAAAAGTTGATACAACGATCATGAAAATTTGACCCCTATAAGGGTCTCCGATTACAAAGTTCGAGAAATTTAAAGACTTTTAGCCGAGGTCCTAAGCTATAACAAAATTTGAGTCTTTGACAAGAACTACTTGCGACGTAGGTTGCGCTTGGAGCTTGACTCTGCATCTGATTGCTTCGACTCCATTAGACGCCTATCAAAAGCGGCTTGTTGTTCCCTTAGTTCAGCGAGGGTTGCAATCATTTGCGCTTGGAATGCATCGGTTTGGAGTTGAGCATTGTCTTGCATCTTGTCCAGCCTACGGATGTCAGAAGTGTGAACCTGCACTTCCACGTTGACATCCCGGAGTCGGCTAGCTTGAACTCCGGACTGATAGGACTGATTGGCTAGCTTACCCACCATTACCAGGAGTGCTCGATCAGCCGAACCTCCGCCGCGGACATCATAGAAGTCCTGGCACATGCCGTAGGGAGGACGTAAGTTCTGTTGTTGGCTCCAATGATGGAGGTGACTTCCCCAGACGGGAGTCGGTCCTTGAAAGTTCCTTACGAAGACGGGAGGTTGAACTGGTGGTGGATCGATCACTTCCGGTTCTGAGTCGGTACCGGAGTCATCATCCACTTCTATGGGTTCCTCGTCCTCTTCGGGATCATCTTCGACCCATCATCCGTTGCCTTGGTTGGGAAAGTAGAGGTCGCCGGGGTGGTGAAATCATTTGACTATACGAGAAATAGGGTTATAGGAGTTGAATAAAGTTGAAACTTGCAAAACATGTAAGTTAAACTAGTTTAGGTAGCAAATACTCCTATAGTATTTAAATTCTTGTGTTTGATTCTAGTAACGGTTTGGTAAGTTTTGACTTGTTGCTTACTACGATCATTCCTCGATATACGTTGGTCCAATCTCGGGCAAATATAGTTGATCACGCTATATTTGTCCAAAATCTGATTACATATATCGAGGCTTAATCGTAGTGTCAACTTGTCTAAATACTTGTTGTATAGTTAGATATCATGAAAATAATTTGTTGTATGCATGTAATTGTACTTAAATGAACTATCAATTTAAGTTAAACGTAACGCTGCTTAAGCGAAAAAAAAAATGTTTTGTCAGAGAGTGTTAGTCCCTTAAGCATTTATAGTTTGTATATCTTATGTGGTTCGATATACTTAGTTCACTATAAACATTGCTCTGATACCAATCTGTCACACCCCCAAACCTGAACGGCGGAAACGTTCGGGGGCGGATGACCTCATGTGGTAGCGTAACAATAGAATACATAGTAAAGAAAGCAATAAAACCATCATATATATAATTGAAAGTTTACATTTGTCAAAAAGTTACATGTTCAAAACCAATTACAATATGATGTCAAAATATGAGATTAAACTGGTGCCGCAGCATCCCTTCATCAAAAGCATAATGATACCTAAAATTACTGATTTCCTGGACATACAAGTAATTTTGAAAGAGTAGATCAGCATTTAAGCTGGTGAGTTTCATAAGTATTTAAATGACAATGTTTGTATGAAATGAAATGTTTTGTCCTTGTTTGTTTGTGTTTAGAAAATCCTATATTTTCTATTAGTAAAAAAGTAGCCTTCTCTCAAGACAAATGTTTGTTTCTAAAATGTATGTAAGTGTGAAATAACCAATGTGTTGGAAAAGCTTGTAAATCAATGCATTTTTAATACCCCATGTGAGTTTTATAACCATACTATTGACTCGGAATGCCTATACACAACGTTCTTCAGGCGTTGGAATGTTATGACGTTTGTCACCCCAAACGGTGGACTGTAGCTAACAATCAGGGTGCGGGTTGTCAAGCCCGTATAGATCTATACCCAAACACCATGCTCCCCCTCCAAGGGATTCTGGTATATAATACATGACTTGAAATGTGTACTCGAACGTACGTGAAGTTTATGTCTCACAAAACCGTGGTATAAAAATAGATTTACGTGTTAAAATGTTCGTTTGTTCTTGTATATGAAATTGACTTCTTGAAAATCAAGTTTCTAGTATGTAAAAGTTAGCAATATCCTTGTAAAACTATACCTATTATAGTTTTCTAAAAGTGTGTCTCGTTTGTTTAGAAATACCTAGAAAAGGAATCACTTGTTATGAAAGTATAGATTTTTGTAGAGCCTAAGATAGACAAGTATACATAAAATCTAAGAAAATGTTTAGTTTATACATGCATTACAACAATTTATATTTCAAAAGATAGAGTTCTATTGTAACATATTTTATATACGAAAGTTTCCTATAAAGTTTATAAATCACATCTGATTTGGATATATAAAAGCATATAAAATAATTCTTTATGTAACACACGATAATACTCGTGTGTTTTACTTGTATTCCCCCCCCCCTTGAAAGCATATAAAAGCATTTAGAATATCTAAAAAGGTTAATTAAGGGGTATGAACTCACTTGAAAGTTTGAAGATAGCGAGATGGAAAACCGGGCAGAGTTTCGTCTTGAGAAACGGATTTTTCTCGGGATTCTCGGAAATCTCGGGAGTAAAATCGACCCTCGGGACTTGAGCAAAAAGACCAGAGCTTCGGGTTTGAACGGGCACGGAAATCGAGGCAAGATCGTGAGAGAAAGGAGAGAAATGGGGTGAATTTCCGGGAACCCTCGCATTTCTATTTATAAGGGGTCTGAGAAGCCTCGGTACGCGGCGCGTACGCTCGTACGCAGCGCGTACGCGTACGTCATGCATGAGCGAGTCCTCGACTGCTTCGGCTTCGGATGGGACGGATCGGATGGGGCGGGTCGGATGGGGCGGGTCGGTAGCTTCGCATAGGGGCGACGTCGACGGACCGAGACCAAGGCCCTCGGGTACGCGGGGCGTACGGGGTTACGCAGCGCGTAACTCGGATGAGGATGTTGACTCCTTCTTCGGATATTACCGGATTTTTGATATAAATTTATATATAATTTATTTAATAAACTTCAAAAATTCATATCTTCTTCATACGAACTCCGTTTTCGATGGTCTTTATATCCACGCGTAGGTGAGACTACGCTCTACAACTTTCGTTTAGATTCCGTTGGCAAATTCCGAAATTATTTTTATTATTTATTTATAAAATGACGTGATTAAGGAATTTCTTTAAAAATTCATAACTTCTTTATCTGACGTCGGTTTTTGCCAGACTTTTCACCGCTGAAATACCATTGTCGAGACCTTCGATTCTCGTTTAGGTCATTCCGACCAAAAGTCGCTCGATTTCCGATTCGAGATTTTAGTTGTCTGCTGCTAAGCCGAACTTGGAAAAATCTTAACTTCAATATACGAAGTCGGATTTGGGCGTTCTTTTTACGTACGATCATGGTTTAATGACATTTAAACATAGAAGGAATTTAAATAGAACTTTTTGGACATTTTATTATCAAAGTTAATTTTATTAACTCAAAAGTGGTTACAATACTTGACTTTTTAGGTCATTACAAAGATTTGAAATATCGGGTTGTCACATATCACAACAATCTAAAGTAGTAAACAAGCAACAACATCATACATTGCATTAATAGTATAATTCTAAGTACATGTGCATTCTTTCATAATATAAATCTACATAATGAATATCCAAAATAAAAGACGAGTCTTGACTGCTCCGTCTTCACAAAACCTGGTCGTCGTACCTATCTATTTGTGACCTGAGAATAAAAGTTATTTTAAAAGCGAGTATCAGCAATAAAGCTGGTGAGTTCATAAATATTTATGTGAATGTGATTTGTAAAACTGTACAAAAAGACCTGTAAATGTTTGAAGGAAAGTTTGTATCAATGAACATGTTTGTAAGTAGTTGTAAACGTTTGAAAACCTTAGAAAATCTTATATTTCCTACTAGTATAAAAAGTAGCATTCTACCAAGACCCAACTGTTTTGAACGTTTGCTTTTAGAAATCCAATGTTTGTCCATAAGTGGGTGGTAGTTTAAAAGTCCCCATAACTGAAATGCAAAAGTATTTTTCATGCCTAAAATAGTAGATTTATGTATGTATAAAATCACTAAGGCATTTGATAACCCCGTAAATCAACGTGCTTTTAATACTCCATGTGAGTTTTATAACCATACTAATCACCCAGACTGCTTGTAACAACATTCTTCAAGCGTTGGAATGTTATGATGTTTGTCACCCTAGACATGCCGCTCTAACTGTAGCTAACAGCTTAGGTGCAGGATTGTCAATCTCGTATAGATCTATACACAAGTATCACGCTCTCCTTACAAGAGATTATGGTATATAACACAGGACTTTAACTGCATACTCGAAAGTACGTGAAGCTAAATGTCTCACAAATCTTAGTATTAAATAGATTTACATATGAAAGTCCATTTGTTTTTGTATATGAAAGTATTTCCTTGACATAGCACTTGTAGTATGTAAAATTTCATGAATATCTAGTAAACTATCTATGTATTTTTATCTTTTGTAATGTGTTTGTATTTCATATAGTCTGTAATGTATTAGTATAGACTCATGAATGAACTGACTCTTGTATGATTCCTTGTACTTGGAATAGTAAGTAGTATCTCCTAACTATACCTATTATAGTTACTAGTATTGTATGTGTATAACCGAAGTATGCCTTTGCTACTCAAAGGCACTGAACCAACTGATTGAACTTTTATGTCTATATATGTATACATGATGTATATAACTAATATCTAGACAACATTCAGACGAATAACCGATGCCCTAAGGCCACATCCCAACGAGGAAAATGAAATAAAGTGAGCTAGCCGTCCTAAGTCCTTTAAACATTACTTATAAAACTATACATATATAGGCATGCATTTGACAGTATAAAAGTATAAAAGAAGTTTTGTAACACCTTTGAAAGTTGAATAACTAAGAAATAATGACTTGATGTCAGTCTGTAAAACGATTTGAAAGCATTTTGTTTGATAAGAACAGTTTTAAGTATAAGAAAACCTTTATTTGAAACACGATTCTAACAGCATTTGAAAGGAAACATAAAGTATGTAAGATAGTTTGATAAAGAGTTTTAACATGTAAAAATGTTTGAGATAGCTATACGTGTAGTAAATCCATTTGTATACTAGTCATAAATCGCATAAGATTGATTAAATAATAATATCGAATACATAGCAAAGGATAGATATTTTCACATGATAATAACCGGGTGTTTACTTGTATTCCCTCCTTAAAAGTATTTAAAAAGCATTTAGAATGTATTTAAAGTGTGTTTGTAGGTGTATGAACTCACTTGATAGATTGAAGAAGGCGAGACGAAAACCGAGCAGAACTTCTACTCGAGAAAGCGGATTTCTCGGGATTTTCGGGAATCTCGGGAGCGTAAAACTTCCTTCCGAACTTGAATATGAAAATTGGGACTTTAGGATGGATCCGAGGGTTTAAACGCAGAGCTTCGGTGCGAGAAAGGGAGGAAATGAGATCCTATTTATAGGGTGCTGAAAGAGGGATTACGCTGGGCGTAAACTCGGAGTACGTTGGGCGTACTCGTTACGCTAGGCGTACTTCGGTTATGCTGGGCGTTCGCATGCGTCATGGCTTACTGCATCTTCGGACGGAGCATTGGAGTGACGTGGACGAACCGAGGCCTAGCACTCGAGTACGCTGGGCGTAAATAGTCTTGGTGTGTGTGCCTCGAACTTGTAAAATCCATAACTTTCGCATACAAGCTCTGTTTTTTACATTCTTTATATGCACGCGTAGGTGAAAATGTACTCTAAAACTCTCGTTTAGACTTCGTTGGCAAATTTTGAATTTATTGTTAATTGTATATTTTTAATAGGCCGGGACACGAAAACTCTGTTTAAAATCCAAAACTTCTTCATCCGATGTCCGTTTCTGTCAGACTTTTTACCATTGTGCTACCATTGACGAGATCTTCGATTCTCATTTAGGTTGTGTCCGCCAAAAATCACTCGATCACTATTTCGAGTTTTTAGCTGTCTACTGCCACTTCGGAACTTAGAAAAATCATAACTTCCTCATACGAAGTCAGATTTGGGCGTTCTTTTTATCCATGCTCACGGTTTAACGTAATCTATGACTTTCGTTTAGACACCTAAGGCTAATAATTATTGTATTGAAACTTTGCGTTTTTACGTTTATAAGTTTTGCCGGTTTTTACACGAATCTTCGGTTGGTCATAACTTCTTCGTTATAACTCGGAGTCGAGTGATCTGGATACCTCTGAAAACCTTGAAACGATATCTATCAGTTAGACAACCTAGTTACCAGGTTCAACTGGGATTCGTTATATTGGCTAGAAATTTCAAGTTGTCACAGTCTAGTATGTTGAAAGCTTCTTCAAGATCCTTGAGGTGATCTTCATTTTTCTTTAACTTGACCACCATGTCGTCGATGTAGACTTCCATATTATCCCCCAATTTTTCCTTGAACATCCCGTTAACTAGCCTTTGGTATGTTGCGCCTGCATTTTGAGACAAAAGGGCAAAGTCATACAACAATATATAGCTATTGGGGTTATGAATGCAGTATTCTCTTGGTCAGATGGTTCCATTTGAATTTGTTGCAACCCTGCTGATGCATCCATGAATGTTAATAGTTCATTGCCATCCGTAGCATCTATCATGGAATCTATATGTAGTAAGTGTAAGGGATCCGTAGGATAAGCCTTGTTAAGATCCGTATAGTCTACACATACTCTCCATTTACCATTCTTCTCTTGTACACAGACTACGGTAGCTAGACACCTTGGGAACTTGACCTCTTTAATCATTCCTGTTTTAATAATATTTATGTACTTCTTCATGGTTAATTTGATTTCTCTCGGGTGCAAACTTCCTTCATTTTTGATGTATGGGTCTGAAACAAGGATCAATGTTAAGTTTATGGGTTGTAATATTTTTTACTATACCTGCCATGTCTTCATGTTTATATGCGAATATTTTCCTTCTTTCTCTAATGAAATTTATTATATCTTCTTTTATATTATCTGGCAGCAAGGATCCTATGAGTACTTTCATATTAGGATCCTTAAGGTCAACTTGCTCTTTGGCTTCTAGTACATCTTGTGCTTTTTTCTTTACTTGTGATGCTTGTCGTGGGATTTTGGAAGTCTTCATTGAGGTCTTGTTACACTCCTTGCATTCTTGTTGGTCACCTATGATCTTTACTATCGCCCATGGGGTGGTCATCTTCACACATTGATGGTACGTCGATGAGACCGCCTTCATGTCATGGATCCAAGGCCTTCTTAATATAATATTATAGGAGGATAATGTATGAATTACACAAAATCGTTGCATATAGTTTACCCCCTCTATGTAGATAAGCAACTTTATTTTGTCGGACGTATGCTTTGTTTCACCACTGAGTCCTATCAGTACTAAGGATCTTTTGACTATTTCGGACTTGGGGATGATCATTCTTTTTAAAGCATCCACGAGTATAATGTTTATTAAGGATCCTCTATCGACAAGGATTCTTCTGAAAAAATGGTTGGCAATGTATAGAGTGATCATTATCCTATTGTGGTGGGGATCCTAGACATTTGCCATGTCTGTTTCGTAGAAGGTGATATCCTTCTCGTTTGTAATTGATGTATTCTTCTGAGGCCTTTCTTCTTTCTCCGTCTTCAACACTTTGGCATGCATTTTGTTGTAGAATAAGGGGTACCACAAATGTTAGATCCTATAGATATAACATTGTTTACCTTAGCGTCTGCAGGAGGGGATCCTGGTTTCTCTAGGATCCTATCGGGCTCCTGATCCTTTTCATTGGATCATTCTTTTCTCCTTCCTATGATCTCATTGAGATATCCCTTGTTGGGTAGGTAACTGATTTCATTTCTAAAAGCTATGTAATCTTCCATAATGTGACAAAAGTCCTCATGGTATGCACACCATTTGGACTTATCTTTCCAGGTGGTGGACTTTTCTCCCTTTCTTGGTCATCTCGTTTTTTCACCAAGATCCTGCATAGAAAATATTAAACATGAAATATCCATAGAAAATAAATATTCAGTAATCTTAGGAAATTCTTCTTGATCCCATTCATCTTCAAGGGCATTAAGCCGATGATTATTGGGTTTGGATTTATAGGATATTTGACCCGAGGAGTCGGCCTTCCTATTGTGGTTATAATATGAGTTTGGTGGGTTGCCCCCTTTTTTGTATCTCCTTGTCTTCTTCTAGCCTTAAGAATCTTAGTGCTCTATTTCTCACTTCGTACATTGGTTTGCATGGATTCATTACAAGTTCTTTGTAGAAGGGAGTGTCCTTCTTTAAGCCCATTTTGAAGACTTCTATGACAATTGTCATATTGATGTTGGGGATGTTGAGGGCTTCCTTACCAAAACTGTTCACACAATCCTTAAGGAATTGCTTAGGATCCTAAACTACTCGGTAAAGATCATTGATGATCTTTTCGAATGTTCTGCTACAACAAAGTTGATTGTTAAAAAGATTAACTAAGTAAGCAAATGAAATAATAAAGTAAGGAGGAGCGTTAAGAAGCCATTTTAGGGCTGATCCTATGAGGCTTGAACCGAAACCCTTGCATAGGCAAGCTTCCTTCAAATGTGTGGGAATAGATATGATCTCCATTCTTTTCCTGTATTGTGCCACATGTTCGTTAGGATCCGTAGTCCCATCGTAAGGCTTCATGCTTGGAGATTGGAAGCGCTTTGGGACTTCGATTTCAGCAATTGCAGGAGCAAATCTTGAGATTCTGTGGCTCATTGGGGAAACTTTCAGCATAGTTTGGACCACTCCTGGCACACTTGAGATCATATGCCTTAACTATTGAAGTTCTTTTGCCATGATCAGGCTCATTCTGGAATCAATATCCATAGAGTAGTATTAAAAGTATTATTATTCACGGAGTTACCAGAATCCTTTTTGTGGGAGTGACGAAGGTTTCGTTGGGATCTTTGATCACATGAGCTCGATCTTTTGGAGTTTCACCCCAAGCGGAAGCAGGGGCCAGTGTTGAGGATCCTATATACCAACGGTTTTATAAGGATCCTTTATTGTGAAAGTTCAAGATCTTGGGCAACAAGATCGAGGGTGCTGATTCTTGGGGTTTGTGGATATCCTCTCTCATTCTCTCCATTTCTTGAGTACCGTCTTGTTGTCCTCCTGATGTTAAGTGAATTGTCTTTCCAATCTCTTGATCATAGAAAAGAGCTCGTTATTGGAAATCATTACAAGAGGATCCTGAAATCCTTAGGTAGCGACTAGAGAGGTGTTTTTCTTCAGTTCCTCAAAAGTATTCTTGGGAGCTCCGCTTGGAGGAGGTGGAATGTTTTTCGATTAAATTGGAGGAATGGATGAAGAGGATAAGGTCGGTTTGGTAGACATTTTTCTCGAACGATTGTGAACACCACGACCCCACGATGGGCGCCAAATTCTTTTAGCCAAAAATTGATCAAGTAATATTTAACCTAGTTGTATGAGAGGCTATGGTGTATGAGGCAATGCAAATGTCGAATGTTGATCAAAGTTAGACAAGCGAGTTACAAGGAAATCCCTAGATCCTTTATAGGATCTCCGACATAAAACCTTGGGAGGTGAGAGAGATCACCTGCCTTGTTGCCTTTATTGATTTGAATATGAGATTACGGAAATGGTGAAGATAATACTCATGGGTTTTATGCATAAGAACAATCCTATGTGCTCATACAAACCCTAATGCTTGGATCTAGGTTTCTCTATTGTACATGCAATGAATCCAAGACTTCCAAACCCTAAACTAGCATACATATTTCATAATTTAACATATAGAATTAGATCCATATGTTTACCTCTTCAATGGAAGCTCGAATCTTCTTTCTTGGAGCTTAGAGTCACAATTGTAACTCCTCTAATGGATTACAAACACCACAAGTAAGAAGGAAACTATAAGAGAGGAGGGAGGATGCTTAATTTCGATCTTGGGTTTCTCTTGGGAAGCAAGTGGCCGAAAATTGAAGGCTAGGGGTCTTATTTATACTGTAGGTTGCTAGGGTTTCAGTCTAAACCCTATTGGACAGCTTAGTCACCAAGCAGCCCAAGGAACCTTCTGGAATAGGGCCTTGGACGAAAATATGATGATCCTTCATCATAATTTCGTTCCCCCTTAGTCCATTAGGTTTCCCAGCCCAAAACTCAACTATCATACATTTGACAGTTTATGCCCCTTTATTTAATTAATCTCTTTTAGTCACCAAATTAATTCCTAATTAACTTATGACTAATACTAACTAAATAAATATGATTTCTCCTTTAATATATTATTATTATTATTATATATTAATAAATCATATTATCCTCTGTCTCTCTCTCTCATCAAATTACCTTGTCAAGTTGCTTTAGTGAAGGCAACCTAAAAGGACCATGCACAATCGGGTCAAGTACATACCAAATATAGTTACAGGCTTAGACACTAATCCAACAGTCTCCCACTTGGATAAGTCTTGTAACTATATCTCACATATGTCTTCAAGATCCGATTAGCAATCGTAGCTCTTATACACTGTTGTCAACTCTGATCGAAATGTTGTCCTTTAGATAAGTGATCGTATAATCCTCTGTTCTAGATATCATGCTAACAATACTTATTGTCTAACATTTTCTTCGTCGATTTCTGATTTGTTCGACATAGAATTTAGTTGAACACATCAACTTCATCCTGACCGGGCCTGGCACATAAGTCAAACCAAATCATCGAGTGGCCAGATATCGCTTTTATCCTCTTAGAATAAAAGGAACTGAAAAACTTCGACTTATATGCTTTTATCATTCACTAGTTAAGTCACACACAATAATGCATTTTATAACATCAAGTTACTGATGCGTTTTCCCATTATCAATGTATAATCAACTAGCAAACAATAACCATATCTCTAGGTTTAAAGATTATATGATTTTATCATCTTCCGATCACTCGTGATACTTCTCATGAAGTGATACCAGCAAGCGCGGGTTTATTCCAATGCTCAAATCATATTTCATAAGCACTCATGAACTTTGTAGCAATCCTTTGCAATGTCTAAAACATTTTAGACAATCTACAAAAAAATTCATGACAATCTTCCTTCATATCTACTTCCAATATATGAGCGATTGTGGACTATTTGAATAATCTTATTATTCAGGAAGTCAAAACATGCAAAATAGAAACAATAGATAAATAATCAACACAAGATAGTAAACTTTCTTATAAATAACACACCTTTATTTAATCATCAAATGTTGAAAACAAAATTATCTATTACAAGTTTCCTACCTATCTAATCTAAACTAATATCGTCCTTTAGCCCAACGCTCCTAGCGTGCTGCAAATGCTCTACCCTACTCCGTCCCTTCGTAAGGGGATATGTTGGGTTATCTTCTGACGAAACCCTCTTCACAATGTGGAGTCCCTCTTTTACCGGATGTCTAATGAAATGGTATTTTTTGTTGATATGTCGAGATCCGCCATGATCCCTTGGTTCCTTGGTTAAGGAAACTGCTCCTTCATTATCACAGAAAATTTCCATAGGCTCCTTTATGGATGGCACGACTCCATGGTCTCCGATGAAGTTCTTCAACCATATAGCCTCTTTCGACGCTTCGCTTGCTACAATGTACTCTGATTCGCACGTTGAATCAGCCATCGTCTCTTGCTTGGAACGTTTCCAAGTCACTGCTCCTCCGTTCAGGGTAAAGACCCAGACCGAATGCGATCGATAATTATCCCGATTTGTCTGAAAACTAGCGTCACTTTACCCTCGTACCCTTAAGTCATCACTCCCATCAAGGACTAGAAACCATTCCTTGGTCCTTCGTAGTTACTTAAGAATATTCTTGACAGCAATCCAATGTGCTCTACCAGGGTTCCCTTGATATCTGCTGACCATGCTCAAAGCGAAGGCCACATCAGGGCGAGTACAAGTCATATCGTACATGATAGAGCCAACTGCGGAAACGTAAGGTACTCGGCTCATATCTGCTATTCCTGCCTCTGTACTCAGGCATTGAGTCTTACTCAACTTGGTATTGCTTTGGATTGTCAACTCCCCTTTCTTGAATTTTTACATACTAAAATGCTTTAGTACCTTATCCAAGTATGCATCCTGACTCGGTCTTATCAGTCTCTTACTTCTGTTTCTTATTATCCTTATTCCCAGAATATGCGCAGCCTCTCTGAGGTCCTTAATAGCGAAACACTTCCCAAGCCAGTACTTGACCTCCTGCAAGGTTGGGATGTCGTTTCCTATGAGTAGTATGTCATCAACATATAATACGAGGAAGCTCACTATACTCCCACTGGCCTTGACATACACACATGAATCATCTTCGCTTCGCAGAAAGCCAAACTCTCTGACCTTCTCGTTAAAACAAAGATTCCATCTACGAGATGCTTGCTACAATCCATAAATGGATTTCTCAAGCTTACACACTCTATTTGGATGCTTCGCATTAACAAAACCCTCTGACTGATTCATGTAAACATCCTCAACCAACTTTCCATTAAGAAAATCAGTTTTCACGTCCATCTGTCATATTTCATAATCATGAAACGCAGCTATTGCGAGCATCACTCTAATAGACTTTATCTTGGCAACTGGCGAGAAGGTCTCATCATAGTCAACTCCAGGAGTTTGAGTAAATCCCTTTGTAACCAATCACACTTTATAAGTGTGCACATTCCCATCCATGTCTGTCTTCTTCTTGAAGATCCACTTGCACCTAACTGTCTTACGACACGGCAAATTATCAACCAAATTCCAAACTTGGTTGTCGTACATGGACTGAATCCCGCTGTCCATTGCCTCTTTCCACTTAGCAGACTCCGGGCCTGCCATGAATTCCTTGTAGCTGCTTGGTTCGTCCAAATTTACTAGAGTACTATCACTAATAAATGTATCCCCTTCAGTAGTAATATGGAATCCATACAACTCGGGTGGAACACTAGCCCTACTGGAACGTCTAAGAGGTAAGGACTCGTCAACAGGTTCAACAGGAGTTTCCTCCTCAGGTTGAGTGCCGGTGTTAGAAGTTCCTTCATCGCTTTGCTCTTGAATTTCTTCAAGATCAATTTGCTTCCCACTGTCCTCTTGGCTTATGAGTTCTCTTTTTCGGAAAACCCCTCTCCTCGCAACGAAGACAACATTGTCACTCGGTCTGTAGAAGAGATAGCTAAAGGACTTCTGTGGATAGTCGATGAAATAACACTTCTCACTACGAGGTTCGAGCCTGTCGTGAGTCTCTCGTCTTACGAAAGCCTCGCAAACCCAAACCTTGATATGCGCCAATGAGGGAGCTTTCCCTGTCCACATTTCGTGAGGTGTTTTGGTAACCTTCTTGGTGGGAACTAAATTAAGCATATGGGTGGCCGTCTCTAAGGCGTACGCCCAGAAATCTATTGGTAACGAAGCCTGACTCATCATAGAAGGAACCATGTCCAACAAGGTCCGATTACGTCTCTCAGCCACACCATTCAATTGTGGCGTTCTCGGAGGCGTCAATTGCAAAACAATTCCGCATTCCTTTAGATAGTCGTGAAACTCAAGACTTAGGTACTCTCCTCCTCAGTCTGACCCGAAGCATCTTGATTTTCCTGCCCAGCCGATTCACCACTTCATTCTTAAACTCTTTGAACTTTTCAAAGGTTTCTGATTTTTGCATCCACATCTGCTATAGTCATCCGCAAAAGTCATGTAAAAGCGGAAAGCATCCCTTGTGGTGGATCTAAAGGGCCCACACACATCGGTGTATGAGATCCAATAGACCCTCACCCCTTTCACAAGTGCCAGTAAAGGGTGACTTGGTCATCTTCCCAAGTAAACAAGATTCACACACGTCATCGTCCCTAAGGTCAAATGAATCCAAGACTCCATCCTTTTGGAGTTGGGCTATGCGTTTCTTTTTTACATGGCCAAGGCGACAATACCACAAGCATGCTTTGTCCAAACTATTGGACAAATCAATATTCAACACATCATTTCCCAAATTATCAACAGTTAACACAGATTCATAAATCCCATTACAAGGTAATACATTGAAATAAAAAACACCATTCAAATAATAATTAATAGAACCATTACTATTATCAAATGAATGTCTGAAACCTTGTTTATATAATCCATGAAACGAAATGATGTTCCTTGCCATATCTGGCGAATAGCAACAATTATTTAAATCTATTCCTAACCCGTTACTCAACACTAAAGAATAAACTCCGACTCTGGTCACAGGCGACGATCTTCTGTTTCCCATAATCAAGTTTAACTTCCCATGTTCCACCTCCCTACTTCTTCTTAGGCCCTGCAAATCAAAACAAATGTGGAAGCCACATCCTGTATCAAGAACCCATGAAGTAGCAAGTGATGAGTTGTTAGATTTAATATAACACATACCTGCATAGGTGGGCTTTATCTTCCCATCTCTAATGTCCTGTAAATATTTTGGGCAACTTCGTTTCCAGTGACCCTTCTCGAGGCAATAGAAGCACTCTGCTTCCTTAGGGTCAGAGGAGGGTTTAGCAGAACCTGCTTTGGTCCCACTAGAGGATGAACCATCACGATACTTTCCCTTTTGGTGGCTCTTTGAAGGAGCCTTCCTCTTCTTTCCCTTCCCTTGGCCAATTTCCAACATATGAGCAACCACAGCAGGGGATGATGCAACATATTTGTCCTTGAGGTTGCTCTCAGTAGTCCTCAACAGTCCTTGAAACTTACTCAAGGAGACCTCCTCCTTATTCATGTGGTAGGTCACTCTGAACTGGTTGTAGCAGGAAGGAAAGGAGTGGAGGATGATGTCGATAGCCAAATCCTCATCAAACTTAACATTAAGTTTGAGAAGACGATCAACATACATCTGCATTTTCTACAAATGTGAGGTTAGGGATTCTCCACTCCCCATCTTAGCGGTGATCATGTTAGTAATGATCTTATAGCGCTCTTTCCTCGCGCTTTGGTGGTATCTGTCCAATAAATCTTAATGCATCTCATATGGATACATGTCCTCATAGGAATTTTGGAGTTCGAGGTTCATGGTGGCCAGCATGATGCAGTGAACTTTCGTAGCATCACGCTCGTGGGCCTCAAAGGCAGCCAACTCTTCAGGAGTAGCAACATCTAGGTTGATCTTTTCAAGTTTCTGATCAAGGACATATTCTTTGTCCTCATAACTAGTGATTACGAATGTATCTCATCCACTCGTTGAAATTCGACCCATCAAATGTCACCTTTTGGCATAGGTTCATTAGCGAGAATGACCCAAAAGCGTTGTTGTCTGCGTTTTCGCTAGACATCTGAAATAGAAAGGAACAAAGTTTGATTAGAAATGAATCCCCAATTAAACACCCAAATGAGAAATTAGGGCTAGGATCCAACAACATTATTTACAACTTAGAAAATGGATGTCGTAATCTAAAAGTAAATAATTTGAAGGTAAGTGAATGATGATTCACTAATTTTCACCATGAAAAACGAAAAAAGAAGATTAAGTTTTAAATGTATTTGAAAACTCCTAGATCTTTGAGATTCATTGAACTTTTCAATGGCATGTTTAAATCTCGATATGCACTTCAAATTTGCGACAGGGATTTCAAGGATCGCAAACAAGTCGTGAATAACCGTGCGAACCAACATGGTTCACTCAATGTCTCAATCACCCAATCAATGTGCCGGTTATCCACGCACACTCCATTGATCTATGATAAACATCGAGCCACCCTTCGCCACCAATGTCAATCCCAAATTAGTATGTCGGTTAACCACGCACGCTCCACTAACGTTTGACAAGGGTACAAAGTGTAATTCCATGGAATAGCATCATTTTAACATTTTACCCTAAAGTTACTAAGATTGGGAATTTGTAAAACATTATCGTTACTTTGTAAATTCATTATACTTGTAATGAGGAATTAAGTGCCCTATCCTATCCATTCGGCTAACGACCCTGCGCCAGTCAAGCAAGCGGTGGGTATGACTGTACACCCATTAAGCGCCATTTTATAGGCATCAACCTTATACCCACCTTATAGACTTGCTTCGTGAATGAGGCCTACTAGCGATAAGACTAGCTTATTCTTATATATATATATATATATATATATATATATATATATATATTAATCTTGTAATAATAAAGTATAAGGTTGATTTTAAACTTGTAAAAATCTAAGGGTTGAAATTTGAATTTTTTTCAAATTAAACTCTTAATCAAAATTTAAATTTCAAAACTTGAGGGCAAGTTTTGAACTTTTCAAAACATAAGGGATCAAATAACAAATAATATAAATCACACAATTAGTTCAATGATTATCTATATTTGACCTAATACATATTCTTGCAAGATAAATTACCCAATTAATTCAAATAATCAATTTTTAATCACATAAGGAATTTATTATTTAATGAATTGGTAATTATCTTTTGTTTTTGGCAAGGATAGTGTTACAATAACATTAAAATTCGAATTTTATCAGTAAAAGCATATTAGGCAACTATCCCTCATCAAAAACAACAATAAATCCCGAGAATGCCTCTGTCTGACGATCTGACTCGCCGAGTCACTCGTGGACTCACCGAGTTGGGCTGACTCGCCTAGTTCATGAAGTGACTCGCCGAGTCATGTTGAACAGAAGCTAGAAAAACGATTTTCAGCATGTTAATCATATAAAGCATTCATACAACAGAAACGAATCATGTCTCTGATACCACTGATGGGTTTTATGCATAAGAACAATCCTGTGTGCTCATACAAACCCTAATGCTTGGATCTAGGTTTCTCTATTGTACATGCAATGAATCCAAGACTTACAAACCCTAAACTAGCATACATATTTCATAATTTAACATATAGAATCAGATCTAAATGTTTACCTCTTTAATGGAAGCCTGAATCTTCTTTCTTGGAGCTTAGAGTCATAATTGTAACTCCTCTAATGGCTTACAAACACCACAAGCAAGAAGGCAACTATGAGAGAGGAGGTAGGTGTTGGATTAGTGTCTAAGTCCATAACTATTTTGGTATATACTTGACTCGATGGTGCATGGTCCTTTTGGGTTGCCTTCACCAAAGCAACTTGATAGGATGAATTATGGAGAGAGAGGATTAATTATGATTTATTAATACATTATGAGAATAATATATTAAAGGAGAAATCATATTGTTTAATTAATATTAGTCAATAATTAATTAAGAATTAATTTTGTGGCTAAAAGAGATTAATTAAACTTAAGGGACTGGAATTGTAATTATAAGATAATTGCAATTGGCTATGGATTACCTTATAATATAAGGTTGGACGAATTCTATGGGGAAACCCATTAGAAATCGTCCAAGGCTTATTAAGGAAGGAGTCCATGGGTTGCTTAGGGTTTAAGCATCCAAATTAGGGTTTCCTTGTTAGATAACCCTAATAGCCTCACTATTTAAGGACCCCTTGGGCACCAAAAACGTGGGCAACTGAATCCTTAGGGTTTCTACACGTTTTTGGGTGTCTCTTCTCTTCTCTTCTTCATCCTCTTGCTCTTGGTGTTTGTGAACCATTAGAGGAGTGACATTTGTGACTCTATGCTTTCTAAATTCATTACAAGGAGGATTTGAGATTGTTATTGCTACATAACAATCAAGGTAATATCTTAAACCCATTCTTAAGTTAATTAGATTAATTGTATGCTAGATCTAGGGTTTAAAGTCTTGGATGAATTGCATGTACAATAGAGAAACCTAGATCCAAGCATTAGGGTTTGCATGAGCACATAGGATGTTCTTATGGCTAAAACCCATCAGTAGGATGCTTAATTTTGGCCTAGGGTTTCTCTTGGGAAGCAAGTGGCCGAAAATTGAAGGCTAGGGGTCTTATTTATACTGTAGGGGTCTAGGGTTTCAGTCTAAACCCTAATGGACAACTTAGTCATGAAGCAGCCCAAGGAACCTTCTGGAAGAGGGCCTTAGACGAAAATATGATGATCCTTCATCATAATTTCGTTCCCCCTTAGTCCATTAGGTTTCTCAGCCCAAAACTCAACTATCATACATTTGACAGTTTATGCCCCTTTATTTAATTAATCTCTTTTTGTCACCAAATTAATTTATGACTAATACTAACTAAATAAATATGATTTCTCCTTTAATATATTATTCTTAAAATACTTAATAAATCATATTATCCGTTCTCTCTCTCTCTCTCATCAAATTACCTTGTCAAGTTGCTTTGGTGAAGGCAACCCAAAAGGACCATGCACAACCGGGTCAAGTACATACAAAATATAGTTACGGGCTTAGACACTAATCCAACAAATACGAGTACAAATGTAATAATAAAGCTAATTGTGTGTGTAGTATGTGTAATACAAGTGTATTTATATTTTAGAATGAGTAACAATAAGTCTGATATTTCCAGGATCCTTTTGAATATGAATATGCTCGTTGCTTGAATGGGTATTACTAAGTCTTATGCCTGGTTGAAGTGATTCTTCATTGAGAATGGTTCTTTTATTGACCGTTTCTACACATGTGAGAAAATTCAATAGAAATATGATCATTAAGAGTTTTAGGAAATAATAATAACAATAGTTAGGATCATGAGAAAGGTTGGGGATCCTAAAAGATCTTGAAGATCCAGGATCCTGAATAGGGTTGAGGATCTTGGCCCTAACACATATTTGTCTTTTACAAACCCAACGAAAACATGGTATTTGTAGCTCGAAGAGGAGTTTTCCTCAAGAGACAAATTATATCTCAAGAGGTTAGTTGGAGTCAAATTGTCATTGAGGAATTATAAGAGTCAACTAAAAGCGAGCCTATAATTAGCCCTAGCTCTCAACAAAAGGTTGAAAGACCCGTTGAACCAAATGACATATCCTTAACTCATTGAAAATCCAATAAAGTTAGCCAACGACTTGATTTTAATGGTTTCCACATAATTATGGAAGGGGACATGTTGATCAGTGATAGAATACTAGTCAATTTGGAAAAGCCAACTAACTACAAGGAAGCTATGGTGGGTGCTTAGGTGGCTCAATGGAAAGAGGCAATAGTTAGCGAAATCCAGTCCATGATAGATAAGAAAGTTTAAAATTTGGTTGATATGACACCCGGTCTTAAGAAAGTAGGGTGCAAATGGATCTTCAAGAAGAAAATCAACATGGATGGGAATGTACACACATTCAAGACTAGGTTGATGGTAAAAGGATAGTCTCAGACTCAAGGAATTGACTTTGAGGAAATGTTCTCACTAGAAGCCAAGAATAAGTAAATTTGGATAGTACTTGACATAGTTTGTTTTCATGAATATAAAATATGGAAAATGGATGTTAAAATAGCTTTCCTTAATCGGAAACTGTCACACCCCAAAACCAAGAACGGCGGAAACGTTCTAGGGCGGAGGACGTCATGTACAGTATCACAACATAGTAAATGTAAATAAGCAAACAACATCATTCATTGCATTAAATATATAATTTTAATACAAGCTTGTTCTGTACAGTTTTAGACACCAAAAATATAATGTAAATCAAAATAATATGATGAGTCTTGAAGGCGCTCCATCTTCTCAAAAGCTGGCATCGGTACCTGTCTACTGATGACCTAAGAATACAAGTTATTTTGAAAGAGTTTATCAGCATTAAGCTGGTGAGTTCATAAGTATTTTAGTGTCGATGTTTGTTGTCAAAACGTTTGAACGTGTCTCAAGTATAAGTTTGTAAAATGTATGTAAGTGTTTGTAAAAGTTTGAATCTCTCAGAAAAACCTATATTTTTCTATTAAAGTAGCCTTCTACCAAGGCTTAACTGTTTTGTATGTTCGTTTGTTGTAAAAGTGTGTAATTTCCCAAGTGTAACTATCATTTAACAAATATAGTTTGTACATTAATGTTTAAGTGAGTTTATCACTAAAAATATGTAATGGGTAAATCATTGTAGTACTGTAGTTTTGTATTATAGGAACTACTGCTGTACTAACTACCTTAAACCGGATTTATATTAAGGTATAATGTGATAATTGCACCATACTATCGACTGGTAACAACGACATACGAATGGTCGTAATAACGAAATGACGTTTGGCACCCGCAGACCTGCAGGTCCGGCTGTAGCTAGCAACAAGGTGTAGGATAGTCAATCCAGTATAGATCTATACGCAAACTCACGCTCTCCCTCCAAGAGAATTCTGGCTACAACTCGGGCCATGACATTTAAGGCATTCTCCGATTCAGTGGATCACAATTGTTATCGTATTCTTGTATATGTAATGTTTCTCGTTCTAGTATAGTTGTATATGTTCTCCTCCTAGTATAGTTGTATATGTTCTCATCCTAGTATAGTTGTATATGTTCTCATAGTAATGTAATGTATAGACTCATGAATGAACTGACTCATTGATCTAACAGTTGTAGTAGTATGATCCTGTGTTACCCTGATGGTAACTTACTAGTAATGTGTATAGTACGCATGAATATGGAAGTACTTTTATGTCTATATATGTATAATTGATATATATATATATAACTAATATTGAAACGACCTTCGGATGGTCACCCGAAATCCCACCAGACCACATCCAAATCGAGAAAAAGGAAATAGGGCGGATGACCTTCCTAAGCCCTTTAAACATTTCTTATATATCTATACATATATGGGCATGCAATTTATAAGAAGTATAACAAAGTTTAAATAAAATTATTTGGTAAGTAAAAGAGTTTGTAAAACATTTCAAAGTAAAGCAGTTTGATAAACAGTTTGAACAGTGATAAAATCATTGGTTTTCTAGTTATTAATCACATGTGATTGATTTCAATAACTATAAGCATTGAACTTGTATTCCCCCCCCCCCATAAAGTATTTAAAACATTTAAAAGCATTTCAAAGGCTAATTAAAGGGGTATGAACTCACATGTGTTGAGTGGTTTGGATTGTAGTGTCGGATACCGTGCTAGGTGGCAAACGAAGACTTGTTCACACGCACGAGCCTAGTTATCATATAATAAGCATATATATAACTAATTAGCCAAATAATAACTTAATGAAATAAGTTGGGACACTCAGGAACATGTAAACACTTGGTATAAGTGTTATAGGTCCTAATGGTTGCATCTAAGTTGCTACGGGACAAGGCTAAAGGGGTTTAATGAACCAAATGACCTTGTATATGAGTTTACCACCCAACAAACCCCACCTTTGGAGTTTACGGTCGTAAACCCTTGAGTTTACGGCCGTGAACTCTTGACTTGGTGGTTTTGGGTGTTTTAAAGTGTTAAATGAATTCTAGAATAAGCCTAGCATTGGTGCTTTAATCCTTTAGGTAGTTTAGGGCTTTAGAATGCTCCTTTGAGGAGTTTATGGACTAAAGACCATATCCCCTAGAGTTTAGGGCCATAAACTCCTATGGAGTGGGTGTTTTAATTCTTTTAAGCCTCTTGCACACAAAGGATAAATCCTAGACTTTTGTTTAAGGCTAAAGGGGACTTTAGGCACACTTTGGTGCCTTTACTTGGAGTTTACGGCCCAAGAGTATTTCTTGTCCGTAAACTCCCCTTTAGGGATGATTTTGATGTAATTTACTCCCCATTCAAGTTACAAGTAATAGAGGGTTATTGTCTAAAACCTTAAGGGGTGTTTAGGGCACTTTAAGCCCTTGAAAAATGGTGTTTACAGTCCAAGAAACTCTTGGGCCGTAAACTCCAAAAGCTAAGTGTTCTTGATTGTGTTCTAGCCTTAAAAGATCATACATAATGTCCTTAACTAGTTACCTAACGAGGAAAAGGGACTAGGTAGCTTTTAGGCTTCGTTTTGGAGTTTACTCCCCAAGAACGTTCTTGGGCGGTAAACTCCCGGATCTTACAAATTTGACATGTAAACTATGTTATTAAGCATATAACATGCATTAAAACACAACTAGGAAAGTAGACTCACGATGTGACAACCGTCAATTTTCGGTCAAGTCAAAGTCAACTAAAGTCAACAAGTCAAACCGGTCAACTCAATTTGCCATGAGTATTAGAGTTTACGTTATGTAATTTCTAAACAACTCTCTATTCTATTGAGAAATCATAAATTGAAAAGTGCGTACATCTAGATCTCCTTAACCTAAAACTGTGGTACGTGGCGAGCCAAACCGATAAAACAATGTTGCATACTCATCGGGAGTATGCAAGATCCTTAAACAAGGCTTAACGGGGCTTACGGACCCTGCATTGCAAAGCTGAACACTCAAAAAGGTCACCAATGAAACCTCTCTCAATCGTTTTCACTTTATGAGAAATCTCTCCCAAATCTCTCTAAGTATGTCAAATCTCTCCCAAATCTCTCAAAGTATGTGAAATCTCTCCCAAATCTCTCTTTGTATGAGAAATCTCTCCAAGTATGTCAAATCTCTCCCAAATCTCTCTAAGTATGTGAAATCTCTCCCAAATATCTCTCTGTATGTGAAATCTCTCCAAGTATGTCAAATCTCTCCCAAATCTCTCTAAGTATGTGAAATCTCTCCCAAATATCTCTTTGTATGTGAAATCTCTCCAAGTATGTCAAATCTCTCCCAAATCTCTCTAAGTATGTGAAATCTCTCCCAAATATCTCTTTGTATGTGAAATCTCTCCAAGAATGTCAAATCTCTCCCAAATCTCTCTAAGTATGTGGAATCTCTCTCAAATCTCTCTCGAAATCTCTCCCAACTTTCTATAATCACTCGGGGCATCCCGACCCTCGAATTTGGCGAAAACAGCCCAAAAACGGAAGTCTACGCGAAAAACGGACCTTAGGAACCGAAACCCCTCTTAGGAACCGAACCCTCCTGATGAAGAAGGCTGCTGAACCGAACCGAAGGTACTGTTCACTAACCGAACCCGAAGGTACTGTTCACTACTGTTCACTACAGTTCATTCGGTTCTCGCCTTTTATCTCCGGACCGAGGACCGAAGCTTCCTTTCTGACCTTCGCTTCTGACCCTTCGGACCGAGCCTTCGGACGGACCCTCGCCCTTCGCTTCTCGCTTCTGGCTCGCGCCTTTCGTTTCCGACTCAGCATCAGCATGGACCGAGCCTCGGCCTAGGGACCGAACCTCGGCCTACGACCGAGAGGTCTCGCTGGGAATTCATTTTCTCCCGGTTTTCGCATAGTTTTACATTTAAGGCCCGTTTTTAATTATTTTAACGCGGGGTTTTCACCCAAAATCATATTTTAACATAATAAACCCTAAATATTCAAAATTTAATCATATTTTCATAAAAATCTTTATTTAAATAATAAAAGCAAGTGGGTAAAGTACAAAGAGGTGGAGTGTTGACTTTGCTTTACTTTATGACACAAGCAACCATTCCCACACCCACTCTATGACCAACCACACCTCCCCACCTTACCTAGGTCACATCAATGTCCTTTCCACTCAATCATCACTCTTTCCCATGTTTTTGAGAGCTGAATATTCATCCTCTCTCCTAATTTCTCTCATTTTCTCTCTTTTCACCAAAAGGAGCAAACTCTTTTCTCTCTCATTTTCCCTCTCTAGAACTCGAGATTTGAGGGCTGATCTTGGGATTTTCCTCCACATTTGGTAAGAATAATCCATTCTCTTTATGATTATCTCAATTATTTCCACTCGAATCATGGATATCTTACACAAACTCTCTCATAATTGTGTTAGATCTTCGAATCTTCAAGTGATTCTTCAAGTGTTCTTGGGTTGGACACTTCTCTTCTTCAACACTTACCTACTGAAATCACTTAAGGTGAGTTCATACCCCCATATTTTCATGTTTTCTCAAGTTTTTAGGGGGGGAATACAAGTTAAAACACCAAGAACATAACTACACTTTTCTAACAGCCTTCATCAAAAAAGTTCAACTCCATTCATGGACTGTTTTGGACATCTTAAACATTTTCGTTTTCAAAACTGTTTTAGGTGCATGTAGTTCCACTTCTTAGCTTTAAAATGACTACTTGCACATCTCCATACGATTTTTCTACAATTTATGGTGATTTTTACAAAACTGCCTATCATTTCAAACATCAATCCGGACCAGTCTGTGATTATGGACTTTTTCACACAAGTAAGAGGTCATTAAAAATTATAATAAAAATTATGAACAAACTAGACTCATTTTCCAAACTCTCAGAAGTTGCAGAACTTGATTTGGACATTTTATGATTTTTCTACAATTTTTCCAATAACAGTTACAGAAAATGTTATTAACAGAAAAACACTATAAATTTCATTTCACCTTGTAACATGGTGAGCAAGGTATACATCATTATGTGATTATGTGTTGTTGCAATATATGACAATTTTGTATTCTTATATAGACATACATCAGAAAACAAATGGATTTATATCTCCACAAGTATGGTAAATATATAAATGATATTACAAGGCTATATCCATTAAAATAATAAACATTGGTAAATTATGACAAATAAGGCTTATGCTCACTACCCACACAAATAATTAATAAACTATAATGGGTATAGTTTAGGGTTATTTTACATAACAAACTCATTATTAAAGGTTTTACACATACAAAAGAGTTATTACCACTATGGATAATTATGATAAACTATAATAAGCCTAGATAAGCCATTATACCCCCCACAAACGAACACGCTAGTTATAATCGGTGTAGTTATGGCATATATATATATATATATATATATATATATATATATATATATATATATATATATTACAAACAAAGTGATAAACTATAATAGGTATAGTTTAGGTTTCATCTACCCAATGAACTAAATTACAAGAAAGGAATTCACCATCACCACCACTTTTGATAAGCTATAATATGCATAGTTCATGTTCACTAATCACTATTACTATCCGATGAACTATGATATGTATAGGTTATGTTCACCATCACCACCACTTTTGATAAGTTATAATATGCATAGTTCATGTTCACTAATCGCTATTACTATCCGATGAACTATGATATGTATAGGTTATGTTCACCATCACCACCACTTTTGATAAGTTATAATATGCATAGTTCATGTTCACTAATCACTATTACTATCCGATGAACTATGATATGTATAGGTTAGGTTCACCATCACCACCACTTTTGGTAAACTATAATATGCATAGTTCATGTTCACTATCCACTATTACTATCCGATGAACTATGATATGTTTAGTTTATGTTCACAGTCACTATTACTATTTCGTACACTACACTAGGATTGGTTCCGGTTATCGGGTTTAAGTCCACATTC
Source organism: Lactuca serriola (assembly GCF_051521515.1). NCBI lineage: Eukaryota > Viridiplantae > Streptophyta > Magnoliopsida > Asterales > Asteraceae > Lactuca > Lactuca serriola. The sequence goes on from NC_136416.1 coordinate 118,497,906, forward strand.
ACTTACGCATTGCCAGTTTTCAGCTATAATTTCTAAGGGTATATGATAGAGTTATATAGAATCTAGTCGTGATTGGCTTAGAATTGGTGGGCCCGCCTCATCTCCTGTTCCTCGTTGGGTTGTGGACCTAGGGCAGACCCACTATATTCAACGTTTTATCTAACTTAAATCTTATATAACTTATATACGCTGGACGATTATAGGGGAAATCTACGGGTCAATCTAGGGTTCATTAACACATCATGTAGGAATATTCTGCTTACACTTAACTAAGAAAATATTGGATTTTCTGGAAATTTACTCTATCGATTTTATAAGGAAAACGGTTTCTACTCCAAACAAAACTCTTATGAACTCACCAACTTAATTGTTGACACTCTTTCGAAACTACTTGTATTCTCAGGAAATCAGTGAAACAGGAAAACTTCAGCGCTTTGAGGATGGGACGTTAAACCGTCAACAATTTATTTTTGTCATCATAATGTAATTGATTTTGAAACATGTAAACATATACTTTGGTGTAACTTTTTCAATTATATTTATGATGGTTGTATTTACTTTGAGCACTATTATACACGTTGTTGTGATACTGTACATGAAGTCCTCCACCCCCGGACGTTTCCGCCATCCTTGGTTTGGGGGTGTGACACACGATTTGGGATGAAAACCCGAAGATCCGTGAGAGAGAATATGGCTTTTCTCTAGTTGGAAATGTGAATAATGAAATATTTAGTTCAGAAATCTATTTATAGTCCTGAAATATTTTGGCAGAAAATATTTTATTTTGGAATTGGACTCTAACATGATGAAGTGTTAAAATGCTCAAGTTTCACAAACCCATGAGCATCCACTCTCCTGATATCTCCTTAAATGTAAACCCTAATGTACACAAACTTATTCGGAAAAGTCTGAAGTTCATTGAAACTGGACTAGCTTCTATTGAATAGTTAGTGTTCATAAAAAATGGAAATTTCGGGTTGTCACATCATCCCCCCGTTAGAAGGAATTTCGTCCCGAAATTAGAATTTAAGCAAACAAGAAGTTACAAATAATTAAGCGAAAAGATGAGGGTATTTCAGTTTCATCTGATCCTCGCGTTCCCAAGTGAATTTCGGTCCTCGCTTGGCGTTCCAGCGAACCTTCACGATAAGGATACGGCTTTGCTTTGTCTGCTTGACCTCACGGTCCATGATCTCTACAGGTTCTTCCACGAAGTTGAGGCTCTCGTTGATCTCGATCTCGTCGAGTGGGATTACAAGAGCCTCATCGGATAGACACTTTTTCAAGTTAGATACGTGGAATGTAGAGTGTACGTTACGAAGTGCGTCAGGTAGGTCGAGTTTGTAGGCTACGGGGCCGACTCTTGCAAGAATCTCGAAAGGCCCTATGTACCTCGGATTAAGTTTCCCACGCTTGCCGAAGCGTATCAAGCCCTTCCAGGGTGAGACTTTGAGAAGGACTCGGTCTCCCACCTGAAATTCCAAAGGTTTTCTTCGTTTATCAGCGTAGCTCTTCTGTCGGTCTCTAGAGGATTTTAATCGTTCACGGATCTGAACGATTTTCTCTGTCGTTTCCCGAATGATCTCCGGACCTGTGAGAGTACTGTCGGAAGCTTGCCCCCTGGCTAATTGGGTATCACCCACCTCAGCCCAGCACAGAGGAGATCTGCACTTTCGGCCGTAGAGAGCTTCAAATGGAGCAGCCTTGATGCTCGTGTGATAACTGTTATTATAGGAAAACTCGACAAGGGGTAAATGAGTATCCCATGCCTTCCCAAAGTCAATCACGCAGGCTCGCAACATGTCTTCCAGTGTTTGGATGGTCCTCTCACTCTGTCCGTCGGTCTGTGGATGGTAGGCCGTGCTCATGTCCAGCCTTGTTCCTAAGGAATGTTGTAGTGATTGCCAGAATCTTGAGGCGAACCTACTATCTCTATCGGAGATAATAGACATAGGTACACCATGTAATCGTACGATTTCCCTAATGTATGTTCTCGTAAGTTTCTCCATCTTGTTAGTTTCTTTGATAGGCAGGAAGTGCGCAGACTTGGTCAATCTATCAACGATGACCCATATGGTATCAAGTCCACCCGTTGTCTTGGGCAACTTGGTTATGAAATCCATAGTGATCCGCTCCCATTTCCATTCTGGAATCTCTGGTTGTTGCAATAAACCAGAGGGCTTCTGGTACTCGACCTTAACCTTTGCACAAGTAAGGCATTTACTTACGAAGGTAGCAATCTCTGCTTTCATATTAGGCCACCAGTATAGCTTTTTAAGATCCAGATACATCTTATGTGAACCTGGGTGGACGGAATACCGAGTGTTGTGCGCCTCGGTCATGACCAAGTCTCGGAAACCATCGTGTTTCGGTGTCCAGATCCGGTTCATGAAATATAAGGCTCCGTCACCCTTGGCTTCTAAATTCTTGTCCATTCCTCTAAGGGATTCACTCGTCACATTTTCAGGTTTCATGGCTTCAAGTTGAGCCGCCTGAATTTGCTTAGACAAGTGTGAATGGATGGTTATTGATAATGACTTGACTTTGCGACCAGAATATTCCTTTCGACTTAGGGCGTCCGCTACTACGTTGGCTTTACCCGGGTGATAACGAATATCGCATTCGTAGTCACTGAGTAGCTCGACCCACCGTCGTTGTCTCATGTTGAGCTCCTTCTGATCGAAAATGTGTTGTAAACTCTTGTGGTCGGTAAAGATAGTGCTTTTCGTTCCGTACAAGTAATGTCTCCAGATCTTCAGAGCAAACACCACTGCTCCTAGTTCAAGATCGTGTGTCGTGTAGTTAACCTCGTGTGTCTTCAACTGTCTAGAGGCGTAGGCGATGACCTTACCTCGCTGCATCAGAACACACCCGAGCCCTTGATTCGATGCATCGCAATAGACTACGAAGTCTTCTATCCCTTCGGGGAGGGATAGTATTGGCGCGGTGCACAAGGCTCGTTTGAGCGTTTGGAACGCTCTCTCTTGTTTCTCTTCCCAGTCAAAGGCCACGCCTTTCTGGGTCAAGGTTGTAAGAGGTTTCTCTATTCGGGAGAAGTTCTGAATGAATCTACGGTAGTAGCCAGCGAGACCTAGAAATTGACGAATTTCAGTAGGAGTCTTCGGTGCTGACCAGTTCTCAATGGCTTTAATTTTGGATGGGTCCACGTGGATTCCCTCTTCGCTTACCACGTGTCCTAAGAATTCGACTCTTCGGATCCAAAATTCACATTTCGAGAACTTCACATAAAGTTTCTCCTTTCGCAATGTCCCTAGGACTTGTCGCAGGTGATCTCCATGTTCTTCCTTACTTCGGGAGTAGATCAGGATGTCGTCAATGAAAACGATGACAAACTGATCCAAGTAAGGTCGGCATACTCTATTCATCAGATCCATGAAGACTGCGGGCGCATTGGTCAATCCGAATGGCATCACCACGAACTCATAATGTCCGTAACGAGTTTGGAAGGCTGTCTTCGGCACATCCTCCTCTAGTACTCGTAACTGGTGATATCCGGATCTCAGATCAATTTTGGAAAAATAATTTGCCCCTTGCAGTTGGTCAAATAGATCGTCAATGCGAGGCAGAGGATAACGATTCTTGACCGTCAGTTTGTTGAGTTCTCTGTAGTCAATACACATACGGAATGATCCGTCTTTCTTCTTAACGAACAAGATCGGTGCTCCCCAAGGTGAGAAGCTCGGCCTTATAAAGCCCTTACTGAGCAGTTCGTTATGTTGACCAGAGAGTTCCTGCATCTCAGCTGGTCCTAAGCGGTAGGGCGACTTGGCTACTGGGGTAGCTCCTGGGACTAAGTCGATTCTGAACTCGACCTGTCGTTGCGGAGGTAACCCTAGTAGTTCTTCGGGGAAAATGTCGGGGAAGTCGCTCACTACTGGGATGTTCTTTAGTTCTTTCTTTTCGAGGCTCGTGTCGACGACATGAGCAAGGAATGCATGGTATTCTTTACGCAGATACTTCTGTGCTTGAATACTTGATATAATGTGAAGATTCGCACCAGGTTTGTCGCCGTAGACTATAAGCGTGTCGTTAGACGGAAGGTTTAGACGGACTGCTTTCTCGCAGCACATGATGTCGGCGTGATGAAGACTTAACCAATCCATGCCGATGATAACGTCGAAGCTTTTAATTGAGACCGGCATGAGGTCGATTGGGAATGAATGGTTATCTAGAGTTAGGGTACAACCTAAGTATATGTTATTCGTACTTTTAGTTTTTCTATTAGCCATTTCTACTGTGAATAGTTCTTTGAGTGCGTGTGGTGGTTGTTTAAGCATGCGAGCAAATTTATGGTTTACGAAGCTTCGCTCCACTCCACTATCGAATAGAATGCATGCATAGGAGTTATCGAGGAGGAACATACCAGTCACCACTGTCGGGTCAGCAACTGCTTCCCCGTGGCCTATGGCTAGTACCCTTCCTGCTCCACCAACATTCTTTGCTTTGGGGAAGTCCCTCTTATAGTGGCCTGCTTCGCCACATCCATAGCAGGTCGGGCTCGCGCCAGAGCCAGGGACCTGGGTGATCGGTTGTGCCGGGAACTTACAGAATCGGACTGTGTGTCCTCTCCTGTTGCAGTTAGAGCACTGCATTTCACGGCAGGGGCCGTTGTGGTGGTAGTTGCATTTGTTGCACTTGGGCAAACTTCCAGCATACTGACCCACCGAAGCAGTAGTAGCAGCAGCAGCAAGGGTTATTGTGGCATGTATTGCCACAATTTGCTGCTTTTTGGCAGCCCGTTGCTTCTTCTTTTCATCCCAGAATTTCCGCTTAGTGTCAGCGGGTTTGGAGGGTTCTGGGATGGCTAGGGTGGTTGTGGTTGCAGGGGTTTTGACTCCATGGTCAATGAGTCGTTGTGCCAATCGCTTGGCACTGTCGAAGGTAGCGGGGTTTGATGCTAGAACATTCCCCTGATACGGAGGCACTAGCCCCCATATGTACCTCTCGATCTTCTTCCCCTCAGTGGGGACCATATTGGGGCAGGGGGCCACCAGCTCGCTGAATCGGGCAGTATAAGTGACCACGTTGGTGCCCTTCATAGTCAGGTTCCAAAGTTCCTGCTCCAGTTTCTGGACTTCGCCCCTCGGGCAGTATTCCTCAATCATGAGGTCTTTCATTGTTTCCCAGCCTATGTCGTTGGCTACGACGAGGGTTAGTGCCTTAACATGGCCGTTCCACCATGTCAGGGCCTTTCCTTCAAAGGTGCATGCGGCATACTTGACTTTACTCGCCGCAGGGCATGAACAGATTTCGAAGACTGATTCAGTCTTCTCGAACCATTGCGAGAGGGCAATGACTCCGCCGGTGCCATAGAAAGGCTTCGGCTTGCAATTGGTGAAATCCTTGTAGGAGCACTCTCTCGAGCGCACAAGGGTTTCAACCGGGGTTGATTCCACAGGGGTTTCACCTCTGCTGGCATCAGTTGAGTGATACTAAGCCATGGCAGTTGCTACTGCTGCAGCTACGGCAGCATTCAGGGCTGCAGTATCGATGACCGGAGGCGGAGGAGGCGGTGGAGGTGCAGGGTTATTCCTGGGAGATTTGCGAGGAGGCATCTTTCAGCTATAAGTTTATAAAGATAAGAAAAATGGTAAGAATCAATTTGTAAGCAACGTGAGAGTGACACATGGACTAACTAACCATAGCCCAACAGTTGAATGAGTGTTTGAGATCACAACGAAGAATATTAGTAGGAAATACAAATGTATAGATTTTTCCCACATCTTCGATAAATGTCAATAATACTGGTATTACTGATGTAATAAGTTCAAGGAAAATCGACCTAACAGTAGGTCTTACATCATACCATACAGATAAGTTTGACAGTTCTTAGATTCCTAATTAGAGTACTAAAAGTTAGGAATATTTTACAGACAAGTGCTACATAGAGCATAGATGTTAAAGGCTATTCCTTAACCAAAAGACAGAGATGTACTAGACATCATCTAACGGCGATGGGAATTCCTCGGGCGAGCCCTGAGGTCGGACACTTGACGAAACACCTCTTGAAGGTGTCGCTCCTGAGCCCTCTGACGGGCTCGAAGTTCCAAGACTTCAACCCGTGAGGCAGCCAGCTGTTGCTGCAGGGTTTCATTGGTTCTCCGGGTCCGTTCCATGTCTTCTTCAAGACGACAGATGCGGACTGTGTTGACACCAGAGTTGGCATCAATCTCCATGACCCGGTCGGTGGCTGCTCGACCTTGTTCAACATTACGAGCTATCCTGCGGATAATGACGGGCAGAGCTCGGTCAGCAGAGCCACCTTCACTAACGTTGTAAAAGCTTCGATCCCCAAAGTATGGTAAGGGTTGACCCTGTTCATCACTCCAGCGATTCAAGTTGGTTGCCCACAAGGGAGTAGGACCTGGAAAAACTGGTCGGGGGTTGTTGTTCGAGGCTTGACCTACTAGCGGTAGGTTGTTGACTTCAGGCTCGGAGTCAGATCCATCAGAAAAGCCTTCTGCGAGGTGATCATCCAAAGGGATTGGATGCTCATCTTCGGGCTCTTCTTCGATCCACCCGGCATTGCCTTCATTGGGAAAGTACGGGTCGCCGTGATGGAATCCATCCATTTAAATCTACGCGAGAAGAGAGGTATAAGAATATAGTATACATGTAACTAGTAGTACAAAATACACCTATAGTATTTTAAGTTTAAGTTCTACTGATCTTCTTGTGGTATCGTTGGTAGGTTTTTAGACTTGTTAACACATCACAACCATTCTAGGGCATATGCTAATCACTCCTCGGACCAGCATAGTTGATCAGGCTATGCCATTCCCAGGACTGACCATACATCCCCAAGCTCACTTGTGATATTTAACAATCGTAATACTTTTGTTCTTGTCTTTGTGACACTGATTTTAGTATGAATGCAGACTAGTATACTTAATTAAATATTTTAATATTTAAGTATAGAGTCTTGGTCAGAGTGCTTTAATCCCAAATGGGTTTATAGTTTAGTATATCTTTTATGGGTTGATATACTTGAGTCACTATAAACAATGCTCTGATACTAATCTGTCACACCCCAAAACCAAGAACGGCAAAAACGTTCTGGGGCGGAGGACGTCATGTACAGTATCACAACACAGTAAATGTAAATAAGCAAACAACATCATTCATTGCATTAAATATATAATTTTAATACAAGCTTGTTCTGTACAATTTTAGACACCAAAAATATAATGTAAATCAAAATAATATGATGAGTCTTGAAGGCGCTCCATCTTCTCAAAAGCTGGCATCGGTACCTGTCTACTGATGACCTGAGAATACAAGTTATTTTGAAAGAGTTTATCAGCATTAAGCTGGTGAGTTCATAAGTATTTTAGTGTCGATGTTTGTTGTCAAAACGTTTGAACGTGTCTCAAGTATAAGTTTGTAAAATGTATGTAAGTGTTTGTAAAAGTTTGAATCTCTCAGAAAAGCCTATATTTTCTATTAAAGTAGCCTTCTACCAAGGCTTAACTGTTTTGTATGTTCATTTGTTGTAAAAGTGTGTAATTTCCCAAGTGTAACTATCATTTAACAAATATAGTTTGTACATTAATGTTTAAGTGAGGTTATCACTAAAAATATGTAATGGGTAAATCATTGTAGTACTGTAGTTTTGTATTATAGGAACTACTGCTGTACTAACTACCTTAAACCGGATTTATATTAAGGTATAATGTGATAATTGCACCATACTATCGACTGGTAACAACGACATACAAATGGTCGTAATAACAAAATGACGTTTGGCACCCGCAGACCTGCAGGTCCGGCTGTAGCTAGCAGCAAGGTGTAGGATAGTCAATCCAGTATAGATCTATACGCAAACTCACGCTCTCCCTCCAAGAGAATTCTGGCTACAACTCGGGCCATGACATTTAAGGCATGCTCCGATTTAGTGGATCACAATTGTTATCGTATTCTTGTATATGTAATGTTTCTCGTTCTAGTATAGTTGTATATGTTCTCCTCCTAGTATAGTTGTATATGTTCTCATCCTAGTATAGTTGTATATGTTCTCATAGTAATGTAATGTATAGACTCATGAATGAACTGACTCATTGATCTAACAGTTGTAGTAGTATGATCCTATGTTACCCCGATGGTAACTTACTAGTAATGTGTATAGTACACATGAATATGGAAGTACTTTTATGTCTATATATGTATAATTGATATATATAACTAATATTGAAACGACCTTCGGATGGTCACCCGAAATCCCACCAGACCACATCCAAATCGAGAAAAAGGAAATAGGGCGGATGGCCTTCCTAAGCCCTTTAAACATTTCTTATATATTTATACATATATGGGCATGCAATTTATAAGAAGTATAACAAAGTTTAAATAAAAGTATTTGGTAAGTAAAAGAGTTTGTAAAACATTTCAAAGTAAAGCAGTTTGATAAACAGTTTGAACAGTGATAAAATCATTGGTTTTCTAGTTATTAATCACATGTGATTAATGCAATCACATGTGATTGATTTCAATAACTATAAGCATTGAACTTGTATTCCCCCCCCCCCCATAAAGTATTTAAAACATTTCAAAGCATTTCAAAGGCTAATTAAAGGGGTATGAACTCACATGTGGTGAGTGGTTTGGATTGTAGTGTCGGATACCGTGCTAGGTGGCAAACGGAGACTTGTTCACACGCACGAGCCTAGTTATCATATAATAAGCATATATATAACTAATTAGCCAAATAATAACCTAATGAAATAAGTTGGGACACTCAGGAACATGTAAACACTTGGTATAAGTGTTATAGGTCCTAATGGTTGCATCTAAGTTGCTACGGGACAAGGCTAAAGGGGTTTAATGAACCAAATGACCTTGTATATGAGTTTACCACCCAACAAACCCCACCTTTGGAGTTTACGGTCGTAAACCCTTGAGTTTACGGCCGTGAACTCTTGACTTGGTGGTTTTGGGTGTTTTAAAGTGTTAAATGAATTCTAGAATAAGCCTAGCATTGGTGCTTTAATCCTTTAGGTAGTTTAGGGCTTTAGAATGCTCCTTTGAGGAGTTTATGGACTAAAGACCATATCCCCTAGAGTTTACGGCCATAAACTCCTATGGGGTGGGTGTTTTAATTCTTTTAAGCCTCTTGCACACAAAGGATAAATCCTAGACTTTTGTTTAAGGCTAAAGGGGACTTTAGGCACACTTTGGTGCCTTTACTTGGAGTTTACGGCCCAAGAGTATTTCTTGGCCGTAAACTCCCCTTTAGGGATGATTTTGATGTAATTTACTCCCCATTCAAGTTACAAGTAATAGAGGGTTATTGTCTAAAGCCTTAAGGGGTGTTTAGGGCACTTTAAGCCCTTGAAAAATGGTGTTTACAGTCCAAGAAACTCTTGGGCCGTAAACTCCAAAAGCTAAGTGTTCTTGATTGTGTTCTAGCCTTAAAAGATCATACATAATGTCCTTAACTAGTTACCTAACAAGGAAAAGGGACTAGGTAGCTTTTAGGCTTCGTTTTGGAGTTTACTCCCCAAGAACGTTCTTGGGCGGTAAACTCCCGGATCTTACAAATTTGACATGTAAAATATGTTATTAAGCATATAAAATGCATTAAAACACAACTAGGAAAGTAGACTCACGATTTGGGATGAAAACCCGAAGATCCGTGAGAGAGAATATGGCTTTTCTCTAGTTGGAAATGTGAATAATGAAATATTTAGTTCAGAAATCTATTTATAGTCCTGAAATATTTTGGCAGAAAATATTTTATTCTGGAATTGGACTCTAACATGACGAAGTGTTAAAATACTCAAGTTTCACAAACCCATGAGCATCCACTCTCCTGATATCTCCTTAAATGTAAACCCTAATGTACACAAACTTATTCGGAAAAGTCTGAAGTTCATTGAAACTGGACTAGCTTCTATTGAATAGTTAGTGTTCGTACAAAATGGAAATTTCAGGTTGTCACAGAAACTTTATGAGGATGTGTACATGAAACAACCTGAAGGTTTTGAACATGTTAAGTACCCGAATAAAGTGTGCAAGCTTGAGACTTAAGCAAGCATCGTGAAGCTGGAATCTGTGCTTCCCCAAGAAATTCAAAGTGTATAGCTTTAATAAAAGTCTAGATGAGTCCTCCATATATGTCAGAGCTAGTGGGAGTGTTGTAGTTTTCCTAGTGTTATATGTGGATGACATACTACTCATAGGAAACAATGTTCCTGATATGGAATGAAACATCCCAAAAATACCAAGAAAATTTTCCATTTTTTAAGGTAAATAAAACCATTCCCATAGACTTCACAAGTCAATAATCCAAAACATTCATATCTTGTTGCCATAAAATATTAGAGTAAATCCCAAAATCTCATAGTGTGGAAATCATTGGTGGATGCACCACAATCAAACTAGCTCCTTTCCATTGCTACTGGAAGTACGTAAAACATACAAAACTTAAACCGTAAGCACAAAGCTTAGAGAGTTCCCTAAATTAATACATACCATACATAACCATAAACATTTAATACAACCTACTTCAAACAACGGGCCTATTTCATTCTAAGTGATATGTTATGGTCAACATCATAATCTTACAATCACTGTTACACAACCTATTTCAGCCAACGAGACTATTTCATCCTAAGTGAATGCTACAACCTAGCTATAGTCTGTCACACCCCAAAACCAAGAACGGTGGAAACGTTCAGGGGTGGAGGACGTCATGTGAAGTATCATAACAGTGCAAAGTAGTAAACAAGAAACAACATCATCCATTGCAATAAAAGTAAAGTTTTAATACATGTGTGTTCTTTGATAGTTATAAGACACCAAAATATGTAATCAAAATAAAAGACGAGTCTTGTCTATGCTCCGTCTTCTCAAAACCTGGTCATCGTACCTGTCTACTGGTGACCTGAGAATACAAGTTATTTTGAAAGTGTAGATCAGCATAAAGTTGGTGAATTCATAAGTATTTTAATGTCATTACTCTGATTTGGAAAGGTGTTATGAATGCCATGTAACTCTTTGAATGAAACATTTGATATAAGTGTGAAAACCCTAGAAAATCCCATATTTCCTACTAGTATAAAAGTAGTCTTCTACCAAGACCTGAATGTTTTGAAAGTAGTCTTCTACCAAGACCTGAATGCTTTGAAAGATGTTTTTCTGTATCAAAGATGGTTTTTCCCCTGAATGACTACTATTAACAATATATAGTCTACCTCATCATTTATGTGAACGTACCACAAAATAAAAGTAATAGGGAAAAATATAGTCATTTAAGTATTATCCTTTGGTACTAGGATAAACACGACATAGTAAATGTTGAATAGTATTAACCGTAGGCATCCGTAGATGTGCATTGTCCTCTGTAGCTAACAACAGGGTGTAGGAATGGTTAGTCCCGTAAAGGTAAAATTGTAAAAGTATTAACCATAGGCATCCGTAGATGTGCATTTACCTCTGTTGCTAACAGCTGGGTGTCAGAATGGTTAGTCCCGTATATTATCCTTTAGTACTAGGATAGACACATCTAATCTACACGTATAATATGCAATAGTATCTCATCATATAGTATGTAGGTAAATGTATCCATGTAAGTGTATCCATGTAAGATGATCCATGTAAGTGTATCTCTTCATATAGCATTTAGTATAGACTCATGAATGAATTGACGTCGGTGTAATTCCTTGTAATAGGAATAATGTTTTGTATCCCCTAAACTATTCCTATAATAGTTTACTGGAATGTATTTGATGTCTAGGAAGGGTTATACACCCTTGCTACTCAATAGTGTGGGAACTGAGTAAAGGATGAAAGCTATCATATCAATACATATATTTATGAAAGATAAGTGTATAGATATGGTTTTTAACAATAAGTTAAAAGAGGTTTTGTAAACATTTAAGAGTTTTGAACAATAAATATAATAATGACTTGATGTCATTTCTTAAAACATTTCAAAAGTAAATCAATTTATAACAAAGTATAAAAGTCAAAACCATTGTTTTTATCACATTTTGAAGTATGTGAAAATCAGTTGCTTGAAAACACAGTTATAAATCACATGTGATTGATTCTATAACATGTTGTTTTCTACTTGTATCCCCCCCCCATTAAAGTATTTAAAATCATTTAAAAGATTGATTAAGGGGTATGAGCTCACCTGTAGTTGGTGGTTTGAATGAACGGATGATATAGGATGCTAAGTGTCAAGTGAAGACTTGTACACACATAATGATCCTAGTTAACATATACTAACACATACATGTATGCAATTAGTCATGAAACAACAAATTAACAAAGTTAAGACATCCTAGGACATGTAAAAAACCCTAATTAGGTGCAACAAGTCATAAGGATTTCATCTAAGGGTTGTAGGACATTGCTATTGAGTTTAGGTTGCAAGGGGACCCTTCTTTGGAGTTTACGGTTTTAAGACCTTAACTCATTGAGTTTACGGTCGTAAAACCATGATTTTACGGCCGTAAACATATGTTTCTTTGGCCATCTTGTGTTTTGAATCCTTATAAGTCCTTATAAGTATTTCCACTTGAAGTATAAGCCTATGGAAGTGATTCGGGCACCATTTCACTCCTAAATGGAGTTTACGGTCCTTAGACCATTTCATTTTGGTTTTACAGTCGTAAACCCCTATGGTTATGGTCTTTTGATTGTTTTGAGTCCTAAGCACAAAGAGGAAAGGTTCCATGCAAGTTTCCAAGGCTTAGAAGGGACTAGGGCACACTTTGGCACCCTAAACAGGGTTTACGGTCCAAGAACACCTTGGACCGTAAACACCTTGTTCTTGTGTTTCTTGGTTGATTTCGTGATTTCTAGAAGTGTAACAAGCCTTATACTACTCTAGGATAGAAGTACTTACTAGTTAGAAGCTTGAAAAGGTGCTAAAAGTCCAAGAACACTAGTGTGTGTTCTTGGTGTTCTTGGTGAAACTAGAAGATCTAACCTTTTGGAATGATTTCACGGATGGAAGTGTGTTAGATCACTAGATTAAGATAGATATCAACTTAAAAGGGTTTGAAACACTTACAAGTTAAAGATCTAGAAGAAATGGTGGATGATACTTGAGAGAGAATTGGATTTTGGATCTTGAATTTGAGAAAAAGTGTAAATAATGACTAAGTGTCGTATTTATACTCCCCTTGAGGGTCTACGGCCGTAAACACCTTTGTTTAGGCCGTAAACTCCAAATTCTTGGAGTTTTGGAATGTTTATTGTTGCACAATAAACCCTAGGGCATCCTCTCTCCTGATATCTCCTAATGTGTTAATCCATAAATACTCAAACTTATTCCAAAAAGCTTGAAAATTAGCAGAAATAGTTCTGACTTCTATTGAATTGAAATGTTGTACAGAATAGAAATTTCGGGTTGTCACATAGTCTTACAAAAAATTTGCAATTTTCATGTCCTTCCCCAAGGACACTCTTGCAAACATAATAGTAAGAGTCATAAAGACAACTAGCACATACGACACCTAGTATCTTACATAGTATAGAGAGAAAACTCACCTGATCAAAGAGCTAAAATCCACCACTCGAAATCCTTACAGAATCGGCTACACAAAACATATAAACCAATCACAACCCAAACCCCGACTACCATATAAAATCTTTCTAATTATGAATACATGTCAAAGTGGTCAAAAGTCAACGGTCAAGGTCAAAGTCTACTTAGTAGGTTACCAAGTCGTGGTCAACTATTGGCCACGACATGGCTACCCCACGACACAACAGTCCGGTCGACGTTGCCACCATATCATGGAAAGCATGACACCACGTCGTGGTTTCTATTAAGAACAACTTAACTAATTAAGCCCTTAATCTATTAAGTCATATAATCATCTCTTCTAGAAAGCTTCCTTACACACATTTGCATCACTAAAATCCTTTCTTTGAGAACATACATGTCCAATTCATGTCTTTTACTCAATTTCGGTTAAAACGAGAGAAATAGGGTCAAAAACCCATTCATGTGCTCAAAACTACGTAACACTTTGGATCTAGAGCATCTAACTCTCTTAGGACCTCGAGGATCAATAAAGTTGCCAAATTTATTGGATCCATCCATGAAAACCAAATTAAACATGAATAAATGTGTATAAAATCCTGTATTGATAAGATTGCAACAAAAAGGTAAGAGCTTGTGGACTTACAAAAGTCCAAAAAATGCACCAAGGGATCTATATGAGCTTGTTTGATGAATCCTTAAACTAGAGCACCTTCTTCTTCCTTCAAAGGCCACCAAAAACACCACAAATGGATTAAAATAGATGAAAGGGGAATAAGATTTGCTTTAAGGAACTTCGAGGTGATGGGGGATAAGGGAGGATGAAACTTTGTCCATCACTTCGTTTAAAAAAAACAAGTCCCAAAATCTACTGTTTTGAGGCTTATCCGTTTCCATGTCGTGGCCAATACATGACCATATCATGGTTATTCAAAAATGATTGTTGTCCAAAAAGGCATTACCACATCGTAGTGATCCTCCCCACCACGTGGTGGACACCAAAATTTCACATGATCAAAGCATCAAAACTCATACCTTAAAACTGAGTGTTACAACTCTCCCCCACTTGAATCAGATTTCGTCCTCAAAATATGTTGCTGTAAATAACTTGGGGTAATTCTATCTCATCTTCTTCTTGGTTTCCCAAGTCCATTCGAAACCCTTATGGTGTTGCCATTCCACCTTAACCAAATACACCACTTTGTTGCATAAGGTCTTCTTATCCTGGTCAATAATGGCAATCGGTGGCTCTTTATAGTTCAGACACTCATCAACCCATATTTCATCCAAGGGCACCACTACAGACTCATCAGCTAAACACTTTTGCACCCCGAAAATGTGATAGGCGTTGTGGATCTAACTAAGCTTATTAGGAAGATCCAACCTATAAGCAACCTTACCCACCCATGCAATAACGCTGAAAGGACCGATGAATCTGGTGCCCAAGCTGCCTTGATTCTAGAACTCGATGAAACCTTTCCATGGTGACACCTTCAGAAGCACAAAAATCCCCAACCTGGAACTCGAGATCGGAATGAATCCGATCAACATAACTCTTTTTTCTACTCTGTGTGGTCTGTAGTCTTCCACGTACCTACTGTATCAACTCCGTAGCCTTGAGCACTACCTTAGTGCTCCCCATCACTCGTTGACCAACCTCACTAGCAAACTGGGGTCCGAAATTTCATCCCATGGAGAAAATCAAAGGGAGATATACCAATGTTGGTGTGATAGTTAGTGTTGTATGAGAACTCAACTAATAGAAGATAAGTATCCCAACTCCCTCCAACATCCAAAACAAATGCTCGGGGAATATCCTCTAGTGAACCTGGAAGTAAAAAGCAATCGAATACCTAACTCCTCGTAGAACTTCCTATAGAACGTGGAAGTAAAATGAACATCATGATTGGAAACCATAGAAAACTGGTACCATCTGACGTGCAACCACCTCCTTAATGTAGATCCCAACTAACTTCTCTACGAATGAACTCTCCTAAATCGGGATGAAGTGGGCGCTCCTTGTCAACTTGTCGACAATAACTCAGATCGAATCAAACCATCATGTCATCCCTGGCAACTTTATGATGAAATCCATACTGGTCTACTTCAATTTCCATATGGGGATGTCCAACGGCTGCATCTTGTCATGGGGTCTCTCATGTTTGGCCTTGACTTTTCAGCAATTCAAGCACCACTCCACGTACTAGGCTATCTCCCTTTCCATACAGGGCCACCAGTTGCTAAGTCTCAAATCCATGTACATATTCGCAGTGCCTGGATGGATCTAAAACTTGGACTTACACGCTTCCTCCCATAATATTTGTCGAGCCCTACTAGAAATAGGAACCCACACCCTGCCATACTAAGACAACAAACCCGAGTATCAGTGACATAGGTAGAAATCCGACCCCTAATCTTCTCTTTCTTCTAATTTTCTTCCTGTAACCCCTCTATATGTTCCTCTATGATCAAATATAACAGTGGTTATAGGATAGTCATCCTCAAGCATAGATCTCTGATAGGAGCACTAGTTGATTTGTGACTTACGGTATCGGCCACTACAATGGCCTTCCTAAGATGATACAAGATCTCACTATCATAATCTTTCACCACATTCAACCACCTGCTCTGCCTCATATTCAGGTTTGGTTGATCCATCAAATATCTCAAACTCTTGTGATCCAGGTAAATGATACACAGGACCCCATGCAAGTAGTGCCACCAAATAATGTTTTGATGTCATTATAAATCCATATATTTGATGTTTTGAAATAATGTTTTGATGGCATTATAAATCCATATATTTGATTGAATACCAAGAATGGAAGAACTAGTTATCCTTTGATCCAATGGAAAGTAGCACGGGCTCGTAATCCATGATCAAATATAACTTCTTCATGTTCCAATCCTTTCACCTCAAATATACATTTGGGCAAGTTCAATTTCTTAGTCCTTTTCTTGTTATGGAAACAAGCAGCTACCAGAACATGTCTTAGAATAAGCCTTCCTTTGTCCTAGGTATTAGGCCTAGATTAGGTAGACCAAGACTAATTGCCTTTTAAACCATGGGCAATTGGCTTTCTTCTTCTTGACACTTCTATTCATGATAGTAAAATATGGGAGTGTTTGGAAGTATGAGTTTCTATGATTGGTCATGTTAGTTCCAAAAGGAAACCTCAACATGCTACATAACTCCTTCATGGTCATTCCAAGTTGTTCATATCAAAATCAAAATGAACTAATTATATGTACATGTCAGCTAGTTGGCTAACCGTAATCAACTTCTAACTCAAGGAAATTCCATTTTACTTCAATATGAAAATTTACAACGTACACTTGATAATTGCTCTTTTTAACAATTTAGAATGCAATGTTTAAAGTAACCTAGGAAGAGCTTTAACAAAGGCATGATCTTTCCTTTCGTTTATGAGAATTATTCCCAAACTAGGAAATTGACAAGATTGATCATCCTCAAAGCTAATCCTTTCAAAGGTTTTATAGCACTAGAGTTTAGTGGATAAGGTTATAGACATCATTCAATAACAGATTCCATTATAGTTTGTTTTACTTATTCTTAGAAAATAATCACCCTAAATAAAATTATTTTAGAAGGCTAGAATCCATATTTGGCTCCATGACGTGTAAAGGGATGCCGTAAACACACCGTAAAGTTATTTAGGTAGGCATAACCCTTTGCCAATTTCGATCACTACAAAATTCCTAAATCTTTGAGATTCATTGACTGTCAATGACATGTTAATCTCGGATTATGTTCATCTCAAATTCACTGACGGGGTCGTTGCGGATCACTGAACAAATGGTGAATCGACCATACAATATCGCGTAGTCCCCGACTCAAGTTACGCTTGAGATTCGCGAGTTCCAAATCATTCTCTACCTATACTCTCATATTGGCGTGTCGGTTAACCACGCGGACTCCATCAACAAGTTATAAAGAGAATGTGCAACTTTTATGGATAACATAAGATTCACATTAAAAAGATTGAGAATTAACCTTGCAAAATCGCATGGTTCCCGGTTCAAGTTACACTTGAGATTCGTGAGTTCCATATCATTCTAAACCATACCCTAAATTGATGTGCCGATTAACCACACAAGCTCCACCAACAAAATATAAAGAGAATGTGCAATTTTCATGGATAATATAAACTCACATTCTATTAATAAAATAGGAACTTTTTATACTTGTATTTAGAATACTTTTAGATTGATCGTTATCACTATCAAACCCTTTCGGTAACTCCATTCTCAAAATGCAATAGGTCGGTGAGGGTGGTAAGCGCGAAGCATATTAAAACGACCTCATTAAGAATCATAGAGACCTCCTTAAACCCCTACATTAGAATGGGTGAGTCTAGTCATGGTAAGACTGACAATGTCAATATTTAAAACATACGAGGGCACATGTTATAACTTTCTTATACATATAATAGATATATTTCTAATATATATATATATATATATATATATATATATATATATATATATATATATATATATATATATATATATATATGGAAGGATTATATGGAACACAAAAAAACCCTAAAAATCATAAAAATGAATAAAAAAAATACTTAGAGATCTCAAATCTTTTTTTTTTTGACTTTATATTCTTAAAAATCGCAGCTTGTTTTATAAATTTGTTGACAAAAAAATTTAATCGATATTTTATTTTTTATTTATTTATTTATTATTTATTTATTTTTTCGGTTTTTTTTCAAAAAAAAAATACAAAAATGTGCGGTTTTAAAGATTATAAAGTCACAAAAAAAATATTTGTGATCTCTAAATATTTGTTTATGCATTTTTATGATTTTTAGGGTTTTTTTAGGGTTTTTGTTTTCCATGGAACCTAAACCTATATATATATATATATATATATATATATATATATATATATATATATATATATATATATACAAGGGGTAATTTTAAAACTCCTTAAATTTAGTTGTCTATTATTAATTCTAATTAATTGCGACGATACAATGTAACAATTAATAAATCAAGGGGTAATATTTAAATTTATAAATCTATATTATAAATAATATTAAATATTTAAATTCCCTATTTAAATAATAGATAAATATCCAAATTCAAATAACCATATTTAAATAATATTTATTAATTTTCTAGATTTAAAGCATTTTAAAATTGGTAATTATTCATATTTGATAAAGCTTCATATTTGAAAAATAAAGGAAAATCCGAAAAACTGATCCTGCCTAGTTCACGTCGTGAGCTACGACTAAGGTTTTATCAATTACGAAAATTTCATTTGATATTCTTTCAATCAGTTTCAAACAAGTTTTTTCAGAAAATATGAACCTAGGGTGAATATAACCATGAACCAATGACTCTGATACCACTGTTGGGATTTCTATGCATCAAATACACTCTAAACTAGCAACGGAAGAATCAAAACTACGATATACCTAAGTGTACACGCATCCTATGGATCTATGACTTCATGCTAATTACATCAACCCTAGAGAGCATAAAAAGCAAAAAAGAAAACGTACATCTTATGTAGCCCTTGATCTCCATACTTGAGATCTTGATCCTTCATGAAGTTGTTTGGATAAGAGGACCCAAACCAAAATCTCTCTAATGGTATTATACCCAATGAAACCAAAATGTGGAATAAAAATAATTAGGAGAATGGTCAATTTTAGAAACCCAAAGGGTTTAGAAATCGTCCCTAAGAGAGGGAGGAAGAAGGGTTGGCAAAACTTCAAGCAAATATGCAAGGAGGAATCAAATCCATAAGGTCCTATTTATAGCATTGGATCCCTTCTAGGGTTTAGTACTCCTTTCCATGTGGGATGTAGGCATAACCACGAAATTTCAGTCATTTCCCATGTGGGATGGAGTGATTTTCATCCAACCCTAATCCCATATGGGTTTTGGAACATTCTTGATTAACCAACTATCGATTAATGAATATTCAACCCTTTAATTAATTAAACTATTAATTAATTCTGAAAATATATTTCCAATTAGTTTCTAATTAATTATTAACCATAATAATTAATAAACCAATTTCTTCTTTATTTATTCTACTTAATTTGGGTCTCGAGGGCAACCAAAAAGGACCCTATTATTATTAAAAATATTATCAATAATTAATGACCTTGGACACTATTACAACGTATATATGAATATCTTTTATATATTCATATATGAATATTATATGTTCGGTTGTCCGGTACGTTGGAGCCTTTAAGCGGCAGATTTGCAATATGCGACAATATATTTACATTTACATTCACATATAAGTATTACTTTCCTTTGTCGTGCCAGTACGTTGGGGGATTTTACGTCACAAAAAATATATGGCCGATATTTGTTTTGGTATTCTTGATTTCATAATTGTTGTAACGTGAACATTCCACTAGAAGGTATTTAATTTTTTTTAAAACTTATCTGCTAGATTGAATAGTTTCATTCATAATGATTATTTTTATTGATATTTCTTGATAAATTGACCATCCATTGTTTAAACACTTTTAGGAATATTTAAGAAATTGGACGGTTCGTTCATTTGAAAAGGTACTGGATTTTTTATAAATATTTTGGAGACCAAACGATTCGATGATCTAAAAGGTTACCAGATAGATGGGTCACATAAGCCATCATCATGGAAAGTGTGATCCATCAATCAAGATCACGACATCAGGTTATTTTTAATAGTATTCCTCGAATTAAATATAGGTCAGTACCAAAAGATATATATTTTTAAATCTTCTTTAATTTAATTATCAAAACAACAGGTACAACGTTGTTCCTAACACAGCCATTACTAACGCGTTAGTCACTCATCGTATGACCAAATGAATTGGCTAAATCGGTAGGTCTTAGATTCAAAAGCGTGTTGTTAAAAATAAAAAAGCTAATAAAGTAAAAAAATCAATAAATAACTACCGGTTGTGGTTAAATTTAATTTAATAAAAAAAATCTAAGTCAAAATAGTTAATTTTTACACAATAACTTTTTATCACACAACATTTTTTTCATAAAATAAAAAAAAAGATTGTTAGTTTACAAGTAATTGTTGTATATGCTAAAAGTTGTTACTTAGGAATCCATTATCTCTTCTTTAATAACCGGGGATAATGACTTAGAACTGTAATATATTATTTGATTTGTATACATTAGTCATTGATTTTTTTTTCGTCCATAATTACTTATTAAACTTGTTAAACTATACATATTTAGTACTTATGACCGACTACTCCAGGTTAGCCGGTAAAAATGACTTAATAGGGTAATATATTTCTCGTTTTATACACATTTAGTCCTTAATATTTTTCTACACATTTAGTTCTTAATATATATATATATATATATATATATATATATATATATATATATATATATATATATATATATATTGTTTTTGTACTAATTCAGTACTTATGAATGATTTCTTTAGGTTTTTTTGGCGACATCTTACGTGGGATAGCCATATGATGGTGGGATAGGTTGAAGTGGTCCTGCTATATTTTGTAGGCCAAGATACCTAGTGCGGGCCGACTGTAAGCCATAGGCACGAAGGCTCGAAAAGAGCGGTTGGGTTAAGGCGGCATGCTGACAAACCCTGGGTATTTCAGTCTGATGACTGATTGGACCTGTTGAATGTTGGCATTCCAGTCCGATGACTGATTAGGCCTAGGTATTCCAGTCTGATGAGTGTGGGCCCGTTATGCATGATAATTGTTGAGTCCATTTGTTTTGCGTCATGGGCCTTACGTTTTGCTTCCGGATTGGGTTTGTCCATCTGTGATTATCTAGTAGGGTTATAGTATAAATATGCATGCATGCATGCATAATACGCTGTTGATTATTATGTTCATTGTTTTGTAACCCTAAAGACCTCTGCAGCCGAAGTTCTTAATCGAGCTCTTCTGAGGTGCTGAAGTATTAATCATACGACATATTCAAAGCCATACTTGTGTTCTTATTTACGTTCATAATTGTTTGCTTGCATAGAATCTAACAATCCTAAAAGAACTTTGTTCTAACAATTGGTATCAGAGCAGGAGACTGTGTGATCAATACACATTCCTTCTATATTCAGAATTCCTTAGGGTTTCCGCTTTTATCGTATAAATAGAAGTCGTCTTCTTTGTTTCAATGTCAACTCTGTTTCAGATCAAACTCTAATCTCAAGTTTACAGGTTTGATTCTAGCAGCTCATCATGTCTCACGAAGATTCGCAAACAAATCCCATCAACATCTCAAACAGCATTGGATCTACAACCATGATACCTATACTCTACACTCAAGACTATGAAGTATAGGCGCATCACTTTGAAGACTACGTGGTTGGATCTGAAGATAATGGCTATCTCATCTGGGAAGCCATCACACTTGGACCGTTTGTTCATTCGGGAACGAACACGACAGTTAAGTCCCAAAAGGAATATAACAAGCTGATGGCGGATGTAGAGAAGATGCCACAGGATTAGAAAGACAAGCTGTTGTGTAACGTGAAGGCCATGAGAATGATAAGATTCGCCTTGCAATCTGACACTTTTCGGTTAGTTGGTTCATGCACGACGGCCAAAGAAATCTGGGATATGTTAAAAGAACTCTATTCAACTGATGAAGATCTGGAACACTCCATATAAACCTTGCTGCTGTCAGAATTTGGAGTTTTCGAACAGAAACCAGAAGAGAAACTCATACAAACTTTCGATCGGTTCAATCATCTCCTAAGTAAGATGATCAAGCATGGAATAGAAAGAAAGTTGATTCAGCAGAAGGTGACTTTCATGAACGGGCTGAGACCGGAATGGATGGCTATGGTTTTTACTGTGAAAGTGCATGAACAATTTAAGTCTTACTCGCTAGCGAAACTTGTGGGAATACTTAAGTCCCATGAAAGTGTAGTAACCAAAGAAGCGAAAGTGGTTTCTGGTGTGGGATCGCTGGCTCTTGTCTCAAAAGGAAAAAGTATTGCAGAAGAAGAAGAAGAAGAGTCTAATATGTCTGAGTGTGACCTTACAAGCGAGGAGTATGCTATGATGGTCACCAATCCAAAGAATTTTGCAAGGAGAAAATTTCCTGTCAACAAGAACCGAAACTGGCAGGGAATTTACAGCTCTGAGAAGGTGAAGGATGAAACGAAAATCTCCTCTCAAAAGGATAAAGATAAGAAGGAGAGCAAGCTTGCAGGAGACTCAGGACACGACTGCAATTACTGTCACGGCAAGAACCACTTTGCCAAAGATTGCATGCTAAGGAAAATGGCCGAGAAAAGAGATGGTGAAGATGATGAGGCGTACTATATGCGCAAGTTGGAAGAGATCAAGAAAAAGAAGGCGACTAACAGTTCTATGAATGCCTTGATTTTGCAGGAGAATGCTGATGAAGACGAGTTCGGTGGCGTTGAAGTTTGGTCAACCGAATCTGAAGATGAAGAGGTGAGAAAACCCACTCATGGAAAGGCTTAAGTGGAAAAGGAAGTAGGTTCGGCTGGAAAGTGTTTAATTGTCATAGTTGGTTCATCAACCGAAAGTGCAAGTGAGGAACCGAACTTGACTGAAAACAAGTGTTTTGCAGCAAAGCCTGTTAGTGAGAAGATCAACGACTGCGATCGGTTGATCAAAAAGGTACAATCCATCCTAGAATCACTTAAAGTTGCAATAACAGATAATGAAGAAGAATTAATTGAATTAAAACTTAAACTTTCTAACTTAAGTGGTAGTCTCATGTAAACTCGCTTAGCGAATTCTAACCTAACCGACCAACTCAGCAGGGTGTCTTCAAAAAGTGAGGAGAGAAGGATGTGGATTGAGCTGAAGGAGGCGGAGTTAATTAGGTCTAGGGATGAAAGTATTTATTTGCAAAGAGACAATCTAAAGTTTTTAAAACAAAGGAATGTTTTTTTGTTTAATTGCTAAGCATTTATATACTAATATTGCTCAATTGCATTTAAGTTGTGACATAGGAAAGAAAATTCATAAGATGATTTTCCCCTTTCTTGAATTTAAGGAAGATGAGGTCATAGCAGAATGTGAATCAGTAGTGTCATCAGAAGAGACATCCATGTCCTACAAAATTGGACTAGACAAGATAGAAACCTTCATTGATTCTATGGAACAAAAATGTATGCTAAATGATATATTTAGATGAAAATGATAGGTTGAAAATTAAATCAGACACTATTCGATCTTTTGACTTGTCTAATGCCAAATTAACTTTAGAAAATAAAATGAACTTAGAAAACACGTCTGAATTTGATGAGGAAAGTGAGATGAGTGAAATCTCAGTAGAAGACGTGGTTGATTGCTCTGAGTTTATGAAGAGCGAAACCGAGAATGAGAAACCCCTAATTTCTGAAAATTCGGTTGAATTCGCTCGCCTGTCAAAAGACAAGAAACAGAAACTCAAAGAAAAAGCTATGGTTTATCAAAAGGTTCAAACTGTGCTAAATCAGGTTTATACAGTTACAGGGGTCACTCCAAAGCAAACGGCAGAATTAAGAATCTTGGTCGACAAAGATAATGTTGGAGGGTGCAACGACTACTTCTAGTCAGCCCCTATTGACAACACAGATGAAACTGTAGGCTTGTCTGAGCAGACTTCTTGGAGGGTTAACGGAAGATACGTTGCTGAACCCATAAACAAACCCTCGAGTTTTGACAAACCAAGCACAGGTGGAACCAAAGAAATCCCTGAAGAACCAAAGGAAGAACCGAAAGTTCCAGCCAAAACAACCGAAACTCAAAAGGAGAAGCCAAAGGCCAGCTTCAATATCCACAAATCGCAGAAGGAGCTAGCTGAACAGAAACGCTTAAGAAATCAAAGATATGCAAAGAATCTGAATGAGCAAAAAAGTCACTGGCAATCTCAAAATCCCAACTATGTCCCTCCTAAGAGAGAATCAACAGACAAAGGAAAGGAAAAACTAAAGGAAAATTTCAGTCCAAATTCCTACTATTCCAAGTCCCAGAATTGAAAGTCTAGTTTCAGTCCGAACGTCACTCAGAACCGAAAGTCAACTTTCGATCCAAAGTCTAGTTTTGATCCGAACGTTACTCAGAACCGAAAGTCAACTTTCGGTCCAAAGTCCAGTTTCGTTCCTAAACCCAGTTTCGGTCCTAAACCTAGTTTCGGTCCCTCCAAGTCCCAATGCAAAACAAATTCTGTGGAGGACATCAAAGGAAAGGGAAAGCTAACATCGGATTCTGAGTTCCATAATAAGAAATCATCAGCTAACCCTAGGAGTCAAAAGAAAATTCATAAACCATCTAACAAACCAACTAATGCACCAAAAATTAAACAAGATAAAACTAAAATCAAGGTGTATACCATTAAAAGAAAAGATCAAACCACTTTAGTAAAAAGAACATATTTGATTAATATTTCTACTATAATTCCTTTTTCTGTGATAGACTCACCAGGACCCAAGAGACTTTGGGTTCCTAAATCAGCTTGAATTTACAGGTAATCAGTGACGAGCAGTTCAATAATGAATGGTATATAGACAGTGGCTGCTCGCGTCACATGAGAGGAAGGAAGGAAGAGCTAAGGGAGTTTCGGTCCCTGAAAGATGGTGGGTGTGTAAAGTATGGAAGTAACTCCTATGGAACAATCAAGATAGGGATACAGTATGATAACAAATGGAGATTTCTCGATTCGAAAAGTGGCATATGTGGAAGGATTGCATCATAACCTCATTAGTGTGTCACAATTAGTTGTTGGGCACAGGTTTGAAGGTTTCATTTGATGATGAGGGCTCTGAGATAATTGAGAAACAATCCAAAAAGGTTTTGTTGAAATCTAAACACAAAGGAGAGATGTACCCTTTAAATCTCAACCCAATACGAGGAAAACTAGCAATATGTTTGCTGTCAAAGGCAAATACAGATGAAAGGTGGTTGTGGCATTGACGATTATCGCACCTGAACTTCAAATACATTAATAAGTTGGTGCTTGGTGATCACGTTCGAGGACTCCCTCTTCTCAAGTTCGATAAGGAACATCTGTGTGCAGCGTGTGAGATAAGTAAACAAAGCAGTTGGAGCCACCCTACACGAATCAATACAAAGATTATTGAAGCTCTTGAACTCTTGCACATCGACTTATGTGGACCTTCGGCTATAGAAAGCTTCGGTGGTAGTAGGTACATTCTTGTTATTGTAGATGACTTTTCACGCTTCACCTGAGTTTTCTTTCTTAAGCAGAAATCTGATGCAACTCCCAAGTTGAAGACATTCATCAAGCAAGTGGAAGTGCAGCAGAGGAAGACGATAAGGAATATCAGAAGTGATAACGTTCTGGAATTCAAGAATAGTGATTTTGAGAACTTTTTGGCTGACAAGGGGATAACTCACAATTTTTAGGCTCCTTATACACCACAACAAAATGGGATTGTTGAAAGATGAAACCGTTCTTTATGTGAGGCATCTAGAACCATGCTCAGTTCCGCTTCACTTCCGTTATATTTCTGGGCTGATGCTGTTGCAACCGCATGCTACACTCAGAATCGGTCCTTGCTCAACAAGAGATTCTCAATTACTCCTTATGAGATATTAAACAATCGAAAGCCAAATGTCAAATTTTTCCACATATTCGGTTCAAGGTGCTTTTTTTTTAAATTCTAAAGAGAACCGAAATAAGTTTGAAGTCAAAGCCGATGAGGGAATCTTTATGGGTTATTCGCTAACATCAAAAGCATACAGAGTGTTGAATAAACGCTCCAAACAAATTGAAGAAACCTATTATGTCACCTTTGACGATAATTACATGAAGAAAGTTCAAAGAAGTGAAAGTGACTTAGGAGAAATATTTCCGGAATCTGGACAAGTCTCGGTTCCAATATCCAACTTGTTTGAAGAGTACATGCGGCTGTTTGAAGAACCAAAGAAAGCGGCAGACTCAGAAGCGAAAGCAGCAGATAACAAAATTGATAATCTCAAAAAGATTATAGATGAAGCTGCCAAAGAGATGGAAAGTGAACCTCCTGAAGCTAAAGGTGCTCAACCCTCAACTGACTCTCCAAGAAACGGCTCAAAGTTCCAGGGGGAGAGTTTAATCAGAATTTGAAGTAGAAGTGAACGCTGAATTAGATCCATCATATGATCCAAACTATCATCCGTTCGTAAAATGGACCAAGGACCATCCCAAAGCACAAATTATTGGTGAATCTTCTGAAAAAGTTCTTACTCGTTCTCAATTGAAAGCGAAACAAACTGCATTATTCTCTAAAGTTGAATTTTGTATGTTTAATTTGTTTATTTCCAAGGTTGAACCGAAAACTGTAAATGATGCACTTGATCATTCTGATTGGGTCCAAGCAATGCAAGATGAACTTCATGAGTTCAAACACAACCGATTTTGGAGGCTGATTCCCACACCAAAGGATGCTTCTGTGGTTGGCTTGAAATGGGTCTTCAGAAATATGTTAGATAAAGAAGGGAACTTCATTCGCAACAAGGATCGGATGGTGGTGAAAGGATATTGCCAAGAGGAAGGAATATATTATGAGGAAACCTTCGCTACAGTAGCTAGGTTGGAATCAGTTAGAATCTTCTTGGCATATGCTGCTCATAAAAATTCGAAGTTTTCCAAATGGATGTCAAATGTGCCTTCTTGAATGGAGAATTGGAAGAAACTGTTTATGTTGAGCAACCGCCCGGGTTTGTGAACGAGAAATTCCTTGATCATTGATATGTGTTGGATAAAGCACTCTATGGATTAAAGCAAGCACCGAGGGCCTGGTATAAAACTTTAACTTGCTTTTTGAAAATGTCAAAATTTAAACAAGGTTCTATTGACCCAACTTCTTCCGAAAGAAAGAAGGAGAACATCTTATGATAGTTCAGATTTATGTTGATGATATCATCTTCGGCTCTATGAATAACAAATGAATTCAGGAAGTTGATGGAGACTAAATTTGAAATGAGTGCAATGGGCCCAATTAATTTTTTCCTTGGTTTAAATATTAGACATGGACCAGAAGGTATATTTATCAACCAGGAGGCCTACACAAAGAACTTACTGACGAAATTCGGTATGACGGGTGACTCAAAAGTGAAGGTTCCTATGGCATTTGGCACTAAGTTAACACCATCTCTGGAAAAACCTGCTGTCGACATAACACTATATCGTCAAATGATAGGGTCCCTTATGTATCTAACAGCTGGTAGACCGAATATTATGTTTTCTGTTTGTTATTGTGCTAGGTTTCAAGCTAATCCAAGAGAACCTCACATGGTGGCAGTGAAGAATATATTTCGTTACCTGAAGCGAACCTCATCTCTCGGTCTCTCGTATCCTGCAAGATCTGGATTCTTCATTCAATCTTTTTCTGATGCTGATCTTGGAGGTTGTGGTCTAGACCGAAAGAGCACTACAGGTGGATGCCAATTTCTTGACGGAAAACTTATCAGCTGGCAGTCCAAA
This sequence comes from Lactuca serriola, assembly GCF_051521515.1. Lineage (NCBI taxonomy): Eukaryota > Viridiplantae > Streptophyta > Magnoliopsida > Asterales > Asteraceae > Lactuca > Lactuca serriola. Next base: position 118,525,864 of record NC_136416.1, read on the forward strand.
AAGCAAACCTGTGTGTCACTTTCAACAGCCGAAGCTGAGTATATAGCTGCAGCATCCTGCAGTTCTCAAGTAATATGGATTCAAAGTCAACTGAGAGATTACGGACTGAGTATGAAGAAGATTCCTCTCTATTGTGACTCAGAAAGTGCAATAAGGATTTGTCACAATCCAGTGCAACACTAAAAAACTAAGCACATTGCACTTAGATATCATTTCATCAAGGATCAAGTAGAAGATGGGAACATGGAAGTACATTTTGTTCGAACCTCTGATCAACTGGCTGACATATTCACTAAGGCCTTACCTGAAGCAAGTTTCAATAGAATTTTACAAGGCTTGGGAATGATGGAAGCAAATTCGGTACCGAATCCTCAAATCTTACACTAAAATTAGACAGGCGAAATGGAGCGATCGCTCGGTCTATTTCGGCTCTGGAATTCTAAGGAACCGAAATGAACCGAACGCTCGGTCTATTTCGGCTCTATAATTTTCGGGAACCGAAATGAACCAAACGCTCGGTCAATTTTGGCTCTAGAAATTTATGGAACAGAAATGAATCGAGCGCTTGGTCTATTTCACTTCACTCAATTAAGATAAGGTTTCGGTTGTATATTCTGTATTTTCTATAATCTCTATTCTTTTAACTACTTTCTGTTTTTATTATTTTTCAGAAAACTTAAAGATTCCATATATATATATATATATATATATATATATATATATATATATATATTCTCTTTCTGTTTTTATTATTTTTCAGAAAACTTAAAAATTCCAAAAATATTTTCTCTTTCTGTTTTTCTTATTTTTCAGAAAACTTCAAAAATCCATAAATATTTTTTTCGTTTGTTTGTTTGTTTTGTTTGTGTGGTGTGTTTGTTTGCTCTTTCTTTTAATTAGGTCACAAGTCTACCAATACAATAGAATTTGGAGCTAAGGCAGGTACAATCTTTTACACAAGAACTAGTTAAGGGTCCCTAGAAGCATGCTGTTGTATGTTGACCAACGCCTCTACGACTTAGAGCAAGGCCTTAATGATTCGATCTATACCTATCGTATCTTCCCAATCAGGCTGTTAAAATCAACTTAGTCTAGAGCTACCTTACTCTTCTCATATGAGTTAAGAGTTTTTCTGCTTAGTCATGTCTTTATAGAAGAAGGTACTTTCGGTTCTTTAGCCATCCTCCTTACATTCTCCATCCACTTTCGGTTCACCACTGTAACCCTTGAGACTCTCGGTCCTTACCACTGAGGTTTATGGTTGCATAAAATCTGTGTTTGTGATCTTAGATACGTATAACACGTGCTGAGTGAAACCCAAAATCCAACACCTATAATGAATTGACGGTGAATCATTACATTCAAGCTCTTACTGGTTTCTACTGAAATCTTATTTTTATTTTTGCGTGATCTTTTATGAATTTGTCTAACACCAAGGCTTTTCTTCCCATAAAGATCCAGTTTATTTTTGTTATTAAGATTTCTATAACTTCTTTAGTCATTATAAAATATATCCTACCTACTTGTTCAACAATTCACATCGGTCTCACAAGTGATTCTTCCAACGTTCGGTCTTATATTAAGGCTCGAAGTTCGGTTGAAGATAAGCTACCCTTAGCCTAACGATTAAAAGAAGCCTTTTAATGTTTCTCAATAAACACTTGATCGTATTTTTCGGGAAACCACACAAGCACTTCAAGTCTATTTTGACTTCGAAGGAAGCGATTCTTGCCCGGAATCACCTGCTTTCTGTCCTATAATGAGACATCACTAACATCCCATACACATTTGCTTTATTTCTTTATCTTTTGTCACTCTATTTCATGGAAATTTTATTTTCCAAAATTCTAGTTGCTGTTGGTTCGAGTTTTGTTTATCTTATGGCTAAACAGGGGCAATCCTATTTCTTGAAGTAACACTGAATTTCAAACAATGATTGAGGATAAGAATTTGGGCGCGTGAATTTGAACGGTCTCTATACCCACGCATGCTGACGTTTACCTGGGAGTATCCAACCTGTCACATCGCGCTTTTTCAGGCAACGTTTTAGTGATCACGTCATTATGGTCATGATTTTTCTCTCTCCTGACAATGGTATATAAAGGGGTTTTACTTTTATTTGTCTTTTACCAGCAACAAATTCTCTCAAAATTACAAGGCAAGTATCAACTGTTCATCTTCCTTCTTCGATCAACAACGGCGACTTCTTCATCCGTTCACGATCAGACTGCTTCATCTACATTGCTTTTGATCAAGCCAAATCAAAATATGATCATCGAACTTAACCCATTTCTGTATGATTCATATATGCTTCACGTCGTTGAATATTTGAAGTATTCATCACTGGTTCTAGCCTTAACGCAAGTTAAAGCCGTTCCGATGTCGCTCTTATCACAGGTCTACTCTACGGCCACATATGACAAGAACAAAGAACGCATTTACTTTCAGAAACATAATAAAAAGGCTTCCATTTCAAAGGGGAGATTTTGTTCGTTGATGTATCTTGTTGTTTATTCCTCTGTCATCTCGCCAGACTTTATCACGACTACTCAGTTGTTCTCGATGCTTTACGAGATGGGGTATACGGATGTGCTGACTACAGTTACAAAGGTTAAGAAGTCTTGTTTACCATCTCAGTGGAATGGTTTGCTTACTCTTCTCATCAAGAGTTTGGCAGAAAGGAGTGGTGGATCGGATGGCATCAACAAGGGTTTTCTAACCCTTCTCTACGGTCTTTACAATGGCATCAATCTTGATTATGGGACGATTATCTGGTCTCACGTGGTGCAGAGCCTCAATACTTCTACGAGGCATTCATAAATTTCATGTGGACGCTTCTGGACTCTTATTACAAGAAGGGCAATTAACACTTTGGACATTCCTATTATGAAGGATGCCCTAGTCGCATCAATTGCTACGTTTCACACGAAGAAGATCATCATCTCTGATCCAATCAAGTTCCCTCACAATGGCTCTATTCCTGAGTCCATGTATCGCTGTGTCACAGCCGAGAGTCATGTTATGGCGGATTACAGAAAACTTACTCCTATGGGACCGAGAGTCCTTACTCCAGACCAGAAGGCTGCCCTAGAATCTGTAGACAAGCCTGATAACCGAGGGAAACGCGCTACAACAAAGAAGGAACCAACAGAGGAGGACAAGTCTAATGCTTCTAAGTCACAGAAGTGAAAGTCTGATAAAGGAGATTCTTCTAAGCCCAAGAAGATTAAAAAGATGGCAAGGAGGTCCAAGAGTCCCACTCCTCTCAGCTCAGAAAATGATAAAGAGGATGAAGAAGAGGAAAGTCATCAGGACTCACCGAGAGGTAATACTCCTCCCAGATCCCTAACTCCAACCAAACCCATTCATGACAAAATTCCTACCCCACCTCCATCACCGAAACAGACAATTCCAGTTTCGGTTCCTCCTATTCCTCCACCTACCACATCACAACCCACAACTTCTTTACCACCACCACCACCAATTTCTTCTACTCCTGTTTCTACATTTCCATTACCACCTCCTATAATTTCCCAAACGACCACCACTACGATTTCTGAACCAACAGTAGGATTCAACGTATCTGATACAGGGCCAACTACTGAAATCGAACCTCCGATCATCACTAAACCTCTTTCACCCACAAACTCAACCGACTCTGGTGCCACTCTCGGTGGTGCTAATGATGAGTATGACTCCACATACTTCAGCCCTAAAAACTTCCTACTGATGAGGATGATGATGCTTCTATTACCAGCCAACACCTACAGAGCATTCATTAGAAGCTGGATAGATTGCTTGATGACAGCAAGCCTTATAGTGGTGTTATGCTCAAAGCGTTTATGGATACTGCTCTCGAACAATACACTGAGTCAATTGAAAAATCCACAAAAGCCATTGATGCGACTACCTCCTCTTGCGAAAAGGCCACCAATGATGTTACTGACATTGTTCATACCACTCAGATTTTCCTTGAGTCGTTGAAGGGGCATGCCGACACAAATGCAGCCAAGGTACAAGCCTCTGTGGATTCTTTCTCCAAGTCTCTTCAAGAAGAGCAATCAAAGTTTGAGGTTGTGTGTTCCTCTATTCAAGCCGAGAATTCTTCACTTATCAGTTCAGTGACTTCTAGACTTTAATCTCTTCACGTTAATCTAGCCACAGAAAGTGCTCTGAAGGAAGAACTGGCCCGACAATCCTCCACGATTGAAGTACTGAAAGTGCAGCTAGCCCAAGCAGAAAAAGAGATTTCTTTGTTGAAGACCAAAAGGGCTGTTTTCCATAGCTGTGCTAGTAATGTGAAGGACATGTTGACCAATCTTCTTAGTGCTCATGATCCTATTCTTACTTTGACAATCAGAAATCATCTCACTACAAAACTTCTTCCTGCCCTTGCCATGTTACACGAAATGAAGGGTGTTTCGGAGCCATTCACAAATCCAAAAGAAGGGGGAGAAAGTCTTCAATAGAAGGTGATTGTAAAAACAGAAACTAACCAACCGAAAGTCCAAGTCACAACCGAACTGAAGGATAATGTAGCTTCAAGTTCTGGTTCTCAAGCTAAGCGAAAGGAGATCATTGATGACAGTGATAGTGATGTTGAAGAAACCATTACTAAGGCTCTCAAGAGAAAGAAGAGAGACCGAGAGTTGGATGAAACTCTAATAGTAGCAAAGGAGGTTGAAGAGAGGGAAAGGAGAAACAAGGAAGAAAAAGAAGCCTTGAGCTGCAAGAAGGCCTTGTTTCCCTTATGGAAAGAAAAGGCACTTATCAATCAAGCTATAGAGTTTCCAAGTGTTTATTGGTTGGAACCTTTTGCTTCGTTTGACTGTGACAACTCAAAGGACTCGCAGTACGATATGCCGATAACAAGAAAAGCATTCACGTTTTATTGCTTTGACTCGACTGCTGAGGTTCCTTTTCCTCACCCGAAGGTTGACCGAGAGCTGATTGACTTCTATCTAAAGTATGGACAACCTCAGTACCTAACATGGAGTGCCCAGAAAATTGTGACTGTTAAGGTTCTCAAACCCTCACCTGCTGGGAGATTTATCAATGTCCATTTTAAAGTCACTCGAGGTTCTGCAAACTTGGTGTCGACTATCTCTCTAGCAGACCTTCCTAATCTGAATCCCCATGACTGGATTTTGCTATACAACATTCTGCTCACTAATCCGAAGGAATATGAGCCCATTCTATAACACTTGAATAGAGTGTTGGCCTCCTACATCCATGAAGTTGCTACTATGGATCAGGAGATTGCGAAGGTTATAAACAAGAAGCCAACTGTGAAGCCTACACCGAGACCATGAGATGTAAACAAGATGAAGATAGGCCAAATAGGTTCAACACATCTGACTGTGATGTTTACCAAAGGCGAAGTTCACAGATTTTTATTCGCTCTTGTGGATAAACACTTGTTTTCTACTGACTACTTAGAGCACATCATCAATATAATTCATCGGTGCAAGCAGAACTCAGAGGCTGACAAGAAGAATTTTACAGACATGCTTCGGTGGTACATTACATTTCGCTATCATCTTTTGGCCATCATACCGAAGGTGTTCAAGACTGTGAAGAAGACTTCTGTTGCTCAACAGAATTGAGGTTTCGGCTCCAAAGACGCAAAGGGGGAAATTGTTGAGTCCATTTGTGCTGCGTCATGGGCCTTACGTTTTGCATCCGGATTGGGCCTGTCCATCCATGATTATCTATTAGGGTTATAGTATAAATATGCATGCATGTATGCATAATACGTTGTTGATTATTACGTTCATTGTTTTGTAACCCTAAACACCTCTGTAGTCGAAGTTCTTAATCGAGCTCTTTTGAGGTGTTGAAGTATTAATCATACGACATATTCAAAGCCATACTCTTGTTCCTATTGACGTTCATAATTGTTTGCTTGCATAGAATCTAACGATCCTAAAAGAACTTTGTTCTAACAATAACACATTTGTTGTATCGGGTATTTTGAGGGAAACTCACTAAACTTTGTGCTTACCTAGTTGTCTATGTTTTCAGGTTCTATCGTTGATCGTGGGAAGGCGAATGCATGATTGTACACACTCATCAATAGTATTGAGGATTTCGCGTTTCTTATATTACTCTAATTTCCGATAAATGTATTTTGGAATAAATGTTTTTTCTTAATAATGGATTTATAATCAAGGACTTCTTCCTTATTTAAAAATGAAAATTTTTGGTTGTGAAAATGAGATGTTAGACATAAACATCAACATCTCCACACACTTCATCAATGATTTTCCCACATTCATAAGTATTGAATGAGTAAAAAATAAAAATGACTTATTTTGAAACAAAAAAGTATTAAGGACTAAATGTGTACACAAATATTAAGGACTAAATGTGTACAAACTGAGAAATATATTACCTTATTAAGTCATTTTTACCGACTAACCCGGAGTAACCAGTCATAAGGACTGAATGTGTATATTTTAACAAGTTGAAGGGGTAAATGTGGACGAAAAAAACTCAATAACCAAATGTGAACAAATCGAAAAATATATTACCCTTTTAAGTCATTATCCCTTTATAACCATGTTACGTAAAATGACAGAAACAATGATTACCTTTGCTAATTTATCCTTATAACATGATCTTATCAGATGTTTTATTATGTGTAACAGTCTGAAGTTCAGGTGCATCTCTTAAACCCTACTTCTTTATCAAATTGTCAAGTTTAGCCCTAAAAGGAAAAAGTATGGTAATTGAGTACTCTGGGCATACTGAAGAGTACGTCGCACGTACTCATGCGCTTATTTTGGATGCAGACTCGCCTAGGTACGTTGGGCGTACCCATGGTTACGCTGGGCGTAGCTGGCCCAGATGCAAAACCCTAATTGTGGCTTGAGGACTATAAAAGGAATGATATAGTCTTGTCCCCAACCACCATTCCAAAGAGAGAAACCCTAGGAGAGCAATATCATCGTTCTTAAGCTTGTGTGTGAGTGTTCTTGAGCTAGAAAGTGCCTTTGTGTGATAATAAAGAAGAAGAGGAGGTTCTTGTGGAGGATAGAAGTTGGAGTACATGCTTAGATCTAAGTTCTACGGAGGGTGGAGCTTCATTTGGTGGTAATAAGCTCAAAGCTTTCCTTATCATTTTTGATTTGTGCTTCATGGACCAATTTTTAGAGTTTTTGGTCCCAAGGTGGAGACTATATGAGCTAATGGTCTCCATAAGCTTAGATCTGCTCTATTTCAGAGTAATACGCATTGTGGGTTCATAAAAATCCAATCTTGGACGTTAAGGTTGATTTATGCATGAGTTTAGGGCTTAATGGGGAAAAAGGTTATATGTTTGAAGTGAATGGTGACCTTTAAAGCCATGCAAAGGCTTAAAGGTTTAGACTTTATGGCTTAAGAGGCATTAGAGAGCTTAGATTTGGAATATGAGCCTAGGTCTTAATGGATTCAACCTAAAAATAAAAGAAATATGAAACTCAAACTTACTCTGGGCGTAATCCCCGTACGCACCGCGTAGTGGGTCGAGTCCCCCGATTCTGTTTAGCTAGTGTACGCCCCGCGTACACAAGTTGGTATGCCACGCATACTACTTGCTGTTGACTTTCAATGGCTTTTAGGGTTTTGGTCAACATTTGGACTTTTGGGTCAAGGAGGGGTAAAATGGTCTTTTACCCTTTTGTGGGATTGTAGAAAGAGTAACCTAGCCTTTGGGAGCCATTATTTAATTGAGGAAATTGTTTATGTGGTTAGGCGGAGGCTAAATCAGTATTTCGAGAGCAAGATTATCCGAGTTACACGAGGTGAGTCTTCTCACTATACATTACCTAGAGTGGTATCTATGTGCAGACCGTAGGGTCTTATGTGTATGTGTATGCTTGATATCTTGTATTATGATATATGTATGTTATCTGTTGTATAGACCGGACCTGAGGGTCCAACGATATAGACCGGACCGGAGGGTCCAACGATATAGACTGGACCAGAGGGTCCAATGAGTTATGGGACTGGAGGGTCCCACTGAGACACATCGACCGGAAGGTCGTACCGAGATATAGCCTCGAGTGACGTATGTGTTGTATGTGGTATTTTGGGGAACTCACTAAGCATTTATGCTTACCGTGTTATGTGTTATGTGTTTCAGGTACCAGCGAGGATCGCGGGAAGGCGTCGGCATGAGTCGTACACACTAAGGGATTTTATGTATTGAGATCTTGGGATTTGTTTTATTCGGATAATATGTGAAACACTGAATTTTGGGATTTCTTTATGAATGAAATTATGTGTTTAAAATAAAAAATTGTTTTGAAAATTTACGTTGTTACAAGTTGGTATCAGAGCCTTGGTTTGAGGGATTCGGATGCACCTTCGGGTGTATCTGAACTCAAACTTAGGATTTGAGAAAGTTTTTCATAAAAAGGATACAGAATTTGAGAAAAGCAGAAAGAAGCAGTGTGTACGAACAGCTAGCGCCCGAACGGTGATTTCCCAAAATACCCTTACATTATGTGTTATGATATGTGATATGATATGTTATGCATGCTAGAGTAGGCTAGGTATTCCTATTAGGACTAGAGTGGCCTGATTTGTGATGCCTTAGCCTAGGAGATTAATGATGCTATGAGATGCTTCAAGAGTGAGTAGGTAGCACTGAGGAGCTTATGAGAACTCTACGAAAGGGTAGCCTATGCTTAGCGAGATATAGAGTACTTGTGATCTGGGATCCTAGGAGGAGGACTTGGAATGAATGCTGATGCGGTGTGGAAGGTAGTATAGGGCCCGTACTACTAAAAACATCGGATTAGTGCACAATCCAAGTAAGAATCCTTAGGGTACTAAGGAACAAGTAGGGTTGAGTTATCGAGTGCGAGTATACTCGAACGAGTCTATGATATTTTTATGTTGTATTTCAGAGAAATCATGATTGGGACACGCTACAGACTAGAGACAAGCGACGTGAGTGACGAGGAGCTTCGTCAGATAATCCATGATGAGGTGGCTGCGGCTATCCGCGTAGAGATACCGGAGATGTTTGGGTTTATCAAGACCACCTTGATTGAGACGTTTAACGAGAGATACGCAGCGGTTACTGAGGCTGTGGCTGTAGCTACTGCTAGACCTCAGGGGGGTGACTTGTTGTTGTACCGAGAGTTCAGCAACACGAAGCCACCAGAGTTTGATGGGATGCAGGATCTAATTGCTGCGATGAGATGGATTTCTGATATCGAGGGATGCTTCTACACCTGCTCGTGTCCGGAGCATCTGAGGGTTCGGTTTGCACTAAACCAGCTTCGCTTGGGGGCAAAGGACTGGTGGAAGTTTGTGACGGCGGACTTCACTATGGAAGAGCTTACCGCGGTGACCTGGGAGAGGTTCACCATGATGTTTCGAGATGAGTATGTTCCCACTATGGAGAGAGAACATTTAGCCCAGGATTTCTTGTCCCTCAAGCAGGGAACTGAGTCTGTGACGGTGATTTATGAGGATGTTTCATGAGAGGGCGTTGTTTTGCCCTAAGCACGTGTCTTCTGAGCAGACATGTATGAGTCGGTACTTGAGCATTCTGAGGAGGGATATTCGTAAGTTCGTGGCGAACTCTTCATACCGGACATTTGCTGAGCTCCAGACGAATGCCCGAAAGAGAGAGATTGAGTTGGAGACTCATGCCAGGGAGGAGGCCGAGTCTTAGAGGAGGGACAGGTGACCGACACAGGCTCAGCCGGCAGCCAAGAGGGAAAAGCCTGCTGATTTGAGATCTGGGGGTCCGAAGGGCCGCACTTGTGGGAAGTGCGACAAGAGCCATGAGGGGATGTGCAGAGCTGGGGTATGTTACAAGTGCGGGAAGAAGGGACATTATGCGAGAGATTGCCCCAAGGGATTTATGGTTTGCTTTCATTGTAACCAGACCGGCCATCAGAAGGCCGAGTGCCCACAGTTGCTGCATGGATCAGCGCAGGGATCTACACCTGCTGCCAGAGCTACCGAAACCGGCCAGTGAAGGCTGAGGCACCAAAGGCTCGCGGGAGAGCCTTCCAGTTGATAGCGCAGGAAGTCCGCGTAGCGCCCGATGTTGTGGCTGATATGTTTTCTTTCATCTATTTATTTTGAGTTTGAAATATTATGCTTATATTATGGTATGCGTAGGTAGTTTTCCTGTGAGTTCGGTACCTGCTTTGGTGTTATTTGACTCGGGTGTGAGTAAATCTTTCATGTCTTTAGCATTTAGTCAGCACATCAGTATCTGTCGAGAGGCGTTGAGTCGACCTCTTCGAGTTTCCATAGATGACGAGCGAGCGATGTATGCTACTGAGGTGAATCGGGGATGTGTGCTTGAGATCTTCGGTGTTGAGTTTCCGATAGATCTGGTTGCGATTGCGATGGGTGATGTCTGTGTCATCGTAGGCATGGATTGGTTGAGCAGATTCGGAGTGGTTATTGTTGGATTAATGTCTAAGTCCATAACTATATTTGGTATGTACTTGACCCGACCCAGCATGGTCCATTTGGGTTGCACTTCACCGACACAATTTATATGGATAATCTTTTGAGAATAAGTATGTTTATGATTAATATTAATATATTATAAGTTCTAATATATTAATATGGAATCATATTATTTAATTAGTATTGATCAAGAATTAATTTATAATTAATTAAGTGATCAAAAGGAACTAATTAAATATGGACTCTTATATATATGGAATGGGCCAAGTTCATTTAGGTTGGGCTAAGCTTTCATGGATAGTCCATGGAGTGTTTAACCCATGGATCCTAGGAAATGAAAGGCCATGGGTATTAGGGTTTAACCCTAATCCTCCACACTATATAAAGATGTCCTTGGTTGGTGAAATTGGCACTAGTGTGGTACACTAAGAAGGGCTAGCGAATTTCACTAGAGAGAACCAAGTATCCATATTCTCTAAAGTATTCCAAGGTGTCTTGTTGATTTGTGATTCCACTTGAGGCTTCCACACTATTGGGGCTAAGCTCTTAAAGCTTCATGAAGACTTTCTACACCAAAGAGGTATGTATTCTATCTTGCTATAGTCATTGTTTTGTATGCTAGATTAGGATAATACCTTGGAAGTTCTTATTTGCATGTATAATAGAGAAAACATAGATCCAAGGTATTTAGGGTTGCATGTACACTTAGGAGTGTTAGAATGCTCAAAACCCAACAGTGGTATCAGAGCCTAGGCTTGTTTTCTTGTTATACTTGCAAAAGAAGCTGGAAAATCGAGTTTTGATGCTGTCTGCCCAGCAGACTCGCCGAGTCCATGAATGGACTCGCCGAGTCCAAGGCAAAAAGCATCCAACTCGTCGAGTTGGTTCGAGCACTCGACGAGTTGGACCCCCAGACAGCATAAACTCGATTTTTTTGGCTGGAATTGGACTAGGAACATTACCCTAAGCTGTTTTTGAACTTATAAACTTGTTTTTGATGTGGTAATGTTCATGCTAATCCAATTTCAAAGATAATTGTCAATAGATTCATGTTTTGTATTAGTTTAAGGTTTAGACTAATTACATGAAAAAGTTTGATTTGAATTATCTTGTTCTTATGAGTTGCTTAGATTAATAGAAAGTTGAGTGAAATAGTTGTTTTCAATCCAAATTAATCTAAGAGTTGATTCTAAAATGTGTTTTGTAACTTGTCCTCAAGTTATATGAAAAGTCACATTTAAGTTTCATAAAACTCATAAAAGTTGGCAATGGTTACAAAAGATGAAGAGTCTTGTTCTTAAGTTATGGAGGTTCAAGAGTCACTTCATTAATAAATAAATAAATAAAGTGTAACCTTAATTAATTTCATAAGTTATAAAATAAAGAAAAGTTAATTCTTTTATTAGTTTAAAGTCTTCCATAACTTGTCCTCAAGTTATGGAACTTGAAGAGTTTTTGGATTAAAACTACTTTAAACACATAAGTTATGGAATTAATTAGTTTTGAATAGTTTCAAAACTTGCCCTCAAGTTTTGGAATTTGTAAAGTTTTCATTTATGAATACTTTAATTCCAAGTTAGCCCTTAGAATTTTAAAAGTTAAAATTCAACCCTTATATTTTATAATATTATAAGTTAATTTATATATATATATATATATATATATATATATATATATATATATAAGAGTAAAGTCAGTCTTACCGCTAGTACGCCTCATTCACGAAGCCGGTCTATAAGGTGGGTATAAGGTTGTTGCCTATAAAATGGCAACTTAATGGGTGTCCACTCTCACCCACCGCTTGCTTGACTGGTGGAGGGTCGTTAGCCGAACGGGTTTGACAGGACTATAATTCTCCCTTCATTAAAAGTATTAATGATAAATACTAAGTAACTAAAATCTTAATAATACCCAATCTTAGTTACTTAGGAAAATGTGAATAAGGTGCTAATCCATGAAATTACACTTTACACTTTGTCTAAGTCGTTAGTGGAGCGTGTGTGGTTAACCAGCACACTAACCTGGACTTAACAAGGTAGGTAAAGGGTGACTTAATATTTATCATAGTATCGATGGAGTGTGTGTGGTTTACCGGCACATCGATTGAGGGGTAATTTATTAAGGGTACCAAGTGATTTGCATGGTTACTTCACACCTTGTTTTGTGATCCTCGACATCCCAGTCACAAAACCTGAAGGGCACACTCGATATTGAAACATGCCTTTGAACAGTTCAATGAATCTCAAAGATCTAGGAGTTTCAAAACCAATTAAAACCTAATAATACATTTCGTTTATCTTGGTGGAAATTGGTGAATCGTCATTCACCTACCTTCAAATATTTTATAGCTTAGATTACGGCATACCTCTTCTAAGTTATAAAATAGTTTGTTGGGTCCTAGCCTTAATATTTCATATTGGGTGTCATATTAAGGACTTAAGATCAACTATCTTGAATGTCTCCCAAAAGATGTCTGGTTTAGACATTTATGATCTTCCCAAATCTCTTGAAACAAGCTTTCCTAAATGAAGATGATGTCCCTAGGAAATCATACTTCTTTCACCTCCTCCAATTATTCTCCCAAACCCACAAGTTCTTGAAAAGTTTAAGGTCACTCAGGCCCTATTGGCAAGGCAAGGTCTAGGTGTGATCACATCTTGGAGATGTAGTCACATATTGATAAGCCAGGAGAGTTGGGTGTCAAAGTCTTGAGAAAGTTGGTGGTTCAATCACTTTCTAAGTCACATAGTGAATTCTTTTGGAACACCTATGAAACAGACTATGACAAGACCCTTAATGATCTTATCTATTTGTTAAGATCAACTTCCTTAAAACTTGATGGACATTGACAATAGTGACACAGGAAATCCAGAAAAGCATTCTCTTCCCAATGGAAAGGGATTGGCCATAGTCAACTCGGTTGACCAAATGGTAAAAAGAAAAGCTAAGTCTGTGATAGTCTCGTGTACCATTATCAAAGGGTCCATATGTTTATATTTCCAAAGGAAGGGGCATTGGTTGCGTAGCTGCCAAATTTACCTAAGGAAGTTAAAGTCAATAAGTTTGACTCTACTTCAGGTAAAGTCCACTATCTAACTCTGCTAAGTTTTGATTTTGAGATTCCTGATACATGATGTGACTGGGTCACATGGTGATGTTTTAAGAATCAAAGAAAGGTGAAGAAACTTAAAGAAAGAATATGCTGAATCTGATAGCGTAGATGGATTTCTATCACATAGTTTGAAGATCGGATTCTTGAGCTACTTCTTAGGAGTTATGAGATATTGCTTAGGAGTAGATAACAACAAGTTTTCATATGGATTGTAAGGATAAGTTTTTCCGCAAAGTTTTAAAATAAAAGAAAATTTTTGATTTTATTTATTTTAAAATATCCTTACAATGGCATTTGAGGGAAAATTGTTGCTTATATGATTCCATTAATAGCAAGAGTGGAAATATGAAATTGATTCTTTCATTTGTGGTAATGTCTAAATTTACCAAATAAGGAAAGATTCTCATCACCCAAGTCTTAATTGGACCGGAACTTGGAATCATGCAAGCTGTATAGCATGATGAATGAGAACTTTCAAGTTTTGGAAAATTAAGACTAATTACTAGTTCACATGGATGTGTGAGTCAAGTAAAGGACTAAGGGATCGAGTACACATTCTTGTGCACTGATTAAGTCCACTACAAAAGTTTGATAAGACTATTCGTCATAATTTACTAAAGCTCGGTAAATATGATTATACTTACAAGCTTAAGTGTAACTCTCAGACATTGGAAAAAGGTTCCAATATAAGGCAGAGCGAATAAGAAGAATCAAATTAGACAGAAGGATAAAAGTTTCTCAAATCTGAAAAGATGGGAGAGTACTTTAGTATCCATTTTTGTGATCATCTTAATGATTAAGAAACCATAGCACAATTAGTTCTCTAAGGAAATCTTAGTGCATTCTTATGACTAAGAAGACGAACTTGAATTGTTGAAATGGTTAAATCATGAAGATGAGTCATACTTCGTTCCAAAACAATTTTGAGAGTCATACTCCAAGATTGTAACTTGAGTGACATGTCTTAAAGAAGGTTTAAAACACTTGTCAAATGTAAGAGTAAAAGTTTTCTACTCTTGTACATTTGAAATTGGTAAGTCGTGATGTTTTGGATAAAACAAAGACCAACTAAGACCAATTGTGTGAAGTGTTTGTCTTGATTAGAATCCATACTATCTCTTGGATATTTGACAAGGGAGTCTTATAGGTCAAGAGGACAGTGGGAGTCTTAAAGGTCTTGAAAGTCTCAAGAACTAATCAAGAATAGAACCTGAAGTTCTTCACTAGCACACGACTTGCGGTTTATAACCTATCATGTAGACATATTTTGTGCCCATTCCAGTTAAAGTTGGCTTTGCATATGAGTTCTTAGAGTTCTCAATTTGTTGCTTAACAACTTGGAAGCAATGGCAAGCCCTTAAGCTGCCAGGTGGCAAGAAGTTAAGATTGAGTTCAGTCCATATGAGTTTGGATTTTTCATTATTCTTGTCTTGTGACTAAGGTTTTGACAATTCACATGGATAAGAACACATACACCATTAAATCTAAGTGTCATAAGGTTTCACTCTGATTCATGAAAATGATGGTGAGGAAACACTTTCACTAAGTAGATTTTAGCTAGATAGCAATTGTGATATTTGCATTCTCAAAGTCGTTAGTGGAGCGTGTGTGGTTTACCGACACACTAACCTGGACTTGTGAGAAGTGGCAAAAAGGTCTAACCATGATGATTACGACATCCCTCTTCATAATTGTTTAGACACACAAGTGTGCTATCTAAGGGAAGGTGTATGATTTTGATAAAGTCTTATCAAAACAATCTAGTATCAGAAATCTGAAGTTTGGTCAGAAAGTCAGTTGATTTCTGAGTACATGTCAAAACTAATGGAAGCATAAGTGTTATGCTAATAATCATCATGTTAGTGGGAGCATGATAATTATGATAAGTATTGCAAGTTAGTAATGTTAATTATAGAAAACAAAAGTTTCAATTGGGAAAGAGTTGTTTTGCTATAATTAAGGGAGAGGAAATTATACTTCATCTCAAATCTATAAGCTTAGATCGTGAGGTTTTAATCATTTAGTCAAGGATATATATGAATTTCATGTTGGAATGGCTCAACATAAGGAAATTTTGTATATGAGTCCATTATTTGCGTTCTAAAATTCGATTATGATTACGACATCCCTTTTCATAATCTGAATTATGAGAACTTGGCAAATTGAAATGGAAATGTTATAGCAAAAGACTGGTTTAGTCTTTATGTGAGACATCATGAATCGATTCTCATATGCTTCAGATATAGGATCGATTACATGTGCTATATTCATCCTTTCTAAAATTTTCCAAATGCCTGGGGCATTAAAAAAGGAAAAGATTTAGAACTAGATATGACTAAAAGGATTAAACAATTGTCGAGGACAATCTAAGGTTTACCAAAGATTGGTTGCTCAAGGACAGCTGGAAGTATAGTGATAATTCTGGAAGGACCATATTGACATAATCTGTAAGGAGGAAACTCTTGGTCAGAAGTGATAGTCAAAATGGAATCTGGAAATGTTTCAAAGTTAGAATTTTCAATTTGTGTAAGATTAAGGAAACTTAATGCAAGAAGGATGTTTCCAAGGAGCTGATCTCCTTTGGTATACTCTGTAATGATTGTTGTCAAGTCTTTCTGACTTTGTGCATAATCATTACAAGAGGATCAATGCATATAAGTTTAGAATCTAACAGATTTCAGTAAATGGCATGAATTTGGAATTCTTGCATTTGCAGTAAGGATTTGGGAGTGTGAAAAGAGAATCATTGAAGTTATGTTCAATGGATCTAGTTCACAAAGTAAAGATCATAGACAAACATAGTATGCATACTTGGTGTATGACATGACTAGTGTTTAGAAAACATAGTGTACATGCTTGGAGCATGGGACAACTATTGTTTTAAATTCAAGAATAAAGTTGATAGCTGAAACAGTATACAATGAATAATGTGTAATCATATGGTGATAAATAAAAGGTGTTTTATTTATGTTCATAGGGTTTGATACCATATTGGATTCAATTATTATTGTGTTTCACTTTGCATGTTTTGACTTCCCGAATAAACTAGGTTATTCTTCCGGAATGACTAAGTTATTCAAACCATCCACAGTCGGTCATATGTAGGAAGTAGATATGAATTAAGACTGTCATGGGTTGGCTTGTAGAGGTCTAAGGTGTTGGACAAAGGGCTACAACACTCATGAGTGCTCATAAGTTCTGAGTATTGGATTCAACCCGCGCTCATTGGAATCACTTCATGGATTTTATCACGAGTGATCATGAGACGATAATATCTTATATTCTTCAAACCTAGAGATATGAGTTGTTACTATGAGTTGGTTGTACATTGATTGCATGAAAACGCATTTGGTAACTCGGTGCTATAAAACGTGCCTTTGTGTATGATTCAACAAGTAGTAGAACAAGCCATATGAGTAGAAGTTTATCCGTTCCTTTTACCTTCGGGATAAAAGCGATATCTGTGGGCCCCTCGATGATTTGATGATGACAAATGGAAGTGCTCGGCCGGGCCAGGACTGATTTGATTTGTTCAATTAGTCAGTCGTCATAAATTGAAAATCGGGAAACAACAAATGGATAGAGAGAATGATTTTAATCCATGTCTCAGTCCATATGATATCTAGAATGGAGGAATATATGATCCCTTATCTAATGGACAATTCATTGACAAAGGTCAGAGTTCATCGACAAGGTCAGAGTTCGACAGCGACTTTAAGAGCTACGATTGCCAGTTAGGTTTGAAGTCATACACAATAATAGTTTTAGACTTATCCAAGTGGGAGACTGTTGGATTAATGTCTAAGTCCATAACTATATTTGGTATGTACTTGATCCGACCCGGCATGGTCCATTTGGGTTGCACTTCACCGACACAATTTATATGGATAATCTTTTGAGAATAAGTATGTTTATGATTAATATTAATATATTATAAGTTCTAATATATTAATATGGAATCATATTATTTAATTAGTATTGATAAAGAATTAATTTATAATTAATTAAGTGATCAAAAGGAACTAATTAAATATGGACTCTTATATATATCGAATGGGCCAAGTTCATTTAGGTTGGGCTAAGCTTTCATGGATAGTCCATGGAGTGTTTAACCCATGGATCCTAGGAAATGAAAGGTCATGGGTATTAGGGTTTAACCCTAATCCTCCACACTATATAAAGATGTCCTTGGTTGGTGAAATTGGCACTAGTGTGGTACACTAAGAAGGGCTAGCGAATTTCACTAGAGAGAACTAAGTATCCATATTCTCTAATGTATTCCAAGGTGTCTTGGTGATTTTTGATTCCACTTGAGGCTTCCACACTATTGGGGCTAAGCTCTTAAAGCTTCATGAAGACTTTCTACACCAAAGAGGTATGTATTCTATCTTGCTATAGTCATTGTTTTGTATGCTAGATTAGGATAATACCTTGGAAGTTCTTATTTGCATGTATAATAGAGAAAACATAGATCCAAGGTATTTAGGGTTGCATGTACACTTAGGAGTGTTAGAATGCTCAAAACCCAACAGTTATCAACTACGAGCGACAGCTGGTGACCATACAAGACCCTAGTGAGGGAGTACTTACGGTGTACAACAAGGGTACAACAGGGCTGTAGTGGGTTTGTAGCCTATGTGATGGAGACACGAGCAACCGTGGAGAGGACGAGTTTAGTTGGTGATGTACCAATAGTGCGAGAGTTCCTGGACGTTTTCCCCAAGGAGTTGTCGGGTGTACCTCCCGAGAGGCAGGTGGAGTTTCGTATCAATTTAGTCCCAGGAGCGGCACCTATTGCCAAGGCACCTTATCGCCTAGCGCCGCCGGAGATGCAGGAGTTATTCTTGCAGCTTCAGGAGCTGCTAGGGAAGGGGTTTATTCGACCGAGTTGCTCGCCGTGGGGAGCGCCGATCCTTTTTGTCAAGAAAAAGGATGGTTCACACCGGATGTGCATTGATTACCGGGAGTTGAACAAATTGACCGTCAAGAACCGTTACCCCTTACCGATGATCGATGATCTGTTCAATCAGTTGAAGGGAGCCTCTTGGTTCTCCAAGATTGATTTGAGGTCTGGATATCATCAGATGTGAGTGCGTGATGAGGATATCCAGAAGACGACGTTCAGGACTCATTATGGGCATTACGAGTTCGTGGTGATGCTTTTTGGGTTCACCAATGCACCGACATCATTCATGGATCTCATGAATAGGGTGTGCAGGCCGATGTTGGATCGATCGGTGATTGTGTTCATCGATGATATATTAGTGTATTCGAGATCCAGAGAGCAGCATGAGGAGCATTTGAGAGAGATTCTCGGAGTTTTGAGATCGGAGAGGCTTTACACCAAATTCTTCAAATGCGATTTCTGGTTACGAGAAGTCCAGTTCTTAGGGCATCTCGTCAACCAGAATGGGATATTGGTCGATCTGGACAAGATTGAGGTTGTGATGAGTTGGGAGGTGCCGAGATCCCCCACCGATATCAGGAGTTTTCTGGGGTTGGCCGGCTATTATTGGATATTTATCAGGGATTTCTCCAAGATTGTCGTTCCTCTCACTAAGTTGACCCAGAAGGGAGTGACTTTCAGTTGGGGTCCAGAGCAGTAGGCCTCCTTTGAGACGCTTCGTTAGAGATTATGCGAAGCCCTAGTCTTAGCTCTCCCAGAAGGGATGAAGATTTTGTGGTGTATTATGACGCATTGATATCGGGATTGGGTGTGGTGCTTATGCAGAGAGGGTACGTGATAACACACGCATCGAGGCAGCTGAAGTCTCATGAGACGAGGTATCCCACCCACGATTTGGAGTTGGGGCTATGGTGTTCTCCCTCAAGATTTGGCGCCATTATTTGTATGGGGTTCGGTGTACCATATACACATACCACAAGATTTTGAAGTATTTGATGGATCAGCCCAACCTGAACATGTGCCAGAGGAGATGGTTGGATGTAGTAAAGGATTATGACTGCGAGATCATGTACCATCCGGGCAAGGCTAACGTTGTAGCTGATGCCCTGAGTCGGAGGGTGAAGAGTGCCTCGATTCGAGAGACTTGTATGAGGATGACCGTGATGACTCCACTGTTGGATACCATTCGAGAGGCCAAATAGTTGATGTGGGCATGTGGCCATCTTCTATACGTAAACACCTCCCACCCATTCGGTATAACCTAAAGATCTCTAATGAGTTTCTCAACAAAGAAAGTTTATAAAAGACAAAATTTAGTATTTCCGTAGAAAGAACTGCATATTCTTTAAATAGTCAAAACTTTTAGATTTACACTCATGATTGTCTTTACAATAAGCAAACCAGGTTGAGTTTGTTGGATTCAAGAAACAATAAAACTAGAAAATTTTACCATTTATGTTAGTTTAAGTAGTAAATTAATCAAAAGCAAGTTTGATTTTTACTAGATAGGGTTTCGGCATTTCAACTAGTGCATAATATTTTGACAAATTAGTCAAAGATATGAACAAAAGATAATAATAGAAATTAGAAGTTTATTTAAAGATTTGACACATTCAACGTGACACAAGGTTTCAAAAGAATTTTGAAACCTAATTAAATTCAAAATTGACAACCCATTTGAAAACTTTTTAAGATATTCTAAAAATATTATAGTTCAATACATATCAATTGAAGGCAAACGGGCAACAAGCTGAGCCGCTAGCCCTTTCTGGATGGCAAAACCAATTCTTTTGAAAACAACATTTGTGGATTAGGAGATATGACATTAGAATGCATGACCGGTTGGACTCTATTAAGGAGCTCCACCGCCTCTGGTGCGAGAAAACCAAATGTATCGAATGCAAAAGGAACAAACACATGTTGATTTTCTCTACATGTATTCTCGTGCTTTACCACTTTGCACGCAACGGCTTTCAAAGCGGCATGCCCAGCTGTGAAACCCCCGCTCCCCAAATCAACGAGAGGAGAGACCCCATTAAGATCCACACACATGCTTCCCTCCTATCCATCCAAAGACCAAATCAATGAGTAATAAGTTCAAATAGCTATAATGTAGTCTCTTGGAAACATGTCCCCTCATGAGTAAAGTTTGAAGATATTTCAATATTTCATTCGGAGCCCTATCTTGTATTATATTCATAAATGATAAATGATCCAACTAGCTTTTGTAGTCTCAATATTAGTATAAAATTAGTTCAATTGATGAGCATATAATTTCCAAAGTAGTTTAGATTGAATCAAAATAGCTAATCTCGAAATTAGTATGGAGTTCAAATACAAGTTTTATCGATATGAAACAATACAAACACACACACAATAATTGAGGGCCAACCTCGTTAAAGCGGCCAAATTGTTACGATTTATTCGATTTTGTTTAAATTTAAATTATGAACATCTCTAACTTTATTCAAGGCAATTATATCCAATCGAATTAAATGAGTGAATTTGATTTGATGAAGATAATTTATTTATATTATTGTACAGTTATGTTAAGTATTCTGTCTTTCCAAATAAATTGAAATATTAAATGAAAGTGGGCTTTCTAGCAATCGAACAAAACTGGGCTCCTCTAAAATCCATAAATTTAGCCTTTTTTGTTTTTTTAACTCCCATTTATTAATTAGGGAAATCTTTGCTAAAGCATTTTTTACTTTTTTTTTTTTTTGGAACCGGCAAATATTATTAATAAAAAAAACAAACCCTTAGCAAGGTGCTATAGGGGGAATACAAGGTTTTAGACGAGAGAATTACATACAGAGAAAAGGATTAATACACCATTCAACCCAATTATAATTACAATTGACTCTCCTGTGTTTTATCCATGAGAATACTATGGATTTTACCATATCCGCCACTTTGGTAGGGGAGGTTCGAATCTTCTTGAAGATCCGATCACACCTTGCTTTCCAGATGAGCCAAGCCGTTCCATAACATATGCTAATTAAGTTTTTCCGTTTGATTGGGCATGTTCCCCATTGTGAAAGAAATTTCACGAGCTCCCCGATTGTCACAAACTTTCTTTCACCTAGCCCACACCATATGAGCACCCATTCCCAAACCTTGACATCTATTGGGCATCTTAGTATTACATGGGTGACATCTTCATCTTCCAATTCGCAATAGGAACATATGGAAGTCCCAGTTTGCAGCCCACGCTTAAGCAGGGCTGTAGCAGTTGGTATACGGTCCATAGATACCCTCCACATAAAACAATTCACCTTTAACGGGACTTCATGAATCCAGTTTATTAGACCTTCCCCTGATGGTGTCACTGTATCTCTCCCATCAATTTTTGATCTAAGTACATCTACATGAAATACCTTATCGCTTGATATATTACATATCCACTCGTCTCTCCGACAATTCAGTTGAATGTTGCAGACCATGTCGAGGAGTGTGTCAGCCTCGCTAAGTTGAACCGTGAGCGTCGGGCTTGCTTTCCAATCCCAACTGATGCCTCCTGGTTTGATACACTCACTGATTTTACACCGTTTTTTCCGTTCCAACTTGTATAACTCTGGGAAGGATTCCTTTAATGTTGTTTCTCCAATCCATCTGTCATGCCAAAACATGGTGTCATCTCCATTACCTTTTTTTTTTTGAGATTATATCGTTTATATCAATTCCAAGTTTCGCCAATTCTTCTTGAATCCCAGTGATGTTTTTCCATACTCCAGGTAAAGTTTTTTTAGACATGAGGGCAGAAGGTTTATTGTGGAGATTATGGATCCCTTTTATGACATTGGACCATAAGCTTGCTTTTTCGAATCTCAGCCTCCACCACCACTTCACGATTAGGGACAAGTTGAAAGCTTTAAGCAAGCCTAATCCCAAACCACCATCCTTTTTGGGGGCAGTCACTTTATCCCATGCCACCCAGTTGATGTGTTTTTTCTCATCTGCCCCACCCCATATGAATCTTCCCCTTATCTTTTCCAAAGTCTTGATAACACCTGCTGGAGCAACAAACAAGGAAAAGTAGAATGTTGGAAGGCTGCCAAGGACAGCTTTCGATAGTGTTAGCCGACCCCCAAGCGATAAGGATTTCGATTTCGATGTACTCAGTCTAGATTGTAATTTTTCAATTACCGGTTTCCAGTTCTTTGAGAGGCTCATGTTTTCCCTGATAGGAACTCCAAGGTAAGTAAACGGAAGCTTGGCTGGCTCACATCCTAGGGGTGTTGCAAGGGTTTCAACTTCATGATGGTCAACCCCGATGCCAAACACTCTCGACTTGGAGAAGTTCACTTGAAGCCCAGAAGACACATGGAAACATCGGAGGATTCTAGCCAGGTTCTTGATGTTTTCGTCGCTCCATTCCCCCACAAAGAGTGCATCATCTGCGTAGAATAGATGCGACACACATAGGGCACTATCTGGGATATTTTTTCCTTTGAAAATTCCTTTTCCTGTGGCCTCTTTCATCGCGATGTTCAGCCCCTCCATGGCTATTATGAATAAGAATGGTGATAGGGGGTCACCTTGTCTTATTCCACGGCTAATTTCGAATTCATTGGTAGGTGAGCCATTGACTAGAATCGACACACGTGAGGATCTTAGGCAACCTTGAATCCACCCCCTCCACCGCTGTCCAAATCCCATTTGCATTTGAACATGGTCCAAATATTCCCAATTCACCGTGTCAAAGGCTTTGTTGAAGTCAGCTTTGAAGAGAAGCATTTTTTCATTTGCCTTCTTAGTCCAGGAACACATTTCGCTGATTATTAGGGGACCGTCTAGGATATTCCTTCCCGCCACAAAGGCCGATTGTACTTCTCCGATACATAAACCAATGATCCTTGCTAGTCTAGCAGAGAGAGATTTTTCAATGATTTTGTATATGCTGCCAATGAGACTAATTGGTCTGTAGTCACCAATTTTTAGGGGATCCTTTATCTTAGGGACGAGGGTGAGAAATGAGGCATCGCATCCTCTGCTAATTACACCATAACGTTCAAAGTATTTGACGGCTTTCACAATGTCATCTTTCAGGATGTCCCAATACCTTTTAATGAACTTGAACGTATAGCCATCAGGCCCTGGAGCTTTTTCGTTCCCACAAGCCCATATTGCCTCTTTTATCTCTTCAATTGTGAATGGACTTTCAAGACTATCATGTGTGGTTGGATCAATAGAAGAAAAGTTCCTGCTGCTAAACTTGGGTCTAGAGGCCCATCTTTCTTGGAATTTTTTCTGGTAGAAGCTAAAAATTCCTGATTTAATTGCTTTAGGCTCAGTAACCCACTCTCCATCAATTAACAAACCTGAAATTTTGCTTTTCCTCCTCTTGTTGTTGACGAATCCATGAAAGAAGGCTGAGTTTTCGTCACCATCGACAATCCATTTAATTTTTGCCCGCTGTTTGATGTCCAAGACCGCCGTTTTTTCCAATTCAAGTATTCTTTGAAATCCTGCCCTTCTTTCTGCTATCTCTGATTCAGTGAGTTCACGCTCTTCCGCCGCCAGATCAATATCATGTATTCTCTTCTTCGTATCATGCAGTTCCTTTACCTCTTTGGGGTAGTCAATGGCTCGCCAGTTCTTAATCTCGTTTTTTAGGAATTTCAATTTAGCCTTCAAATACGAGTCAGGTGCACCGAATCCTCTGAATTCCTCCCACGCCTTTCTTACAATAGTATCGAAGCCATCTCGGTTAAGCCATGAATTAAAGAACCGGAATGGGGTTTTCCAAAGTCCGGGAGCGTAGTTTGCAGTACTATCGGGCAATGGTCTGATAACTCTCTTGCGTGAGCGGTGACTGAGGAGGAGGGGAATGTAGCTATGAAATTATTGTAAACCAAAAATCTGTCTAGTTTGCTGAGCTTGATTTCAGACTGGCATAGGAATGTGAATCTATTACCACCCATTCTAATGTCGTGAAGGCCAGCCTCCGAGATGAATCGATTAAAGTGGAATACAGAGGATGGACAAAATTGAGATTTAATACGTTCTTCCCTTCTTCTTACAGTGTTAAAGTCTCCGAACATTACCCAGGTACCTGGTTTCTCGTTTTTGATTTGGAGTAGTTTATCCCATAGTTTCTTCTTCTCTACTAAATCATGAGGCCCATAAATATTTGCAAATATTGTGTCACCCGAGATACCATCCCGCTTCCCGATTGTAATCAAGAAGTGTCTTGATTTAATGGTATCAGATACAACATACAAGTTTGAGTCCCACATACTTAGAAGTCCACCTGATCTGCCCGAAGATGGAATTGCGGAGAAGCCAAATTCGTCCGAGTCCCAGTAGCCCTCAACATCTATTGCATCTATGTTAACTAATTGCGTTTCTTGGATCCCTAGGAACGAGATCATGTGCATCATTTTAAGCCTCTTTACCCATTTTACTTTGGGCACTTCGCCGATTCCCCTGACATTAAACTAAGGCAATTCATTGGGGACCCATGTTCTCACCATCTTCTCCCATTACCTCTCCAAGAATGGGGTCGTCAGAGTCAATATCGAACCCCAACTCCCTACCAACTCTAGCGATTTTAACTCTTTCTGGGACCTGGGTAGATTCAGCATCTTCTTCAACTTCCATTACCATAGTTTGATTTGCAGGAGGGGTGTTGAGATCGAATAGGCTATTGGTGAGCTCTGCAGGCGGTGATGCTGGGAGCGGTATTGAATGTGGGGGCAGGTCTTGATCTGGTAGACTGGGCATTGGGGGTATAGAAGGAATTATGATTCCATTCTCTCTGGATAGTACTCTCCGTCTTTTTCCATTGGAATCACCAACTCTAAATTGTTGTGTTGGATTAGTCGATGCCAGTGGGGATGGAAAGGGCCCAAAGCAGCCCACATGGGGGAGCCCATTAAAAGGTTCAATATTTTTTTGATGTTGGGGCGGTTGAAGGCGGTGCACATGGGGTTGTTGTCACGTGACCTGCTTTGTGGGTGAAGCCGTCAGGAATTAATGTCTCCATGTTCCTAGGAGTCGATACATCTGCCGTCATCATTGGTTCAATCACCATCGTTCCTTCCCCATATGACTGTTCATCTTCCAGGTTCGACGTCCCAGTTGCCGTCGCCGGAACCATATCATTCTCCGGTGGATTTTCTGCATCGTTTCCCAGTTTGCCATCAATCCGTTGTGTTCCGAATCGAAATTCCCCTTCTTCCATCTCTACATTATCATCTCCCTTTACTGTTTCGGCATCCACCAATATGTTGTTTTGTGTTGGATCCTTACCCTCTACTATAGCATTGCTTTCTTCATAGAAATCTTCTGACGGGTCAAAGTTGAAAGGAAACCAATCTTCATCAAACTCATTTATGCCCAGACTATAAACCTTTTTTTCGAAGGCAACATGAATCTCTTCGTTTATCCGTGACTTTCTGTTCGTGAGTATTCCAATCTTGGCATGGGATAAATCAACTCTATTAGGGATGTCTTCAAATGGTGCAATGGTCCTCCCAAACGCCTTTGTGATGCTCTCAAAGTTACTCTGGCCCCACAAGTGCAATGGAAGTCCCACAATTCGTATCCAAGCCACCCGATCGTCATATACTTCGTGCTTATCCCCCCATTCCAACCATTTTAGATGTTCTTTCCATCTACTAACATTATCCATGAATTCTTTGGCGGCCTTGGAGTTGTCGAAGAGTATGAGCACCTTTAAATCCCCGATGTATTTTATCTCTATGGCGGTATCTCTTTTGTCGAGAATGAGTTTAGGAAGGTGTCCCAGGTGAGTTAATGTCATAGCTTCTCCAATTAAAGTTACCTTTCTCAGCCATCTGTGGGTAACCTGCTCCCGTTGTAAGGTGATAGGGACCGGTAATGGAGGTCCAGGGGGTTCTGCTGCATAGCTGACATTGTCGACTTCATATCTTGGTCTCAGCAGGTCTGCGTAGGTTCGATGGCCCCGGTTCCAATTTCCGATTCTTGTTGCCTTTTCACCTTTGCTGTTCACATATGGATGCCCTCCCGTCACTCTGTTTCCTGTTTCATTGGCTCGCTGCTGCCTGGGTGGTTCTTTCCTCTCATGCAGGGCAATATTTACCCTGAGGGTCTTCCCTCTTATCTTCAGTCCATCCAATCTTCTTTCTAGCTCTTTAGCGTCTCCAACTCCTCTGAATCGGGCAAATGCATAATGTTTACCATTCTTCCCCAGTTTTTGCCCCATGTAGATGTCTGTAAGGTTGCCAAATCTCTCGAAGGTTTTCCTAAGCTCTCCTTTCCTCGTTTCTCTAGACAAATTTGTGACAAAATACGTAGTTATCTTCGCGCTAGTGGCCACCGGTTTTCTTTTCCGGTGAACTTCTGTCCACCCATCCATCTTCTTTTTTTTAAAACCTTTTGAGAAGAGATGTATTGTGACGCATCGATTGACTCTTGAGCCTCTTCTAATTTTAGATGGAAATTATTAGAGAATGAATCTCTCTCTTGTTATGACAAAAGTATACAATCAACAAAACTAATTGAAATAAAACAAACGTAATTCAAATGTATATAAAATACAAGAATCAATTTACAGAAAACATACTTGTATGATGAAAATACAGGAAATATAATAACGAAATTATACAGATTGAGGCCTGCTATGCAATGTTCTAAGACAGAAATTTCTCTGGTAGAGATCTGTCAAGAGGATACAACAATCAATCCAAGAAGTGATCTTGAATCTGACGAAATTTCTGTGTTCCCTTCATCTCCAGGAAGAAATAATTTGAAAGAGAATTTTGTGGTGTAAAAAATGATTTTTAACCCCTCACAGATGAATGAAAACAGGTATTTATAGGTATTAGTTATGACAGTTGGAAACTGTCAAAACTGAAAATAACTGTCAAAACCTATCCTTCAGTAATTACGAATTTAATAAAAATAAAGAATAAAAATTAATTTCGTAATTAAAAATTATTTAATTAATCAGGAAGACCCCAAGAGACCCAAGGCCCAAGGCCCATCTTTTGACCATTAAATATTCTCTTAATATTAGCCTATTTTGAGTCCAATTAGGCTAATCCAACACCACAACCCAAGCCTAATATGCTTAACCCATTACTTGACCCATTTAATTAAATGAGTGGGACAAGACATATAAGGTGGGAGAAGGTTTTCTCTTCCAACAATGTGGGATAAGTCCCACATTGTAAAGCAAAGTTCCAACAATACCCCACATTTTCTATTCAAACTCCAAGAATACCCCACATTTGAATAGAAAATAAGTGAACTTTGATATTCAAATAAGGGAAGTTAGATATGACATGCATCTGAATAGGTGTTGTAAAACTTGAACCTTTCATAGTGACTACTACTAGGATCTACTTTGTGGGTAGTGAACTAGAGTCTTGAACTAACCACTTTTTATAGTAGAATAAAACAAGAAGTATCACACATATCATATCTAAGCATAGATCATTTCTTACCGTTGTGTTCATTTCGGTCGTGAAAGATCCTTTCTTCATGAGACTTTTAGAGAGCTTAGCCATATCAGCTCCCAAAGATGCGACCTCACATCCATCTCACATAGGTAATGCTAATCTGGAACAATCCGTACTTATTCCAGTATAAAAGCTATCAACATTATTAAGAATAAATTTTTCATCCCTATATCATCAACGGAAAAACACAAATTAAATATCATAGGAGTGAGCATACCTTTGTGTTAGTTCTTCTTTGAGTTTTCCCCCACTAGTTATCCTTTTAAACCTAGACCATGGGATCTCCAATGTTGCTAGGTTAGGTTTCCGCCAGGTGGTGACTCATTGTGTTGGCTTTAAGCCTATTCCCCTCGATGTGAAGAGAACTTGCTCTCTAATAAGGCCTTTTGTCAAGGGATCAACTATATTTTCCTTTGACTTTATGTAACTAATGGAAATGATTCCATTCTTCAGCAAGTCTCTTATTGTAATATGTCTGCGCCTAATGTGTCTCGACTTGCCATTATATATATGACTTTGTGCTCTAGTAAGAGCAGGCATATTATCACAATGTATGCCAATGACAGTAACATGTTGAGGCCACCGAGGAATACCTTCTAGGAAGCTTTTAAGCCATTCAGCTTCTTCAGCAACTTTGTCTAAAGCAACAAACTCTACTTCCATTGTAGAACGAGTATTCACAGTTTGCTCTGATGATTTCCAAGAGATAGCAGCTCCACCAAGTGTGAACACATATCCACTTGTGGATTTTGCCTCAGAAGTATTAGAAATCCAGTTTGCATCACAATATCCTTCTAGTACAGGAGGATACCTCGTGTAATGAAATCCATAATTCATTGAATGGTTTAAATATCTAAGCACTCTTAGTAATGCATACCAATGATCTTTCACAGAATTGTGGGAGTAACGACTCAATCTACATACACTATAAGCCAAGTTCGGTCTAGTATAATTCATAATATACATTAAGGTACCAAGAACTTGAGTATATTCTAACTGAGCTACACTATCACCTTTATTCTTCTTAAGATGACTTGAAGGATCAAAAGGGGTGACTATCGACTTGTCATCATAGTGTCCAAACTTCTTGAGAACACTTTCAATATAATGGGACTGAGTAAGAGTATAACCATCTGATCTTCTTTGAAATCTTACACCAAGGATCACATCTACTACTCCCAAGTCCTTCATGGAAAATGAGGAGTGTAGCATTTTCTTGGTTTGACTGATCAGATCCAAATTAGTACCCATTATAAGCATATCATCCACATACAAGCATATGATGACACAAGCATTCTTGTATTGTTTGACATAAACACATTTATCACATTCATTAATTATAAATCCATTAGAGAGTAATGTATTGTCAAACTTCTCATGCCATTGATTTGGAGCCTGTTTTAGTCCATAAAGTGATCTAACTAACTTACAAACTTTGTTTTCTTGACCCTTGACCACAAACCCTTTAGGTTGGTTCATATATATCTCTTCATCTAGTTCACCATACAAGAAGGCAATTTTCACATCCATTTGGTGTATTTCCAAATTGTGAATGGATGCAATTGCTACTAATGTGCGAATTGATGTAATTCTAGTAACAGATGAATAGGCGTCAAAGAAGTCTTGACCCTCTTTTTGACGATACCCTTTAGCTACTAAACGAGCTTTGTACTTCTCAATGGTACCATCAGGTCTAAACTTCTTCTTGAATATCCATTTGTGCCGAATTGGTTTTTGCCCAGGTGGCAAATCTACCAATTTCCAAGTGTTATTGTAACACCGTAAAAATTCAAACCAATTAAACTTTTCAAAAGCAACCCACTTTCATTAATTCATTACAAAAAGGTTTTCAATACTTTTATTATCAAAGTATTTTTCCCAGATCCATATCATAAAACATAAACACGAGGAGTGGTACGATCATGCCTTTGCCTTGCCACGGTCTCCTGAAGTACCTGAAACATTAAACCACAATTGTAAGCCCGAAAGCTTAGTGAATTACCCCCAAAATACTACATACAAGACATACGCCCTTCCAGGCCATAACAACACATACGCCCTTCCAGGCCATAACAACACATACGCCCTTCTAGTCCATGACTCTGTGGGATCGTCCGATCCGAATGTCTCAGGGGATTTCCATCCCATATCTCTGTTGACCTTCCGGTCCATACTCTATTGAACTTCCGGTCCATACTCTGTTGACCTTCCGGTCCATACTCTGTTGACCTTCCGGTCCATATCATATTAACCTTCCGGTCCTTATCATACATGACATACATAGCACATACATATCATATAACTGCATATAACATGATGACCTTCCGGTCCATAACATACTGCTCATAACGTAACTTAACACATACAGCTCTCATAACATCTATCAACATATATCTCATACCCTTATAGCACATAAGACCTTCCGGTCACACATATACCATCCTAACTACCAGGATGCAAACATAGCAAAGCAATAACATAACAACAATACCCGGATTTCCATCCGATAGAGGGTCGGCCTTGGTGCCGTAGACCCTGTCAGTATAGTGAGGATAAAACACCTGTAACTGCCGACTGAAGAATAAGATCACGCTGCTCCGACCACCAGCACGAATGCCGCCACTGATCATTACCAAAAACCAAATCAATAAATACCAATAATTACCAAAATACCCCTGGAAGTCAACTGGTCAACCCTTGGTCAAAGTCCAAGTCCTCAGTCAAAGTCAACCTTCCTGGTTGACCCTACTCGCCGAGTCAACCCGTTGACTCGTCGAGTTCCCATACTCAAAACTCTCATATCACGACTCAAATCGCCGAGTCGCCCCAAGACTCGCCGAGTCCAACAAACTCTGAGTCCCTTCATGCTCAACTCACCAAGTCATCCTTGGACTCACCGATTCACGACTTAACCAGAAAAGGTTAGGACTCCTCGACCAGACTCGCCGAGTCCAAGAACAGACTCGTCGAGCCCAAGGCAATCTTCAACAGACTTGCCGAGTTGTTCTTCCAACTCGTCGAGTTCCTGCTTATCTTCATCCAACTCATCGAGTAAACGTATGTGACTCGCCGAGTGTGACAACCCGAAGTTGTTCCATCGCCGTACGAAGCGTATCCCGATAGTGAAGGTTCGCTGGAACGTCATGCGGAAACCTGAGATCGCTTAGGAACGTGAAGGATTCGATGAAACAAATAAATCCGCACCCCTTTCCATAACTTGTATCTTAATCTTTGAATTTCGGGACGAAATTCCCTCTAACGGGGGGATAATGTGACAACCCAAAGTTGTTCCATCGCTGTAACCCGTTCCGTCCGTAAAACTCGTTTTAAGCTAATTGTTCCGATTTCGTTTTTGGATTAGGTCATTTAAGTTAAGACTTTTATTTTGACCTTGTAAGTATCCAAACACGTTAGAATCACATGAAAACGCCCCAAACTAGTAATTAGACAAATTTTAGTTTCGACCATATCGGGTTACGACAACTTAATCGGGTAAGACCAAAAGCCTCGGTTAACGTCAGTATCAGGTAGAATTCCACTGTGTGCCAAACCCGAACCATATTTAAAGCTGATTAAGCCTCATTTGAAGCCTTTTTCACTCTCTCTCTAACCTCTCTCCTCAAAACCAACTTCTTGATCTAAAATCACTCATTTCAAGCTTCAAATCACCAAGGTAACTACCCTAACTCATAGATTAGCATCCTTAGCCTTCAATTTCGTGTTCCAATCATGATTTAGGACCATAAACATGTGTTTGCGGCCCTAGAACACTCTTGGTCCGTGAACACATATAAATGGGGTTTTTGAGCCTTAAAACCCTTCCAAAACACCATTGGAGCTTAGATACGACTTAAGGACTTATTGGATTGGACTTAGAACACCTTAAACTCAACTTTTGGGGAGTAAACATGAGTTTACTGCCCAAGAACATGCTTGGGCCATAAACTCCATATCATGGGTAGTAAAATCAATTTAAAGTATTAAAATGCCATTTAAACACACCAATAGCCTTGGATTAAAGTCTAGAAACAACCACAATCGAATTAGAGGTCTTAAACTTGATGAAAACCATTCCCTTAGGTGTTACGGCCGTAAACCCCCAAGAATGGGTTCCTGGGCCGTAAACTCCTATAAATGGGTTAAATGGTGCCCTAAATTCACCCCTTGGCTTGTAAGAATGAGTTGAATCACATGTGATTAATATAGGACCCCCAAAACACATTAAGTCATAGCACATAGGGGTTTACGACCATAAACTCATAGTTTACTACCGTAAACTCCTCAATTGGTCCCTATCATGTTCAAATTTCATTCCAATGCGTTGAAACCAAATCTAGCATCACCCCTAAAATGATATAAAGCCATTTAGCACTCTAGAACACCCACCATGATTTTACAGCCGTAAACTCATGGGGAGTGGGTCATTAGGGTCGTGAACTCTCTTGGGAGTTTACTCTTGAAGAGTAAACTCCATATCTGAGCCATATACGTCCGTAGATGTCACCCGGGTCACTCCAAACACTTGATTTGAAGTGTTTTCACGCCTTGGAGTGTATAATCATATCTAATCAGTGATATAAATTCTAATTAGATACATTTGTGTATCATTTAATATTACATAGGAACCTCGCACGTTTTCAAGCCTCGATCCGACGTTTAGCATCCTAGTTGACACATTCCTCGTCCGGTGAGTTCATACCCCTACCCTTTTTCAATGTTTTTCAATGTTTTCAGGGGGGAATACAAGCAAAAGTACAAGATTATCTTGTGCTTAAACTTATTATTTCAATTGAAATGTTTTATATTCCACTTACTTTTGACAATTGAAACTGTATTAACCAACTGTTTGACTTGCAGAATCAGTTACAAACCGATTTCATATCTTATTATATAATGATATATTATATATTTCACAAATGATTTGTTCCATAACAATATTGTTAAACTCATTAGATTAGTACATTCGTTTTGTCCTTGGTAACACTCCACAGAGATACACGAGTGGAGGATCGTCTTTTTAAATAGAATTTAAACAGGATTTTCCGCATTATTACTTGTAGATTTGTTATTCCTATAAATTGGAGACACTTCCTCGGAGAACACTCCACAAAGATACGCGAGTGGAGGACCGCCTATGTAACTAGAATCTCTTAGATAGGGAGCGTGACTTGAGTGTATAGATCTATACCGGGCTGACTGCCCCACACCTGGCTACTACCTACAGCCGAACCAAAAGGTTCAAGGGTGACAAAAGTCATAAATGATACTGGCCTTCCTTTTCCATATCTAGTCTATAGTATGGTTATAGAACTCGCAATTTGGATAACAGAGTTTTACTAGTTAGTAATAATGAATATAGTAAATTAATGACTTTTGAAATTAGTTTACTATGTTGATAGTTTTATATACGTGTTAAAACTTACATACACTTTGCAAGGATAATCAGGTTTTCAGTATACATCTTTTAAATTACATTTCGGATTGGTAACCAACTTTTAGGAAAATATAGGATTTTCCTGGGGTAACAACGGTTCATAACTAGAATTGTGTAACATAACGGATAACTAAACATTACTTTTAAGAAAATATGGGATTTTCTTGGATAGCAACTTTTTCAGAAAACTAAAGGAATCTCGTTCACTTTCAGAAAAACAAACCACTTATGAACTCACTAGCTTTATGCTGATTTTTAAACTGCTTGTATTCTCAGGTTCTCCTTAGACAGGTATTCCCGCGTTCTTTTGCAGAAGACGGAGTGTATGGAGTCACGTCTTACTTTTGTTTAACTTATGTATCTATGAAACTTGTATCACTTTACTTTTAAACAGATGTAATGAAAACTATGTAATGTAATGTTTTGTGTTTACTTCGCTTACTATGTACATTGGTTATGATATTCAACATGAAGTCACCTCCACCCCGGAATGTTTCCGCCCTGGGTTTTGGGGTGTGACACCGAGTTACTATGCGATTCATGCCAAATCTCTAGTCCGACTCGTCAAGTCATCTCCCAAACTCGCCGAGTCCATACGTAATACCTTCATTCAGTCGATCACAGGCCACACCATTACTTTGAATACATAGATCTGGACTCCTAGGGCCAGATCCACACGTAAAGTTTCCAACTTTACGTGCATGCAAGGCTCAACAAGCTCTACTCAAGCTAAAGTGAAGGTTTAAGAAAAGGACACTCTCAATCAAGCCCCAAAGCTATCACTTTCTAGATTCATGAGTCAGGACCAGTCTAGATCTGTAGTAGCAACCACAGATTTGAACCCAATACTCGAAAAGAGGCTCATATATGACAATTTGGCCCTAAAACTTCATTTATGAACCATATAAACACAACAAATTCAAGGCAACAACTTTTTACCTTTAATCTGATGCCAACAAGCAAGGAAATCAGATCCACTTCGCTCCTCTATGATCCCACAAACTCTTGCTTCAAGTATCCTTCTTCTCCAAGCTCCAAAACACACTTAAATCCCTCTCATTCTCAATTTAGGGTTTGAAATCGATGGGGAAAGTTTCTGGACGTCAAAGGGAGTGCTAAAGAGGATGGGGTGGGAGTTAAGGTTCCTTATATAGGGTGCAAACCCAATGAATTAGGGTTTCTCATTCCAGCTCTGACTCACCGATTCTAGCCACCGACTCGTCGAGTCAGTCACTTAGCACATGGCCAAATCGCGACTCGACTCGCCGAGTCTATCCATAGACTCGCCGAGTCGATCTTCCGTAATTACACCAAGAACCCTGAACTTGCACTTCTGAACTTGGGGTGTTACAATTCTCCCCCACTTAAATTAGGCTTCGTCCTTGAAGCCTGTTGCAGTACACAATTCCCGATGATACTCCCATAATGCACCTCCTGGTGTCAAACGACCTAGGTTCCTCCAAACACTACTATCAACCTCTATAAAGTCCAACCCTTCCCTTCCAGAGTTACGACAGCTGATTCAAGCCGGCCACCGGCTTCTTTCTCTGGTAACGAGCCTTATTAACCAAAGATCACCAGATGATACTTTCATCACTCCAAAACACAACAATCACTTGACCCTTACGAAGCTAGACATCCCCCTGGACCACCGGGTCCTGACCCGGTACCAGGCTGCTACCCCCTTCCTCGATTGGCATATCCTTTATCGAATTCACTTCTGGGACTTATCCCACTTTCTTTTTCGAATCCAACTTTTTTCTTTCCGAGCTGACAGGATGGTACATCCTTCACCTCCCAAGCAACTCCCATGAGCTCTCCCCTGCAATCACATATGCATGCTGAACCTCCTCTAACACCCTCGGGGTGGAAATCCCGACACGCTGACAATACCTCCAGACATCCCTGGGATGAATTATTACTACATACATCACCTCCTAATTACAACCATACAGAAAATCCAAGGCTCCCTCCTTGCATCCCTTCCAAACTCCTCTGGTTCTACACTACCGGAAATACTTCCGCAACCTCATCAGACACCCAACCCGGATGTGTTTCCATACCACTGGTACAATCCTAGTGTTCAACATCCATAATTGAAATACTCTCAATCACCCATTCTCACTATTGCTTTCACTTCCGTGATCCAACACTCCCTCCCGGAGTTACCTACCTTTCCTTTGTCCTTATCCATGGAAATCTACTTGTCAACATTGCCACTTCAGACAAGTGCCACGGTGCTCACACTCCACTCTACACTATCCCTTGTAGAGTAATCGCTATTTTATGCATCACATATACTCTGAATCTGATCACAAGGACTATCGAAGTCCATACCCCACCTTTCACTAGCATGATCAATACCCGGGGCCAGACCTATTGTTTCCTATTTCATGACGACATAATCACCCATTCTCCGCATACAGATCCACTAACACATACAGAGTCTCCAGCATGACTGGATTGCCTTACCAGGCCTTCGGCCTGACTGGTACGCCTTCCGGCCTTACTGATACGCCTTCCGGCCTTCAGTCTCCCCGGTTCGCTCAAACTATCCATACATCATCCCAAGCCATTCCTCCTGGGAATCTCTCCCATACATACTGTTCTAGCCCTCTAGGGGTTCCGAACTCCAACTCCATTCCATATACCCAGATCCCGGCCTAATCCTAGGCCTCACAACAACCAATCACCCTACCCAGAATCCTTGGTCCGTACTCCGCCCCATCGATCTGTTGCTTACTCATACCAGCCCACACTCTTGGCCGGCTAAAACACTGTTGGATGCCAAACACCTAATCAAACTCTAACGCCTTTCGATCCTCCTGAGAATTTTCCAATTCTCCCCACTTAGAGCACTGACTTCCAACCACCGGTGGCCCAACCGGAATCACTTAAACAACCTCACTCAACATATTCCCCTTATCCATGAATTGATTTCCTCTAAAACGGGCAACCTTCGCGAAATCACATCCCGTCATCGCGCATCACGAACTCTAAGGGAGTTCGATCCTCAGCTGAACACTCCTCAAATTGCAAATGCTATACCTGACCTCAAGACCATACAACCAATTTCTGACCATCAATCCCTTGGATGCTGACCACTTACACTCCTGACTACTATTATTTTCAACCAACCCATGAAACACGCAGAATGACGAATAAAATGCAACACCACCAAAATAACCAGATAACCAGACAACAATGAAACGAAAACATACCCGCAACCGCATCCGGCTCTACCTTGACCCGCTCTGATGTGAGCTGAAAAACGTGCTCCTGAGCCCTCGGAGGCTCCGCTCCACCCTGGCCCCCGCCAGTAATCCTCAAAGTAGCCAGTGCTGGAACCTGCACTGGCCTGGAAACTCGCTGTGGACAGTTGGACCTCATGTGGCCAACCTGATGGCACTGATAACAAATCCTCATGTCTTGAACCGGGGCAGACTGACGGCAATCCCTCGCATAATGCCCCACTCTTCCGCACTTGCGGCATGCACCACCAGACCTACAAACCCCGGTATGACCCTTCCCGCACTTCTCACAAGTACGGCCGCTCTGACTGACCAACCTGGAATCAATGGTCTTGGACCGTTTCGGCGCCGGCTGCGACTGCAACGGGGCCTGCCTCTGCTCTCTCAACTGTAACTCAATCTCCAACTCACGCCGCAGAGCGGCCGCCTGCAACTCCAGTAAGGTCTCGCACCTCTGTGTAGACACAAACTGCCTGATATCCCTTCTTAGCATACTCAGATATAGGAACATCTGACGTTGCTTCGAAACAAAATCAGGGCAAAACATCGCCCTCTCAGTGAACATCCTGGTGATCTCCGTCACCGACTCCGAATCCTGCTCCAGGTCCAAGAATTCCTGAGCCAACCTCTCCCTCTCAACCCGTGGAACATAATGGGTAGTGAACATCTTTCGGAACTGCTCTCATGTAACTGCAGCCTGCTGCGTTTCAGAATACGATCCCGTAGTCAACCTCCACCAATCCTGTGCCCCGAGCCTTAAAAGGTTCAAAGCACACCTCACCCCCTGATCTGCAGGGCATGAACACATGAAGAAACAACCCTCCACGTCCGAAAACTACCTCATAGCAATGATCGGATCCTGAACTCCATCAAAAGTAGGAGGCTTCGTATTATCAAAGTCTCGATACTGAAAACCTTGACCGGTTACTCCCCCTGCCACTGATACAGCCGTTGTAGCTGCCACGGCAGACGCCTCTACAAGAGCTTCATGGCGCTCATCAAAGTACTCAATCATGGCGGTCTTGATTGACCCAAACATCTCCGACATCTCCGCCCTGAGCATAGCAGCTATCTCATTATGCAGGATCTCACGAATCCTGGCATCCAAGTCATCCGTACTCATCTGACCAACGAACTCGGGTGGCGCTGATCCACCCTGACTGTCCTCTCCTGATCCCGATCCTGACCCGGATCCACCCCCGACACGCCTCGTAACTACCATACTAGAAATACACCGTAATAAAATCAGATGCTTCCCCAATAACCCGTGAACCAACTCCCAACCCGACCCTAGGGGTTGTGACTTCCTTGATATGCGTATGGGTCCTGTGCTTTAAGTAGTACGGGCCCATACTACTTTCCACACCTACGCATATTTATATCAAGTATTACCACAACACCCTAGCGATAAACATATACATGGCAAGCACTCCATCCTCACCTCTAGAGGAACTGATAACTGCCTCTCATATCAAGAACCCTAGGCTAGCAGACATCATGAAATCAGGCAATTCTATCATGCAATTCCTGAAGATCCCTAGCCTAGTACTAGCATGTTGTTCTAACCTATCACCTAATCAAATAACTTTGTATGGTATTTTGGGGTCTACTTATTGGCTCCGGCTGATCGTACCTCCGCATCCTCCTTTATTCATTTATGAAAACCATTTTAAATTCTCTTTTGAAAACTCTCCTTGATTTGAGATTGGATTCACATGAATGTTCCTCCAACTCACTCAAACCAAGGCTCTGATACCAACTTGTAACAACGTAAAAATTCAAACCAATTTAAACTTTTCAAAAGCAACCCACTTTCATTAATTCATTACAAAAAGGTTTGCAATACTTTTATTATCAGAGTATTATTCCCAGATCCATATCATAAAACATAAACACGAGGAGCGGTATGATCACGCCTTTGCCTTGCCATGGTCTCCTGAAGTACCTGAAACATTAAACCACAACTGTAAGCCCGAAAGCTTAGTGAATTACCCCCAAAATACACATACAACACATACGCCCTTCCAGGCCACACTACAAGAAAAAGACCCTTTTACGATGCGCAAACCACGACACTCATTGATTTACGTTACGCAAAAGAGAGTGACATTAAAAAAGTATCATCTCTTCAAAAAATTTAAGGATTTAGGTCACGCATTATTGCGTGCCCTTAAACAAGTGTCTCATGTAAAAAAAATAAAAACACGGAGGACACTTTATCTAAAATGTGCGTCGTCTGTGAATGTCGTTTTATATATATATTTTTTAAGAAACGCGCGTCTCCTAAAGGGAAAATGCAATCCCCAAATTTTTTAAACCCCTGCCTTCTTCTCCCTCGTCACCACCCCTCTGTGAATGTCGATTGTAGCACTGATCGACAAGGACGACTCATCAACCGTCAATCGAAGCTACTAAAAACAGACCTTTAACGAAGATGGGAGTGATGGGTGCTTCAGCCCTTTAGATACACTTCTAAGCCTACCTCCTTCTCATTTAACCATCGCTTCAGAACGATAATTTCAGGTGCGAAATCTAAGTGCTTGTTTCATGGTGGAAGCCCCTTGCTACACACTTGTTACTAGGTTAGGTGAGTTTGACTTTGAATTATGTTTTTCTTCAATTAGGTTTTACGTGATTCTTGTTTACTCATGTCTTTAGCTATTATACCTATTACGCTTATATCCAGGTGTATATCTATGTATATCGTATATTGTGTATGTGTTTTCAAGTACATATACAGTAGTGAAAGGATTTAGAGGGACTGGTCATCTTCTCTGCATTGCTGTTTGTACTAGGGAAAACGTTTTTATGCCCAAAATTATAGAGAACTTGGTAAAGAAGGGAAATCATAACTCTTATAAGAACCGTAAGTTCTTTACATTTATTTATGCTCAAAATTATCGCCAATTCTAGAGAATATGCTTGTCGAAACCAACAAATAAGTGAATAAAGACTAGGTAGGCCGTGATCAGATTACATTGAATTCACCTGGTAATCCTTCATGTTATTCGTCTTCTTTTTCTTTTTTTCCTTTGTTTTATCCCCCTTATGTTCTTAATTATATTAATTATGAAAAATTAAAAGTTATTGTTATCTGAATAGTAAAATTTGACAAACAACAGTGACATTTGACTAAAAACGTTTGGTGATAGTTAACTTACAGTACATGTCATGCTGAAATGCTTCTTTAATTGAAGAAAAAAGATGAATATATTTGATCAATTGGATTGACTAAAGGCATGTTTATTTACTCAGTTGGATTACTTAAATAATAAACATGCTTTGTTAAATTGTCGTATGACTGATCATGTATTTATCTTTTTGGTGACGACCCTTGCTATTATTACCTACGTCCCTGGAACATTGCTCCACAAAGGTATTTACTTCCTTTTTTTTGGAAAAAATGTATTTGCAAATGCCATCGTTATAAAGAAGTGATGGTATTAGTGTTTGTCTCCAAGATTCTCATATTTTATTTTAGATTTGTAATTTTTTTTCCCTAAAGTGATACCTTCTTTATGTTCATGGATTATGATAAAATATTAAAACTTGATAATTTTAATATGATTGTTTTGTATCTTTATTCACTGAATAAAATTAATACCACTAAATATATTTAAATGCTTATTTTTATCCCAGAATTATAGATTTTATGTCACTTTCAAGCTTAAAACGGTTAAACATGTAAAGATGAGTGTGAATTTTAAAACTTTGGTAGTTGATGCATGCCTGCCACTTTGGTCGTAAATTCCATCTAAAATGTGTTTTTTGTTGTCCAGACATTGACAAGAAATTGTAACGGATGATCGACTCAATTGGTTTTCATGTGCTGGAGTTCAAGTAGTGATACATACGTCAACCATGTTGTTTAGGGAAATCGAGACAGATTTGTGTAGCTTTAGGCACATTTTCCTCTAAATGCTTCTGTTATTGACATCTCATTATGTGCAGATGCGATACTTTTTTCATATCTGACTTATATGACAATAAGATTTAGTTCAGATTGCACTTTATTTTCACAACTTGCGGGTTTGCAGTTCATGGTCATTTGAAGCCTGTTTTGGATCCACTGATTTTGTAAAGATCAATACATTCTTAAAAATTACATATGTTCCTATATGATAAGACTAAACAAAAAGTCATAAACAATGTTATTTTTAAGGACTAAATCATTGAAAGGGACAATGATGAACTCCCTCTCAATGGTTGTTGTTAAGTTTTTTATAATTATTACACTTTTGTTCTTGCATTGTAGAAAGTTAAAGATAGCTGAAGAGTTCTAAATAACAGAGCTATTATTCATTTTGTTCCTTTGCATGAGATAGTTTCACAAGAGATTAAAAGAGTTAGGGATCAGATGGAAGAGAATGAGTAATTGGCGATCTGAGCACTCTTCCCTATCTTTACATAAATATATTCTGTATGACATTCTCTCATATGATTTCCTTCTTCAGACCCAAAACTTTGAGCTAATCGATCTACTTTTATCATTCCTGGAGCCAACCCGTTCCCATAGTGCTTTGTTGGCTGGTTACTTCACCAAGGTATGTTCAAGTGAGTAAACTTATCTATACATGTTGGTGTAGTTTAATTTCTGTTATGTTTAATACTCTACTTGAATATTACAGCTTCTATAACAGCTTCTATACATGTTGGTGAAATGGAGAAGGAGTTGGAGGAAGTTGTGGAGTCTGAGGATTTTGAGACTGCAAAAAGGGTCAGCGATAGTCTTGCATCAGCTGAGAGGAAC
The DNA here is from genome assembly GCF_051521515.1 of Lactuca serriola. NCBI lineage: Eukaryota > Viridiplantae > Streptophyta > Magnoliopsida > Asterales > Asteraceae > Lactuca > Lactuca serriola. The sequence goes on from NC_136416.1 coordinate 118,567,197, forward strand.
AAGGAGCTTCTTTCTGTTGCCTTGAGAGATGCTAAACCCGACTGTGATGCCATTGATTCCAAGATGCAGGAGGCTTTGGAATTGCAAATTGTAACTGAAGAGGAATGTGCAGCTCTGCTACAAATCTTTGTGGTGGGTACTGTCAGCAGCTTCTGATCAGCATGTAGGTGGGGGCATGGGCATGGGCATGGGCATGATCATGGGATTGACATGAATCATCTTGTGCTAGCTTGCAATTGCTGTTAAAGAAGGGTCTGTACTTGTACTCTAATTCTAATGACTAATAGATGAGATCCCTTGAGAGATGTTTTCAGTTTTGTATGGGTTTATGGATGCAATGCAGGTTATACTGGATAACAAAGAGGGCAGGAGAAAGGTCTGGCAGTGGATTGATGAAAGCAAATGCATGGCATCATCGTGCAGATGTTGTTTCATCACTTTTTGCTCTTATAGGGTTGGTAAGAAACATTAAGCACTTGATTTGACATATGAAAATGGGTATTCATTCGTTCGTTCATGATTCAGGTGGATCTATTCTTGGGGTGAGGTTTCTTGATCCCCTTGCTAGGCTTGTTGTCTTTGGCATGATACTAAAGCCTGGGCTCCAAACTGGTTACCAGAGGTAATATTTAACAAATTGTACTCAAGTCAAGAGTCAAAACTATAATTTATAAGAGTCGAATCCTTTGTCCAGTATTTTGGAGCTGGTGGATGCTGCAATGACATCTCATCATTTGGACCCAATCAGAAAGACAATGTTACAAGTCAAAGGAGTGGAGGCAAGTTTGAGATGTTAGATCGACTACTACCCAAGCTAAAAGCTACAGATCATTGGGTATAATATCATATTCCCAATGATTTTTTTCGAGTCGAGTAATTTACCTTAATTTTCCCTTTGTAATTATCTTTTTGTTTATAGAATTGAAAATTTTGTAATATGTCAGTTATCTTGTAATATCAGTTATCACTTTTTGTTTAGATGCTTTTATTGACTAGGCTGCTTGGTGTGATGGAGGATTATTTATATTATAAACAATACATGTACCTTTGCCCTAGATGGGCATACAAGTGGTGGTGATCGTGGCTCCTTAATTGACCAGTTTAACAAACGTGGATCTCCATTTTTCATATTCCATCTCAGGTAATCAACATTTTGGTTCTATTCTATTTTTTTTAATTTCATTTATTTTTCTATATAGCCTTTTTTATTTCATAGTATACTGTTGGAGTCGTTAGAGTCAATCTTCAAGCTGCTGATACAGTTATCATTTTTTACACGGACTGGAACCCATAGGCAATAATTAAATACATATACACTTAAAAAAAAGAATTATATTTTAGTAGTAATTTGATTTTTCACTTATTCTTAATGGTTTTATGTGCATGTGTGTGGTTAGGTTGATTTGCAAGCACAAGCTAGATCTCACGGAATTGGTCAGAAGAAGGAGGTACTTGTTCTTCGGTTAGAAACGAAATGTTCACCTCACATTCACATCACTACTTGGGAATCTTTTAGGTTAACATGTCTGCTTTAAAAGTACATTTCAACTCATTAAAAATGTGTTGATGTAAGGTTAAATTAGTTGAAGAACAAGTTAGAGGTTCAGCTGAGTACAAACTTGGAGTTGCTAATCAGAGCATTACTGCAGGTTTCTTTGACAGTAACACAAGGTAGTTCATGTTACTTTTTCGTGTGTGCTATTCAAAATGACAATATATATGTAGGTATACACACACACACACTAACAAACACACACACACATGATTACATTGAATCTCCAGGTACCAAGGGTAAATCGGTCCAACTTGGACCAAAATTAAGAAGGATGGTTGAACACCAAAGAAATCATCTCCACATGTAAATCTGTCAATCTTGAGTAAAAACTTATTACCTCTATAACTTGATATGAAGATCTAGAGATTCATCACCTAATCGACTTATTTGTTGAATAATTATGTTACTAGAGACTTCAATTCTCTGATCAAATTATTTAGTGGGTTGTGTCAAATGGAATTTGTTATTAGCAATATATATGTTTTCAGTACTCCCTCTGACTCCAAAACCATAGACATATATGAGTCATGTTGTTATTGTGTTTATCTTTATGGAAAATGAGATACATATTGTTGATGTTTTTCTCAGATTCCAAAAGGGGCGGAAGTGGATGACAATGATTCATTCATATTAAATGATGTATTTACTGCTCCTCTTTATCGTATAAAGGTGAGATCAATTAATTTTTTTATACAAATATATAATGTGAAGTTCATATGAAATTGGAATGGAATGACTCATTCCATTCCATTGCTTATTTCATTATTCCATTCCATTCCATGTACAGGTGAATGCTATCCAATTGAAGGAAACTGTGGAAGAAAACACTAGCACCATAGAGAGAGTATTCCAAGATCGTCAATATCTAAAACAAAGTGTCACTTAATAGCAATGTAGTATTAGGTTATATAGTTAGAGAAAACCTCTTAATAACAATGTATAATTAGATCTCTTTAATATCGATGTATTATAATTTTTTGACATGATGTTATTGGATGAAATTGATTGTTTTGGTATATATTTGTTTACATATTTTTGTATTATGCATAAATGAGTATCGTAAAGATGCGTCGTAAATGCATATCGTAAATGGTTGTTGAAGTTTACGACACGCAAATGCGTGTCATCTTCATTTATGACAGGGGCTTCCTTGATACGCATTGTGTGTCATAAACACCCGAGTCGTAAGGTTACGACACACAAATGCGTGTCGTGTTCCTTTATGACAGGACCTTCCTTGATACGCATTGCGTGTCATAACTGCGTGTCGTAAATGCGTGTCATAAATGCGCGTCGTCAATAGACGACGCGCAAAAGCGTGTTGTCTCTCGTTATGACAGGGCCTTCCTTGACACGCATTTGCGCGTCGTCTGAGCGTTTTACGACACGCATTGCGCATCGTAATAGGCAGTTTTTCTAATAGTGTCATAACAACACATACGCCCTTCCAGGCCATGACTCTATGGGATCTTCCGATCCGAATGTCTCAGGGGATTTCCATCCCATATCTCTGTTGACCTTCCGGTCCATACTCTGTTGACCTTCCGGTCCATATCATATTAACCTTCCGGTCCTTATCATACATGACATGCATAACACATACATATCATATAACCGCATATAACATGATGACCTTCCGGTCCATAACATACTGCTTCTAACGTAACTTAACACATATAGCTCTCATAACATCTATCAGCATATATCTCATACCCTTATAGCACATAAGACCTTCCGGTCACACATATACCATCCTAACTACCAGGATGCAAACATAGCAAAGCAATAACATAACAACAATACCCGGATTTCCATCCGATAGAGGGCCGGCCTTGGTGCTGTAGACCCTGTCAATATAATAAGGATAACTCACCTATAACTGTCGACCGAAGAATAAGATCACGCTGCTCCAAACACCAGCACGAACTCCGCCACTGATCATTACCAAAAACCAAATCAATTAATACCAATAATTACCAAAATACCCCTGGAAGTCAACTGGTCAACCCTTGGTCAAAGTCCAAGTCTTCAGTCAAAGTCAACCTTCCTGGTCGACCCTACTTGCCGAGTCAACTCGTTGAATCGTCGAGTTCCCATACTCAAAACTCTCATATCACGACTCAACTCGCTGAGTCGCCCCAAGACTCGCCGAGTCCAAAAAACTCTGAGTCCCTTCATGCTCAACTAACCGAGTCATCCTTCGACTCACCGATTCACGGTTTAACCAGAAAAGGTTAGGACTCCTCGACCAGACTCGCCGAGTCCAAGAACAGACTCACCGAGCCCAAGGCAATCTTCAACAGACTCACCGATTCACGACTTAACCAGAAAAGGTTAGGGATCTGCCCCTGCCGCCATCAGAGCTACAAAGAGTCGGCCAGTGAAGGCCGAGGCGCCGAGGGCACGAGGGAGAGCTTTTCAGCTAACCGCGGAGGAGGTCCGCGCAGCGCCTGATGTCGTGGCTGGTATGTATTCTTTCATGTATTTATTTTGATGATGAGATATTATGCTTATGTTATGTTATGTGTAGGTACTATTCTTGTGAATTCTGTACCTGCCTTGGTGTTATTTGACTCGGGTGCGAGTCGGTCTTTTGTATCTTTGGCTTTTAGTCAGCATATCAGTGTTAGTCATGAGGCGTTGGGTCGGCCTCTGAGAGTTTCCATAGCTGATGAGAGAGTGATATATGCCACGGAGGTTCTCCGAGGTTGCGTAGTCGAGATTTTCGGTGTTGAGTTCCTGATTGATCTGGTTCCTATTGCGATGGGTCATGTCTGTGTCATTGTGGGCATGGACTAGTTGAGCAGATTCGGTGCGGTTATCGACTGCGAGTGTCAGCTGGTGACCATACGAGACCCTAGTGGGGGAGTTCTTTCGGTGTACGGCGAGGGTACACGTTCAGGATCTGCGTTTTGTTTGGCCACTAGGGCGAGGCAGTGTCTACAGCAGGGCTGTAAGGGTTTTGTGGCGTATGTGATGGATACACGGGCGGTTCCCGAGAGGCCGAGTTCAGTTGAGGAGGTTCCGGTGGTGCGTGAGTTCCCGGATGTTTTTCCCGAGGAGTTGTCGGGTGTGCCTCCTGTGAGGCAAGTGGAGTTCAGTATCGATTTGGTTCCGGGGGTTGCGCCTATCGCTAAGGTGCCTTATCGCCTTGCACCTCCAGAGATGCAAGAGTTATCCTCAGAGCTCCAGGAGCTGCTGGGGAAGGGGTTTATTCGGCCAAGCAGCTCGCCGTGGGGAGCGCCTATCCTGTTCGTCAAAAAGAAGGATGGTTCACACCGGATGTGTATTGATTACCGGGAGTTGAACAAGCTGACGGTCAAGAACCGTTACCCGTTGCCGAGGATCGACGATTTATTCGATCAGTTGCAGGGAGCATCTTGGTTCTCCAAGATCGATTTGAGGTCTGGATATCATCAGGTGAGGGTGCGGGATGAGGACGTCCAGAAGACAGCGTTTAGGACGCTTTATGGGCATTATGAGTTTGTGGTGATGCCTTTGGGGCTCACCAATGCCCCGACGGTGTTCATGGATCTCATGAACTAAGTGTGTAGGCCGATGCTGGATCGGTCGGTGATTGTGTTTATCGATGACATTCTGGTATATTCGAGATCTAGAGAGCAGCATGAGGAGCATCTGAGAGAGGTTCTCGGAGTTCTGAGATCGGAGAGGCTTTATGCCAAATTCTCCAAGTGTGATTTCTGGTTGCGGGAGGTTCAGTTCTTAGGGCATCTCGTTAACCACGAAGGGATATTGGTCGATCCGGCCAAGGTTGAGGCAGTGATGAGTTGGGAGGTGCCGAAGTCACCCTCCGAGATCAGGAGTTTCCTAGGGTTGGCAGGGTATTATCGGAGGTTTATCAGGGATTTCTCTAAGATCACAATGCCACTCACCAGATTGACCCGGAAGGGTGTTGCTTTTTCATGGGGCCCCGAGCAGCAGGCCTCCTTTGAGACACTTCGCCAAAGGTTGTGCGAAGCCCCGGTATTAGCCCTCTCGGAAGGGATGGAGGACTTTGTGGTATATTGTGATGCATCGATTTTGGGGCTGGGAGCGGTACTGATCCAGAGAGGGCATGTGATAACATATGCATCGAGGCAGCTAAAGCCTCATGAGGCGAGATATCCCACCCACGATCTAGAGTTGGGGGCAGTGGTGTTCGCCCACAAGATTTGGCGTCACTATTTGTATGGGGTTTGGTGTACGATATACACGGACCATAAGAGTTTGAAGTATTTGATGGATCAGCCCAACCTAAATATGCGACAGAGAAGGTGGTTGGATGTGGTCAAGTATTACGATTGTGAGATCCTATACCACCCAGGCAAGGCTAATGTGGTAGCCGATGCGTTGAGCCGCAGGGCGGAGAGCACTCCACTGCGGGATGTATGTTTGATATTGACCGTGATAGCTCCGGTATTGGACGCCATTCGCGGGGCACAGGCCGAGGCTGTGCAACCTGAGATGCAGAAGAGGGAACAGGTTGTTGGTTTGGTTTCAGAGTTCGTTACCGATGGTCGGGGGCTTATGACATTTCAGGGGCGTATCTGGGTGCCGTTTGTGGGAGGAACGTGTACCACTTTGATGGAGGAGGCTCATCGGTCGAAATTTTCGATCCATCCGGGGGCCACTAGGATGTATTTGGATTTGAGAAAGGAGTATTGGTGGCCCTGTATGAAGAGGGATGTTGCGTGGTTTGTTGAGAGGTGCTTGACCTGCCGTAGGGTTAAGGCCGAGCACCAGAGGCCGCATGGCAAGTTGCAGCCATTGGAGGTTCCCGAGTGGAAGTGGGAACAAATCACTATGGATTTCATCACCAAATTGCCGAGGAGTGCCAGAGGAGTTGACGCAATTTGGGTGATTGTGGACAGGTTGACGAAGAGCGCTCACTTCCTTGCCATCAGTGAGAGTTCTTCAGCAGAGAAATTGGCGAAGGTGTATGTGAGGGAAGTGGTATCTCGGCCGGGTAGCCTATCGTTTGGATTTGCCAGCAGAGTTGGGGCAGATTCACGACACTTTTCATGTGTCGCAGCTGAGAAAGTGTATAGCTGATGAGTCGGCAGTGGTTCCATTAGAGGATATTCAGGTGGATGCGAGCCTGAATTATGCCGAGAGACCAGTGGCCATCAGAGATCGGAAAATCAAGGTTCTGAGGAACAAGGAGGTACCCCTGGTGTTGGTTCAGTGGCAACACCGGAAGGGATCACAGATGACCTGGGAGCCGGAGCGTGAGATGCGTGAGCAACATCCGGAGCTATTTTCAGAGCGAGACTTCAAGGGCGAAGTCTAGTTCTAGTGGGGGAGAGTTGTAACAGCCCGGACTTCCAGGTATCTATTATGCTTATGTTTTTGGTGTTTTATGAGGGGACTCGGCGAGTTGGAGCTCGAACTCGCCGAGTAGGATCGCGGTTCTGGACGCGGGTTCGCGCCTGGACTCGGCGAGTCCAGGGTATGGACTCGGCGAGTCCGCGCTGTTTAATGAAACCCTAATTTCTCGGGTTTGGGACCTATTTAAAGGGCCTTAAGGCCGTCATTTGTGCTCACCAGACCCCTGAGTGAAACCCTAGCGAGTTTGAGCGTTTGGAGCAAAGCAAGGAGCCATTATTGACCTTGGAGGTGTTATTTTGCAAGGGAAAGGAAGCAATAGCTAAGGGGGAATCAAGAGGAGCCACTTCCTGAAGATTTGAGGACCAGAACATCAAATTTGAGGTACTACCTTCGAGCTATTCTCTGTTATGTTGATGTTTATATTGATTTAGGGCTTATTGAGCCCTTTTGGGGGCTAGATCTAGTGCTTCCTTGGTCCCTTAAGTGAGTTAGGTTATAGATCTGGACCTTTGGAGGTCCAGAGTGTCCCTTTGCCCAAGCTTTTTATGAATCCATGGGGGTTTTGGGTTGGGGTCTTTGTGCTTAAGGTCAAAACACCATTTATGAGTCATGGGGTGTGTTATGAGCACCAAGATATGGACTTTACGTGATGAATAAGCTTAGGAGGGCCAGATCTATGAGTTGTTGGAGCGGATCTGACCTCAGAAGCAAGTTTGAGTTGATGCATGGCATGGACTCGCCGAGTCTGAAGAACAGACTCGGCGAGTAGCATGAAGATTGTCCTTGACCACTCAGTGAGTGGTCCAGCCGAGTTATGAGTTGACTCAGTGAGTCAGGGAGAGTTAGAGAGGGTTGACAGGTGGACTGAGTCGAACTGGAACTCGCCGAGTTGTTCTTGAGACTCGGCGAGTTGAGTCGGGGTGGCCCCGCGATTCATACCGAGTGGAACTCGTCGAGTCAGGGGAGTACTCGACGTGTCAAAAGAGAATCCTAGAGAGTTGGTGAATACGTATAGACTTGCCGAGTCGCCCTAGTGCACTCGCCGAGTCTGGTCAAAGTTGACCGTTGACCGTTGACCAGAGTTGACCAGTGTTGACTTGTTAGGGGTAGTCAACCTTAGTGGTAAAAGTGTTAATTAAGAGATATATGATGTTATAGGAGGATTATAGCTTGGAGGATCGAGCACGAGTGATTTCCAGGATTCGCAAGTTATCGAGATACCCGAGGTGAGTCTTCTCACTATACTTTACCTTGAGTAGGTAATCAGAGGTATGTGTCAGAGTATGTGTATGTTATGTGTATGCTATGTGTTGTACTGTATGATGTCTATGTGATTTATGCTATGCATGTTTATAAAGTTGGAACCGGAAGGTTCCCAGAGTTAGAACCTGAGGGTTCACAGAGCTTGGGTGCACGGACCCATAGAGTTATAGCCTCGAGTGGCTAATATATGTTTATGTGGTATTTTGGGGAACTCACTAAGCTTTGTGCTTACAGTGTTAGTGTTGTTGTTTCAGGTACTAGCGATGACCGTGGGAAGGCGCCGGCTTGATCTGTACACACGCATGGGATTTTTGATATATATATGATCTTGGGATTTTGTATGATGTGAATTGGGATTTAAACTTAATGTTTTTATGAAAATTAAATGAGAAACGTTTTTATAATTTGTGAAAAATTATTTTGAAATACACGGTGTTACACCATTGCTTTCAATACATAGATCTGGACTCCTAGGGCCAGATCCACACGTTAAGTTTCCAACTTTACGTGCATGTAAGGCTCAACAAGCTCTACTCAAGCTAAAGTGAAGGTTTAAGGCAAGGACACTCTTAATCAAGCCCCAAAACTATCACTTTCTAGATTCATGAGTCAGGACCAGTGTAGATCTTTAGTAGCAACCACAGATCTGAACCCCATTCATGAACCATCTAAACACAACAATGTCAAGGCAACAGCTTTTTACCATTTATCTGATGCCAACAAGATGGGAAATCAGATCCACTTCGCTCCTCTATGATCCCACCAACTCTTGCTTCAAGTATCCTTCTTCTCCATGCTCCAAAACACACTTAAATCCCTCTCACTCTCAATTTAGGGTTTGAAATCGATGGGGAAAGTTTATGCACGTCAAAGGGACTTGCTAAAGAGGCTCGGGTGGGACTTAAGGTTCCTTATATAGGGTGAAAACCCCAGGAATTAAGGTTTCTCATTCCAGCACTGACTCGCCGAGTCTAGCTGCCGACTTGTCGAGTCAGTCACTTAGAACATGGCCAATTGGCAACTCGGCCTGCCGAGTCTATCCATAGACTCGCCGAGTCGATCTTCCTTAATTACACCAAGAACCCTAAACTTGCGCTTCTAAACTTGGGGTGTTACAGTTATTCTGCACAATGGAATCAATCTCACTTTCGATTGCCTCTTTCCAAAAGGGAGCTTCAGACAAATCCATAGCATCCTTGAAGGTTTGTGGTTCCTTATTTACTACATAGGTCATATAATCAGGTCCAAAATCATTGGTTATTTTGCCCCGTTTTCTTCTTCTAGGTTCTAAGTTCTCTTCTTGAACCTTAGAAGAATTCTCTTCATTTGATTGTAAACTTTTGTCTGGAATGGTATCATTCAGTCCATCATCTAGAGGTCTTTTCCTAGAGCAGGTAACCTCTTTCCCTTTATCATTAAAAGGGAAAATATTTTCAAAGAATTCAGCCTCTGCTGATTCCATGATGGTTTGGATATGGATATCAACAACATGTGATTTATACATAAGAAACCTATAGGATGCACTATTCATGGTACGTCCAAGATAGATGTAATCTATGGTTTTTCGTCCAAGTTTAGTCCTCTTAGGAAGAGGAACTTGTACCTTAGCTAGGTAACCCCACACGTTCATCCTTTTATAAGAGGGTAACCTCCCTTTCCACAGATGATGGGGTGATTTATCACTCTTTTTATGAGGAATTCTGTTAAGTATTGAATTTGCTACAAGACATGCTTCTCCCTACAAATTATGGGGTGCTCTAGAAGTAATTAATGTTTAGTTTATCATGTTTTTCAATGTTCTATTCTTCCTTTCAGCAACTCCATTTTGTTGTGGAGTATATGGAGCAGTTGTTTGATGTATAAGACCATTTAAAGAACAAAATTCAACAAAGTCTTTGGATTCATATTCTCCTCCTCGATCAGACCTTAGAATTTTGATCTTTTTGTCAAGTTGATTTTCAACTTCAGCCTTGTAATTCTTAAAAGAATTCAAGGATTCATCCTTGGTATTTAACAAATAAATTTAACAATACTTGCTGGAATCATAAATAAAAGAAATATAATAATTTTTTCCTCCTCTTGTAGGTGTTGCTCTAAAATCACATAAATTAGAGTGGATTAAGCAAAATATTTCATTAGATTTTTCAACTGATTTATGAGGATGCTGTGAAAATTTTGATTCTGCACCAACCTCACATTTTATGTTTTTATCTAATGAACATTTTGGTAACATGCCAAGTTTTGTCATTCTTTGAATATAGCGAAAATTGACATGTCCCTGTCGAGAATGCAACAAAAATGAAGGATCATGCATATACATAGAAGAGGGGCTAGTAGTGCCCATTATTGCATTAGCATTAACATTGGTTACATCATTGTTTGGTGTTTTAACACCATAGTACAAAGGTAAGATACTGACTTTGAAGAGACCCTCACTAAGGTATCCCTTTCCAACATACACCCCACCCTTTGTGAGAAGAAACTTATCTGACTCAAATACAAGTTTGAATCCCTTGTTACATAGAATAGGACCAGAAATCAAATTCTTAGTAATTTCAGGAACATGCAATACATCACATAAAACAAGTTCTTTTTCAGAAGTTAGTTGTAGCTTCACTTTTCCTTTTCCTTCAACTTTTGCAGTAGAGTCATTCCCCATGAACATTGGTTCAGAATCCGAGACTTTCTGGTATGTAGAAAACATGGTTCGGGAGTTGCAAATGTGCCTTGTGGCTCCAGTATCAATCCACCAATCAACACAATTGCTAACCATGTTGGTTTGAATCACAGCAGCAAACTGATTTGGTGATTCAACCATGTTGGTTTGACCAGAATTTCCTCCACCAGAATTACCACCATTGTTTCCATTGTTCCCTCCATTGTTTCCTCCTTGACCCCTCCCGAATCTATAATCTTTGGCCTTGTGTGCAATTTTTCCACAAACATAGCATGGACCAGAATTCTTCTTGTTAGGGCCATGATTTTTGTCATCTTTAGAAGAGTTTTTGGAGCCTTGCTTCCCTTTCTTGTTGTTGTTCTTTGTCCTTGAAGTACTTGCTTCTCCAACAAAGTTCGCACTTGGTTGCAAGGAATTTTCATTTGCCTTCTCATTCAAACTGTTATCTTCTTCCACACGAATTCTCAACACAAGTTGCTGAAAACTCATTTCATCAATTAAGTGCTTAAGATATAATTTAAAATTCTTCCAAGAAGGAGGAAGTTTTTCAATGATTAAACCAACAAGAAAGTTAGAGTTTATACCCATACATTCAACTTCAAGATCGTGTGCAATGACTTGAATTTCCTCCACTTGTTTGGGGTCAGATTAGGTATCCACCATCTTGAAATTATGAACTTTCCAATCATGAATTTCTTCAAACATGCCACTTCTGTTTTGTATTTCTTTTCTAGTGATTCCCATATCTCTCTTGCAGTAGGAATGGTAGAGTAGATATCATAGAGGGAATCATCTAAGGCATTCAGAATATAATTTCTGCATTTATATTCATTGGTGTTCCAAGTTTCCATAGCCCTTTGGTGGTCTTCCAATTGGACTGCAGTGGGTGGTGTTACTCCATCTGCAGTGGTTACACCATTGGGAGGAGAGGGAGAATCATCAGTGAGAACATTGGAAACATGAAGAGTTTTCAAAAAAAACAACATCTTCTGTTGCCATCTCTGAAAATATGAGCCTTTAAATTTCTCAGGATTTTCCAAATGTGTTTTGATGATGGATTGTTGATCCATTCTTCCACTTTTTGATTTCTGTCTTAGACTGTTATGACAGAAGTATACAATCAACAAAACTAATTGAATTAAAACAAACAAAATTCAAATGTATATAAAATACAAGAATCAATTTATAGAAAACATACTTGTATGATGAAAATACAGGAAATATAAATACGAAATTATACAGATTGAGGCCTGCGATGCAATTTCCTAAGACATAAATATCTCTGGTAGGGATCTGTCAAGAGGATACAACAATCCATCAAAGATGTGATCTTGAATCTAACGAAATTTCTATGTTCCCTTCATCTTCAGAAAGAATGAATTTGAAAGAGAATTTAGTGGTGTAAAAATGATTTCTGTAACCCCTCACAGATGAATGAAAACAGGTATTTATAGGTATTAGTTATGACAGCTGGAAACTGTCAAAACTGAAAATAACTGTCAAAACCTACCCTTCAGTAATTACGAATTTAATAAAAATAAAGAATAAAAATTAATTTCGTAATTAAAAATTATTTAATTAATCAGGAAGACCCCAAGAGCCCCAAGGCTTGGGGCCCATCTTTTGACCATTAAATATTCTCTTAATATTAGCCTATTTTGAGTCCAATTAGGCTAATCCAACACCACAACCCAAGCCTAATATGGTTAACCCATTACTTGACCCATTTAATCAAATCAGTGGGACAAGATATATAAGGTGGGAGAAGGTTTTCTCTTCCAACAATGTGGGATAAGTCCCACATTGTAAAGCAAACTTCCAACAATACCCCACATTTTCTATTCAAACTCCAAGAATACCCCACATTTATATAGAAAATAAGTGAGCTTTAATATTCAAATAAGGGAAGTTAGATATGACATGCATCTGAATAGGTGTTGTAAAATGTGAACCTTTTATAGTGACCACTACTTGGATCTACTTTGTGGGTAGTGAACTAGAGTCTTGAACTAACCACTTTTTATAGTAGAATAAAACAAGAAGTAACACACATATCATATCTAAGCATAGATCATTTCTTACCGTTGTGTTCATTTCAGTCGTGAACGATCCTTTCTTCATGAGACTTTTAGAGAGCTTAGCCATATCAGCTCCCAAAGATGCGACCGCACATCCATCTCACATAGGTAATGCTAATCTGGAACAATCCGTACTTATTCCACTATAAAAGCTATCAACATTATTAAGAATAAAGAATTCATCCCTATATCATCAATGGAAAAACACAAATTAAATATCATAGGAGTGAGCATACCTTTGTGTTAGTTCTTCTTTGGGTTTTACCCAACTAGTTATCCTTTTAAACCTAGACCATAGGATCTCCAATGTTGCTAGGTTAGGTTTCCGCTAGGTGGTGACTCACTGTGTTCGTTTTAAGCCCATTCCCCTCGATGTGAAGAGAACTTGCTCTCTAATAAGGCCTTTTGTCAAGGGATCAAACATATTTTCCTTTGACTTTATGTAACTAATGGAAATGATTCCATTCTTCAGCAAGTCTCTTATTGTAATATGTATGCGCCTATTGTGTCTCGACTTGCCATTATATATATGACTTTGTGGTCTAGTAAGAGCAGACATACTATCACAATGTATGCCAATGACAGTAACATGTTGAGGCCACCGAGGAATACCTTCTAGGAAGCTTTTAAGCCATTCAGCTTCTTCAGCAGCTTTGTCTAAAGCAACAAACTCTACTTCCATTGTAGAACGAGTATTCACAGTTTGCTTTGATGATTTCCAAGAGATAGCAGCTCCACCAAGTGTGAACACATATCCACTTTGCATCACAATATCCTTCTAGTACAGGAGGATACATCGTGTAATGAAATCCATAATTCATTGTATGCTTTAAATATCTAAACACTCTTACTAATGCATACCAATGATCTTTCACAGGTTTGTGGGAGTAACGACTCAATCTACTTACACTATAAGCCAAGTTCGGTCTAGTACAATTCATAATATAAATTAAGCTACCAAGAACTTGAGTATATTCTAACTGAGCTACACTATCACCTTTATTCTTCTTAAGATGCCTTGAAGGATCAAAAGGGGTGACTATCGACTTGTCATCATAGTGTCCTAACTTCTTGAGAACACTTTCAATATAATGGGACTGAGTAAGAGTATAACCATCTGATCTTCTTTGAACTCTTACACCAAGGATCACATCTACTACTCCCAAGTCCTTCATGGAAAATGAGGAGTGTAGCATTTTCTTGGTTTGATTGATCACATCCAAATTAGTACCCATTATAAGCATATCATCCACATACAAGCATATGATGACAAAAGCATTCTTGTATTGTTTGACATAAACACATTTATCACATTCATTAATTATAAATCCATTAGAGACTAATGTATTGTCAAACTTCTCATGCCATTGATTTGGAGCCTGTTTTAGTCCATAAAGTGATCTAACTAACTTACAAACTTTGTTTTCTTGACCCTTGACCACAAACCCTTTAGGTTGGTTCATATATATCTATTCATCTAGTTCACCATACAAGAAGGCAGTTTTCACATCCATTTGGTGCATTTCCAAATTGTGAATGGCTGCAATTGCTACTAATGTGCGAATTGATGTAATTCTTGTAATAGGTGAATAGGCGTCAAAGAAGTCTTGACCCTCTTTTTAACGATACCCTTTAGCTACTAAACGAGCTTTGTACTTCTCAATGGTACCATCAGGTCTAAACTTCTTCTTGAATATCCATTTCTGCCCAATTGGTTTTTGCCCAGGTGGCAAATCTACCAATTTACAAGTGTTATTCTGCACAATGGAATCAATCTCACTTTTGATTGCCTCTTTCCAAAAGGCAGCTTCAGACAAATCCATAGCATCCTTGTAGGTTTGTGGTTGCTTATTCACTACATAGGTCATATAATCAGGTCAAAAATCTTTGGTTATTTTGCCCCGTTTGCTTCTTCTGGGTTCTAAGTTCTCTACTTGAACCTTAGAAGAATTCTCTTCATTTGATTGTAAACTTTTGTCTGGAATGGTATCATTCAGTCCATCATCTAGAGGTCTTTTCCAAGAGCAGGTAACCTCTTTCGCTTTATCCTTAAAAGGGAAAATATTTTCAAAGAACTCAGCCTCTGCTGATTCCATGATGGTTTGGTTATGGATATCAAAAACATGTGATTTATACATAAGAAACCTATAAGCTGCACTATTCATGGCACGTCCAAGATAGATGCAATCTATGGTGTTTGGTCCAAGTTTAGTCCTCTTTGGAAGAGGAACTTGTACCTTAGCTAGGTAACCGCACACGTTCATCCTTTTATAAGAGGGTAACCTCCCTTTCCACAGATGATAGGGCGATTTATCACTCTTTTTATGAGGAATTCTATTAAGTATTGAATTTGCTACAAGACATGCTTCTCCCTACAAATTATGGGGTGCTCCAGAAGTAAGTAACATTGAGTTTATCATGTTTTTCAATGTTCTATTCTTCCTTTCAGCAACTCCATTTTGTTGTGGAGTATGTGGAGCAGTTGTTTGATGTATAATACCATTTAAAGAAAAAAATTCAGCAAAGTCTTTGGATTCATATTCTCCTCCTCGATCATACCTTAGAATTTTGATCTTTTTTTCAAGTTGATTTTCAACTTCATCCTTGTAATTCATAAAAGAATTCAAGGATTCATCCTTGGTATTTAACAAATAAGTATAACAATACTTGCTGGAATCATCAATAAAAGAAATATAATAATTTTTTCCTCCTCTTGTAGGTGTTGCTCTAAAATCACATAAATTAGAGTAGATTAAGCAAAATATTTCATTAGATTTTTCAACTGATTTATGAGGATGCTGTGAAAATTTTGATTCTACACCAACCTCACATTTTATGTTTTTATCTAATGAACATTTTGGTAACATGCCAAGTTTTGTTATTCTTTGAATATAGCGAAAATTGACATGTCCCAATCGAGAATGCCACAAAAATGAAGGATCATGCATGTACATAGAAGAGGGGCTAGTAGTGCCCATTATTGCATTAGCATTAACATTGGTTACATCATTGTTTGGTGTTTTAACACCATAGTACAAAGGTAAGACATTGACTTTGAGGAGACCCTCACTAAGGTATCCCTTTCCAACATACACCCCACCCTTTGTGAGAACAACCTTATCTGACTCAAATACAAGTTTGAATCTCTTGTTACTAAGAATAGGACCAGAAATCAAATTCTTAGTAATTTCAGGAACATGCAATACATCACATAAAATAAGTTCTTTTTCAGAAGTCAGTTGTAGCTTCACTTTTCCTTTTCCTTCAACTTTTGCAGTAGAGTCATTCCCCATGAACATTGGTTCAGAATCCGAGACTTTCTGGTATGTAGAAAACATGGTTCGGGAGTTGCAAATGTGCCTTGTCGCTCTAGTATCAATCCACCAATCAACACAATTGCTAACCATGTTGGTTTGAATCACAACAACAAACTGATTTGGTGATTCAACCATGTTGGTTTGACCAGAATTTCCTCCACCAAAATTACCACCATTGTTTCCATTGTTCCCTCCATTGTTTCCTCATTGACCCCTCCTGAATCTGCAATCTTTGGCCTTGTGTCCAATTTTGCCACAAACATAGCATGGACCAGAATTCTTCTTGAAATTCTTCAGGTTAGGGCCATGATTTTTTCCGTCTTTAGAAGTGTTTTTGGAGCCTTGCTTCCCTTTCTTGTTGTTGTGCTTTATCCTTGAAGTACTTGCTTCTCCAACAAAGTTTGCACTTGGTTCCAAGGAATTTGCATCTGCCTTCTCATTCAATCTGTTATCTTCTTCCACACGAATTTTCAATACAAGTTGCTTAAAACTCATGTCATCAGTTAAGTGCTTACGAAATTATTTGAAATTCTTCCAAGAAGGAGGAAGTTTTTCAATGATTGAACCAACAAGAAAGTTAGAGTTTATACCCATACCTTCAACTTCAAGATCGTGTGGAATGACTTGAATTTCCTCCACTTGTTTGAGGTCAGATTAGGTATCCACCATCTTGAAATTATGAACTTTCCAATCACGAATTTCTTGGAATATGCCACTTCTATTTTGTATTTCTTTTCTACTGATTCCCATATCTCTTTTGCAGTAGGAATGCTAGAGTAGATATCATAGAGGGGATCATCTAAGGCATTCAAAATATAATTTCTGCATTTATATTCATTTGTGTTCCAAGTTTCCATAGCGCTTTGGTGTTCTTCCAATTAGGTTGCAGTGGGTGGTGTTACTCCTTCTGCAGTGGTTACACCATTGGGAGGAGAGGGAGAATCATCAGTGAGAACATTGGAAACATGAAGAGTTGTCAAATAAAACAACATCTTCTGTTGCCATCTCCAAAAATCTGAGCCTTTGAATTTCTCAGGATTTTCCACATGTGTTTTGATGATGGATTATTGTTCCATTCTTCCACATTTTGATTTCTGTCTTAGAATGTTATGACAGAAGTATACAGTCAACAAAACTAATTGAAATAAAACAAACGAAATTCAAATGTATATAAAATACAAGAATCAATTTACAGAAAACATACTTGTATGATGATAATACAGGAAATATAATCACGAAATTGTATCGATTGAGGCCTGCTATGCAATGTCCTAAGACAAAAATTTCCCTGGTATGGATCTGTCAAGAGGATATAACAATCAACCCAAGAAATGATCTTGAATCTGATGAAATTTCTATGTTCCCTTCATCTTCAGGAAGAACAAATTTGAAGGAGAATTTTGTGGTGTAAAAAATGATTTCTGTAACCCCTCACAGATGAATGAAAACAGGTATTTATAGGCATTAGTTATGACAGTTGGAAACTGTCAAAACCGAAAATAATTGTCAAAACATGTCATTCAGTAATTAGGAATTTAATAAAAATAAAGAATAAAAATTAATTTCGTAATTAAAAATTAGTTAATTAATCAGGAAGGCCCCAAGAGGCCCAAGGCCCATCTTTTGACCATTAAATATTCTCTTAATATTAGCCTATTTTGAGTCCAATTAGGCTAATCCAACACCACAACCCAAGCCCAGTATGCTTAACCCATTACTTGACCCATTTAATTAAATGAGTGGGGACAAGACATATAAGGTGGGAGAAGGTTTTCTCTTCCACCAATGTGGGATAAGTCCCACATTGTAAAGGAAAGTTCCAACATCTCTCTCTCTCTCTCTCTCTCTCTCTCTCTCTCTTTCTCATAGTATTGCAAATCTCTAGTTTTAGAGGGAACTTGTAAGGGTCTAATTTTAGTATCTAATTACTAGATCTTTGTGTTGGGATAATGATGTTGCATCTTGGGCTCGTTCCTTTTAGCCCAGTTTTGCTGCCAGTTTGGGCCTATCTAACCGTGCATTATTTTATTCTAGGGTTTTGGTATTTAAGGTGCATGCATGCATCCTTAGTAGGTAACACTTTTATTTTTCTTATCAAAGTATTGTAAACCCTAGCTTGCCTCTACAGTGGAAGTTCTTTGTCGAGCTCTGTTGAGGCGTGACTACGTTTGAATCATAAGCTTTATATTAATTCTATATTGTGTTCTTTGTCTTGTTTGATTTAATAGTTTGTTCTTCTTTAATATACCTATGAAAGATCTAAACGATCAAGAGATTTATTCACATTAATTGGCATCAGAGCAGGAGGCTGTGTAATTCATACACATCTCTTCTGTTGAAGAAGTTATTAGGTTTTTCCGCATTGATTGATATTAATTGAGCCGTCATTCCCAATTGGCGTATCTCATTAATTATTTATCTTGCCCAAACGATAAATTACAAGTCTGATCTTAAACAGGTTATCGATCAAACATCATCACAATGTCTATGGACGATTCGCAATCCAATCCAATCAACATCTCCAACAATATTGGATCAACAACAAGGATTCCAATCCTATACACTTAGGATTATAAAGTCTAGACATACCACTTCGAAGATTATGTAATCGGTTCAGAGAATAATGGGTATTTGATCTGGGAAGCAATCACGGTAGGTCCGTTTGCTCACTCAAGCACTTCAAAGATTGTCAAAACTCAAAAGGAGTACAATCAGCTCGTGAATGATGTGAAAGACATTCCTCAAGACAAGAAAGAGAAGTTTCAGTGCAACATTAAAGCCTTAAGAATGATTAGGTTTGCTTTACAATCGGACACGTTTTGATTGGTGAGTTCATGTGCTACAGCAAAAGAGATACGGGATAGGTTAAAGGAATTGTATTCTACTGATGAGGATCTGGAACATTCGATTCAAACTTTGCTGCTTTCTGAATTTGGTGATTTCAAATAGAAGCCCGAAGAGAAACTCACTCAGGCCTTTGATCGGTTTAATCATCTCCTCAGTAAGATGATAAAGCATGGGATCGAAAGGAAGGTTATTGAACAGAAGGTTATCTTCATGAACGGTCTTAGACCCGAATGGATGGCAGTTGTGTCCACAGTGAAGGCACACGAACAATTCAAATCCTACTCTCTGGCGAAGCTGGTGGGAATTCTGAAGTCCCATGAAAGTGCGGTATCAAAGGAAACGAATGTGGTTTCCAGCTAGGGTTCATTAGCTCTTACATCTAAAGCAAAGAGTGTTGTTGAAGAAGAAGAACTAGATCTTGCTAACTATGATCTAACTGGTGAAGAGTATGCCCTGATGACTTCCAATCCAAGAAAGTTTATCAAAAGAAAGTTCCCCGCCAACAAGAACCGAAACTGGCAGGGAAGTTGTAGTTATGAAAAAGTAAAGGAGGAACCAAAGATGGGTTCAAATTCTGAAGAATCTAAAAAGGAAACAAAGATTGGTGGTGATTCAGGTTATGATTGTCATTATTGTGGAGGCAAGAACCACTTTTCCAAAGACTGCATGCTGAAGAAGAAGTCTGAAAGAGTTGATGAAGACGATGAGGAAGCGAATCTCCTGAGACGATTGAAGGAGATCAAGAAAAAGAAATCAGCAACTAACAATAACACCATGAATGCTTTGATTGTACAGGATACAGGTGATAATGATGAATTTGGTGGAGTGCAGGTGTGGTCCACAAATTCAGAGGACGAAGACGTAAGAAGGCCCACTCATGGAAAAGCTCTACTAGTTAAAGAGGAAAAGTTTGAGGGAAGATGTTTGATGGTGACTGAAGGTGCATCACAGATGCGAGGATATACAACAGATGGTGGGCTGGATGACGAGAAGGAGCGAGATGACAGATGTTTTGCTGCGAAACCTGTCAGTACACAGATCAACGAATGTGATGAGTTGATCAGGAAGGTACAAAATATTCTTACTTCTCTGAAAATTCCTATTACTAACTATGAAAAGGAAATGAATGGCTTAAAATCTAAATTTTCTAGTTTAAGTAGTAGTCTTACCCAAACTCGTGTCACAAACTCTAACCTGACTGATCAAAATAGCAGGATATCATCGAATAATAAGGAGAGGAGAATCTGGATTGAGCAGAAGGAGAAGGAACTAATTAGGTCTAGGGATGAGTCAATCTATTTGCAACGAGACAATCTTCAGCTGTTAAAACAACGAAATGTTTTTTATTTGATTGCGAAAATATTATATTTTAATATCACTCAGTTACATATCGATTGTGAAATAGGAAAGAAGATACATCGCATGATTTTACCCTTCCTTGAGTTGAAGGATGATGAAGTCGATGCCGAAGCTTACAACTGCGAAAATGTTGTATCTTTTGACAAAATATCTCATGCCTACAAAATTGGTCTTGACAAAATAGAGTCCTACATAAAGTCAAAAGACCATAAGGACATGCTCAAAAATCTGCAAGATGAAAATGATAAATTGAAACTAAGAACCAAAACTGTACATAAATTTGAATCGTTGAATGCCAAATTAAGTTCAGAAAATAAAATTGATGTTGAAAATGCGTCTACACTTAATGAGGACGATGACATTAGTGAAATCTCTATAGAGGATGTGGTGGACTGTTCAGAATTCGTCAAGAGTGAACCCGAAACTAGTAAAAATCTTATCTCTAAAAACTATGTTGAGTTCGATCGCTCATCGATAGACAAGACCAGAGTCCTCAAGGCAAAATCTGTTGTATATCAGAATGTTCAAACAACTCCAAATCAAGTCTACATAGTTCAAGGAGTCACACCTCAACAAACAGCAGAACTGACAGCATTGGTAGAAGAAGATAAGGGTAATGGATATGAGGAGTTTTTCTGGTTAGCACCAATAGATAATGATGATGAAACAGTAGGTCTATCTTAGAAAACCTCATGGAGAGTGAAGGGTAGGTATGTGGCAGGACCACTTAATGAACCTACAGGATATGATGTGCCAAGCACAAGTGGCACCAAAACATCTTCAGGTGAACCAGTGATAATATCCAGTGAGACATGTTCGTCAAAGAGCGAAAGTCGTGCTCAAGTTCCGAAGAAAAATGCCAATATTCATAAAAATCCAAAACAAGTGCAAGAACGAAAACACCAACGTAACCTGAGATACAAGAAGAATCTCTCAGAAAGAAAACAGTTTTGGCGATCCCAAAATCCTCTTTACGTTAGGTATGAAAAGACAAATAAGTCACGAGGAGAACCAAGAGCCAACCGAAAGGAAGGTTTCGGCCCTCAACATGCAAGCAACCGAAAGGAAGGTTTCGGTCCTCAACATCTAAGCAACCGAAAGGAAGTTTTCGGTCCTCAACATCTAAGCAACCAAAAGAAAGGTTTCGGCCCTCAACATAATAGCAAACGAAAGGATGGGTTCGGTCCCAGATCCAATTATTAGAAGAACCGAAGGGAAGAAAGTCTTCATACTCAACCAAGGAAGAGCAATAATCAACGATCTAATCTTGCTTCTAAATCTCATTCTTCTCATTCCTCTTCTAATTCTCATTCATCTAAAGATTCAAAAGGGAAAGGAAAGCTCTTTCCAGAAGACGATAGACGCCCAAAAGAAACCCAAAAGTATGCAGACGTCAAAACCACAAATACTACGTCTAAATCAAATGAGCCTAAGTCAAACAAAATCAAAGTTTTGACAATAAAAAGAAAAGATGAAATAACTCTAATAAAAAGAACTTATCTGGTTGATGTTTCTCTTACTATTCCCTGTCCTGTAAAAGGCTCACGAGGACCTAAGAAACTTTGGGTTCCTAAATCTGCTTAATATTTTGCAGGTTATTCGTGACAAGCAGTTTGACGAAGAATGGTACATTGATAGTGGCTGCTCGCGTCAGATGAAAGGAAGAAAGGAAGAACTGAGGGAGTTTCGGTCTCTCAAGGATGGTGGAACGGTGAAGTATGACAATAATTATTTTGTAACTATCAAAGGCTATGGAATGATTACAAATAGTGACTTCTCAATCAGAAAGGTTGCATACATTGAAGGATTGCAGCACAACCTCATCAGTGTCTCACAGCTGGTGGTTGGCACCGGTTTGAAGGTCTCCTTTGATGACGAAGGCTCAGAGATAGTGGAAAAGAATTCAAATAATATTTTGCTGAAGTCGAAGCGAAAGGGAGAAATGTACCCTTTAAATCTCAATCCAATTAAAGGGAAACCAGCAGTTTGCTTGCTAACGAAGGCACACTCAGACAAAAGCTGGTTATGGCATCGAAGGCTCTCTCATCTCAATTTCAAAGATATCAACAAGCTGGTACTTGGAGAACACATTCGAGGCCTTCCAGTTCTCAAATTTGACAAAGAACATCTATGTGCATCTTGTGAAATGGGAAAGTAAAGTCGACAAAGTCATCCTTCTATTATCAACACAAAGGTAATAGACCCATTAGATCTGTTACATATTGATCTGTGTGGTCCTTCTTCTATCGAAAGCATTGGTGGAAACAAGTACATACTTGTCATCATAGACGACTTCTCTCGCTTCACATGGGTATTTTTCTTGAAGCAAAAATCAGAGGCAAGTCCCAAGCTCAAACTCTTCATAAAGCAAGTAGAGGCTCAACTACGAAAAGTGGTTTGTAACGTGAGAAGCGACAATGGCTTGGAATTCAAGAACAAGGATTTCAAAGATTTTCTAGCTAATAAGGGAACAACTCACAATTATTCCGCTCCATATACTCAGCAGAATGGAATCGTAGAAAGGCGAAATCGTTCTCTATGCGAAGCGGCTGGAACTATGCTGAGCTTCACTTCCTTGCCTTTATATTTCTGGGCTGATGCTATTGCTGCTGCTTGTTACACTCAGAATAGATCTTATTTAAACAAGCGCTTCTCAATCACTCCTTATGAGATCTTGAACAACCGCAAGCCAAATGTGAAGTTCTTTCACGTGTTCGATTCAAGATGCTTCATTTTCAACTCAAAGGAGAATCGAAACAAGTTTGACGCTAAGGCTGATGAAGGGATCTTTCTGGGCTACTCCTTGCACTCTAAGACGTATAGAGTTCTGAATAAACACTCAAAGAAGATTGAAGAAACATACTATGTCACTTTTGATTTCTGTTATGTCAAGAAGTTGAAGACAACTGAAGGTGCAACGCAGGAAATCTTTCCAAAGTCTAGTCAAGTCACTGTGCCTATTCAAATCTTTTCGAGCAATATACACTACTCTTCGATGAACCAGAAAAGGCTATTGATTCTGAATCCAAGGCTGAAGATAACCGAATTGATAGTTTGAAGCAAATTATTGACGATGATGCATATAAGATGGCAATTGAACAACCGAAGGCAACTGAAAGGCAATACACAAGCAAACCGTCTGGTGATTGTCCTTCTATCCAGGGGGTTCGTCTCTACAAAATAATCAGGGTTCATCATTTCAGGGGGAGAATCCATCATCACAGTCATCATGTTCAACCGAAAGTCCAAATGAAGAGGAACGTTCTGATCCAGAAATTGAACTCGTGTCATCATTCGAGAGGGAGAATACGAATGCTAATAATGATAATACACAATCATACTTTAAAGAAGAAATCAATGCAGAACTGGATCCCTCTAGTGATCCAAATTAACCTCCTCTCATTAAATGGACCAAAGACCATCCTGAAAGTCAAATCATTGGGGAATCTTCTGAAAAGGTATTAACTCGATCACAGCTAAAAGCGAAGCAAGTTGCATTATTCTCTCAAGTAGAATTTTGCATGTTCAACTCTTTCGTCTCCAAAGTTGAACCGAAGACGGTGAATTAAGCCCTTGATCATTCTGATGGGGTTCAACCCATACAAGATGAGTTGAATGAGTTTGAAAGAAACAAAGTATGGCATCTAATTCCAACTCCAAAGTATGCTTCGGTTGTCGGTCTGAAATGGGTATTCAGAAATAACATGGACAAGGAAGGGAATGTGATTCGCAACAAGGCCCGGTTGGTGGTGAAAGGATACTATCAAGAGGAAGGTATAGATTATGAAGAGACCTTCACTCCAGTTGCAAGATTAGAGTCATTTCGAATCTTTCTCGCGTATGCTGCACACAAGAATTTTGAAGTCTACCAAATGGTTGTGAAGTGTGCCATTCTCAACGGAGAACTTGAAGAAACTGTGTATGTAGAGCAACCGCCAGGCTTCATGAATTAAAAGCACCCAGTTCGCTGCTACATTCTGGACAAAGCAGTCTATGGCATGAAGCAGGCTCCCAGAGCATGGTATGAAACCCTCACTCGATTCTTAAAAATGTCCAAATTTAAACAAGGTTCGATTGACCCAATCTTCTTTCGTAAAAGAGAGGGTAACCACCTTATGATAGTCCAAATTTATATTGATGACATCATTTTCGGCTCCATGAATCCCAGCCTAACAACTGAATTCAAAAAGTTGATGGAAACTAAATTTGAGATGAGCTCAATGGGTCCACTTAACTTTTTCCTTAGCTTAAATATTAGACAGGGACCCAAACGCATTTTTATCAATCATGAGGCATACACAAAGACATTACTTTCTAAGTTTGGGATGTTAGGCGATTCAAGGGTTAAGGTTCCTATGGCGTTTAGCACCAAGCTGACACCATCATTGGACAAACCAGTTGCTGACATGATGCTTTATCGTCAGATGATTGGATCACTGATGTATCTTACAGCCAGCAGGCCGGACATTATGTTCTCAGTCTGCTATTGTGCTTGATTTCAAGCCAACCCACGTGAACCTCACATGCTGGCAGTGAAGAACATCTTTCGCTGTCTAAAGTGAACCTCCTCTTTGTTGGATAAGGTGTCTAAGTCCATAACTATTTTTGGTATGTACTTGACCCGACCCAACATGGTCCATTTGGGTTGCTTGGCATCATGAATTTGGATAGACTAAATGAGAGAATTAACACTTGTGATTTATTAATATATTATAAGTTCTAATATATTAATAGTATTATTTAATTAGTATTGATCAAGAATTAATATATAATTAATTAAGTGATCAAATGGTTACTAATTAAATTTATGGATTGATTATGTAAATCATCCATAACTTATATAGTGGGCTAAAATGCACCATGGATAATCAAGTTGGTTAAACCCATTGGATGCTCCATGGGAGTTACAAACCCATGGGTCATGAAAATGAAGAGTCATGCCACATTAGGGTTTACATGGTGTAACCCTAGATGTGACACACTATATAAAGAACATGATACTCACCAAAATCGGGTACACATAGTGACAAGAGGGCTTGACCGATTTTTAGAGTGTTACACATTCTCTCAAAGTTATTCCAAAGCATTTGGTGTTGTGTGAAGCATTTGAGGCATCACACTTGGTGTGCTAGGCTCTCAAAGTTTCAAGCAATCACAACAACAACAAGGTATGTATTTCTAGCTATCTTTTATATTATAAAGTTCCCCATATATGCTAGATAGGTTTATGAACCTTGGAAAAAGTATTTTGCATGTATCTTAGACAAACATAGATCCAAGGTTTTCTAAGGTTGCATGTACACTTAGGAGTGTTAGAATTGCTCAAAACCCGTCAGTGGTATCAAAGCCTAGGCTTGCTTGTTTGATACTTGATGCAAAATAGTGAAAAAAAAAAGTCGATTTTTTGTTGTCTGCATGCTGAACTCGCCGAGTTCATGTGAAAACTCATCCTACTCGTCGAGTAGGTTCGTGCACTCGATGAGTAGGAGCCTCAAAATGCAGTTTTTTGACTTTTGCTGCTGGAAGTGGACTAGAAACATTACCCTAAACTGTTTTGGTGTTATTAAACCTGTTTTGGATGGTGTAATGGTTGTTCTAATCCATTTACAATGGCTAATATCAAAATTCCATGATTTTATGTGTTCTTGAAATTTTGATATTCATATTCATGTTCTTATGAGTTTAGATGATCATAGGAATTATGTGTAACTTCTTGCTAGTTTTAATTCTTGATCATTATGTGTTTAAATGGAATCCATAATTTGTCCTCAAGTTATGGATTACCAAAAGTTTTATCTTTTAATGTCCATTAAGGAAACACATCGGTTACATAAAATGAAGAGTCACTCATTTTAATGAACCATTTAATCTCATAAGTTATGGATTGAAGAGTTTTGTTAAGTTACAAAACTTGCCCTCAACTTTTGGAACTTGTAAAGTCACCTAATTAACTTTAGTTCCAACCCCTAGAATTTTAAATGTTAAAATTCAACCCTTATACTTTATAATATTATAAGTTTAATATATATATATATATATATATATATATATATATATATATATATATATATATGTATGTATGTATGTATAAGATCAAGTCGTTTTACCGTTAGTAGGCCTCATTCACGAAGCCGGTCTATAAGGGGGGGGGTATAAGGTTGTTGCCAATAAAATGGCAGCTTAATGGGTGTCCACTCTCACCCACAGCTTCCTTGACTGGTGGAGGGTCATTAGCCGAACGGGTAGGACAATGACTTACAATTCTCATTAAAAGTATAATGATTATTATAAAGCAACTAAATGTTTTATAAATTCCCAATCTTAGTTACTTTAGGAAAAATGTGAATAAGGTGCTAATCCATGAAATTACACTTTGCACTTTTATTAAGTCGTTGATGAGGCGTGTGTGGTTTACCGACACACTCACTTGGACTTAACAAGGTAGGCAAATGGTGACTTAAGGTTTTTTCATAAAGTCGGTGGAGCGCGTGTGGTTTACCGGCTCATCGATTAAGTGGAAAAACATTAAGGGTACCAAGTAATTTGCATGGTTACTTCACACCTTGTTTTGTGATCCTCGGTATCCCAGTCACAAAACATGAAGGGCACACTCGAGATTAAAACATGCCATTGAAAAGCTCAATGAATCTCAAAAGAATCTAGGAATTTCTAAAAACCAAATAAAACCTACTAATTTATATATCGTTTTCATGGTGGAAATTGGTGAATCGTCATTCACCTTCCTTTCAAATATGTTATAGCTTGGATTACGGCATCCCTCTTCTGAGTTATAATATATTGTGATTGGATCCTAGCATTAATATTACATTTGGGTGTTTTGTTAAGGAATTTCTCTATATCTAAACTAAACTTGTTTTTCTTCTTTTCAGATGTCTTCCAACAATGCTACTCCTGGCTCAAACCCTACTGGCTCCTTCTCTATCATGAACCTTTGTGGGAGAGTCATCTTTGATGAATCCAAGTTTACTGACTGGATCAAAAACATCAGGATGGTCACTCAATATGAGAACTAGGAATATATTCTCGACAAGGAGCTCAAGGTGCCTGAGCTAACTGCTACTCATGAGGAATTTGCAGAATATAAGGCACATGAAAGAGATGCTACCAAAGTGGCATGCATCATGATGGCCACTATGACAGCCGAGATCTAAAAGTCCTATGAGGACTACTATCCTTTTGAGATGCACAAGGATTTGATGGACCGCTACCATCAGAGTGCTCTTCAAGAGCGATATGAAATCATCTCCTCAATGATAACAACCCGAATGAAAGATGATGAACCCATCACAGGCCACATACAGAAAATGCAAAGGTATGTGGACCGTCTGATGAAGTTGAATGTGAACTTTCTAGAGGAGTTAGCAATAGATATCATTTTTCACTCCTTACCATCGTGTTATGATCAATTTCGCATGACATACCACATGAACAAGGAAGAAGTCACCCTCAACAAACTTCAAGGACTCCTTAAGACTGTAGAATCAGGTCTTAAAGGTAAGTCGGTTGTTACCACTTCTACTCCTACTACAAACTCCACAACTGTCCTGGAATGCGGGAAAGGGGAAGGTAAGAAGAGGAAGACCCCTTCAAAGGGTACCAAGGGTAAGACCCTTGATGGCTCCTCTTCTAGAGGAAACAAGAAAGGTTTCGTTACACCTTCTTCTGATCCCAAAGAGGCTTAATGCTTTTACTGCCATGAAAAGGCACACTGGAAGCAAAACTGCCCAACGTGCCAGCAAGATTTGAAGGATGGGAAAGTGAAACCCAACCATGCAGGTATTTACACTATCTTATCTAATAATTCACTCTATTCTAACTCTTGGGTCCTTGATACCGGCTGCGGTATTCATATTTGTTCTGATTTGCAGGGACTAAGAAGAAGTGAGAATGTGGAGCATGGAAAGATAAAATTGATCGTGGGAAATAGGAAAGTTTCACCTGTCACCAAGATTAGAGTTTATACTTTGTTGCTAAGTAGTGGGTTTACTTTATATTTGAATAAATGTTGTCATTCGCCAGAAATGGCAAGAAATGTTATTTCCTTTCATGCTTTGTACAAACAAGGTTTTACTTTTCTTTTGATAATGAAATTGGTGGAATAAATGCTTTCTTTAATAATGTGTTTTATTTTAAAGCATTACCTTGTGATGGCGTGTATGAAGTTGTGTCTGTTGTAGACAATTTAGGAAATAATATGTTGTGTATTGATTCTACAAATGATAATAACTTGGATAAAGCATCATTATGGCACTGTGTTCTTGGACATATAAGCAAGAAACGCATAGGCCAACTCCAAAAGGATGGAGTTTTGGAATCATTTGACCTAAAGTCAGATGATAGTTGTGAATCATGCTTACTTAGAAAAATGACAAAGTCACCCTTCACTGGTTCTTGTGAGAGGGGTGAAGCTTTGTTGGATCTTATACAAACGGATGTGTGTGGACCCTTCAAACATGCCACAAGGGATGCTAATCGTTATTATTTGACTTTTACTGATGATTACAGTAGATATGGATATGTCTACTTAATCAAGCATAAGTCAGAGAATTTTGAATGATTTAAAGAGCTTAAACAGGAAGTCGATAATCAATTGGGCAGGAACATTAAGATGCTTCGATCCGATCGCGGTGGTGAGTATCTTAGTATAGAGTTCCTCGACTATCTGAGGGAATGTGGGGTTGTCTCACAATTGACACCTCCCAGGACACCACAGTTAAATGGTGTAGCTGAGAGGCGTAATCCAACCGTGTTGGACATGGTTCGTTCCATGATGAGTCGAGCTACGCTGCCAATATCATTTTGGGGGTATGCCTTAGAGACTGTCGCGATATCCTTAATCTAGTCCCTACAAAGAAGGTTGCCAAAACACCTCATGAGATGTGGACTGGAAAAGTTCCTAGTCTAGCCCACATCAAGATTTGGGGTTGCGAGGCTTTCGTGAGACACGAGACTCACGAAAAGCTCGAACCTCGAAGTGAGAGGTGGATTTTCATCGGCTACAAAAAAAAATCCTTTGGTTACCTCTTCTACAGACCTAGTGAAAATGCGGTCTTTGTAGCAAGGAGGGATGTCTTTCGAGTGAGAGAGAGAGTTCA
The DNA here is from genome assembly GCF_051521515.1 of Lactuca serriola. Classification (NCBI taxonomy): domain Eukaryota; kingdom Viridiplantae; phylum Streptophyta; class Magnoliopsida; order Asterales; family Asteraceae; genus Lactuca; species Lactuca serriola. The sequence continues at coordinate 118,596,737 of NC_136416.1, forward strand.
TAAGCCAAGGAAACAGTGGGAGGCAAATTGACCTTAAAGAAATTCAAAAGTCAAGTGGTGAAGGAACCTCAAACCCTAGCAGTCAACTTGAGGAGGAAACTCCTGTTGATCCAATTATACCTCCAATTGTACCTCTAAGGCGTTCCGCAAGGGTTAGGAATGTACCTGAGCATTACTATGGTTTCCATATTACTGCGGAATGTGAGACACTTATCAGTGATGGGACATTGGTAAGTCTAGATGAACTTAATAGCTATGTGGAAGCCATGGCAGGCCCCGAGTCTGTTAAATAGAAAGAGGCAATGGATAGCGAGATACAGTCCATGTATGACAATCAGGTCTGGGACTTGGTTGACAATGTGTCAGGTCGTAAGACAGTTGGGTGCAAATGGATCTTCAAGAAGAAGACCGACATGAATGGTAATGTACACACTTATAAGGCACGACTAGTTGCAAAGGGCTTTTCTCAAACTCTAGGAGTTGACTATGATGAGACCTTTTCACCAGTAGCCAAGATTAATTCTATTAGGGTATTGTTAGCCATTGCTGCATTTCATGACTATGAAATATGGAAAATGGATGTCAAAACTGCTTTCCTTAATGGAAAGTCGGCTGAAGATGTTTACATGAATCAGCCAGAGGGTTTTGTCAGCACAGAGTACCCTAATAGAGTGTGTAAGCTTGAGAAATCCATCTATGAATTAAAGCAAGCACCTCGCAGATGGAATCTTTGCTTTGATGAGAAAGTCAAAGAGTTTGGATTTTCGAGGAGTGAAGATGAATCTTGTGTATATGTCAAGGCTAGTGGGAGTATAATTAGCTTTTTGGTACTGTATGTGGATGACATAATACTCATAGGAAATGACATCCCAACCTTGCAGGAAGTTAAGTCCTGGCTTGGGAAGTGTTTCGCTATGAAGGACCTAGGAGAAGCGGCCTATATTCTGGGGATAAGGATTCTGAGAGACCGGAGTAAAAGACTAATTGGGCTTAGTCAGAGTACATACTTGGAGAAGGTGCTGAAGAGATTCAGCATGCAAGATTCCAAGAAAGGAGAGTTACCCATCTAGAGTAACGCTAGACTGAGTAAGACTCAGAGCCCGAGTACCGAGGTTGACATAGCATAAATGAGTCGGGTACCTTATGCTTCTATAGTAGGCTCAATCATCTATGTTATGACTTGTACTCGTCCTGATGTAGGCTTTACTTTAAGCATGGTTAGAAGGTATCAGGGGTACCCTGGTAAGGCTCACTGGACAGCGGTCAAGAACATTCTCAAGTACCTGCGGAGGACTAAGGACTGGGTCCTTACCCTTGGAGGGAATGATGACTTGAGAGTTGTAGGGTATAGTGATGCTAGCTTCCAGAATGATAGGGATAATTTCCGCTCTCAGTAGGGCTGGGTCTTTACCTTAAATTAAGGAGAAATCTCCTGGAAAAGTTCCAAGCAGGAGACAGTGGCTGATTCAACTTGCGAATCTGAGTATATAGCGGCAAGCGAGGCAAAAAAGGAGGCTATATGGCCAAAGAACTTCATTGGAGACCTTGGAGTTGTACCATCTATAGCGGAGCCCATAGATATTTTATGTGATAGTGAAAGTGCAGTTGCCTTAGCAAAGGAACCAAGGGATCACGGGAGATCCAGACACATTGACAGAAAATACCATTTCATCAGACATCGTATAGAAGGACTCCTCATGGCAAAGAGGGTATCATCAGATGAGAACCCGGCAAATCCCCTCACGAAGGGACTGGTAGGGTTAAGCATCTCCAGCATGCAAGGAGCATAGGGCTGAAGGATGATATTAGTTTTAGTAGTTAGATAATTTAGAAATTTGCAAAGTGTAATTGACATTTAATGATGAATAAAAGTTGTGTTTATTTATGAGTAAAGTGTTGCTATCCATTGTCAGTCGTTTACTATTATTTCTTTTGCATGTTTTGGCTTCCATAATATTTATGTTGAGTTTTACATATTATTCAAATTATCCACAGTCAGTCATATGTTGGAATAGATATGAAGTAAGATTGTCATGAGTTGGTTGTAGAGGTCTAAGATGTTGGACATGGCCTTAACACTCATGAGTGCTCTTAAGTTTTGAGTATTCGATTCAACCCACGCTTGCTGGTATCACTTCATGGAATTTATCTCGAGTGATCGTGAGACGGTAATATCATATAAGTCTTCGAACCTAGAGATATGACTTGTTAACTATGAGTTAGTTATGCATTGATCATGCGAAAACGCATTGGTAACTCGATGTTATAAAACGTGCGGTTGTGTGTAATTTAACAAGTAGAAGATCAATCATATGAGTCGAATTTTATCTGTTCCTTCTTGGATTAGAAGTGATATCTGGGCCCCTTGATGATTTTGTTTTGACCCATGTACCAGGCTCGGTCAGAACTAAGTTGATGCGTTCAATTAAGTTCTATGTCAAACAAATCGGAAATCGGGAAACAAACTATTGGACAAAAAGTAAGACATTGTTCCATGTATTTGTCTGGCTAATATCTAGAACAGAGGATTATATGATCACTTATCTGAAATGGCGTATCATCGTCTTCTCAGTTCCGAGAAACCTTGAAAAAGAGCTACGATTGTCGATCGGTTCCTGAAGTCATACTTGCAGTTATAGTTATTAGACTTATCCAAGTGGGAGACTGTTGGATAAGGTGTCTAAGTCCATAACTATTTCTGGTATGTACTTGAGCCGACCCGGCATGGTCCATTTGGGTTGCATGGCATCATGCATTTGGATAGACTAAATGAGAGAATTAACACTTGTGATTTATTAATATATTATAAGCTCTAAAATATTAATAGTATTATTTAATTAGTATTGATCAAGAATTAATCTAGAATTAATTAAGTGATCAAACGGTGACTAATTAAATATATGGGTTAATTATGTAAATCATCCATAACTTATATAGTGTGCTAAAAGGCTCCACGAATATATATAGCCACTGCCTCATGCACATCTCAGGTCGTTTGGATACAAAGTCAGCTTAGGGACTATGGGCCGAACATGAAGAAAATCCCACTATATTGCGACTCCAAAAGGGAAATTAGGATTTCATAACCCAATGCAACACTCGAAGACAAAGCACATAACAATGCGGTATCACTTCATCAAAGATCATGTGGAAGATGGTAACGTAGAGATTCATTTCGTTAGGACCACTGACCAATTAGCAGATATATTCACTAAGGCCTTACTTGAAGCAAGTTTCAATAAGATCTTACAAGGCCTAGGAATGATGGAAGCAGAATCAGTACCAAAATTGCCTTTGCTTCATTAAAGGTTAGAAGTGAAATAGAGCGAACAATCGGTCTATTTCGGGTTCAGTTCACACGGGAACCTAAATAAACTGAAAGCTCGGTATATTTAGGGTTCGGTCCTTCTGAAATTGCTCGCTTCTTTTTCATTAAAAGGAATTTTGGTTTGTATTCTTTTTGTACACTCTTTTTCATACTTATTTTTATGTTTTTCTTTTAAAATTTTATTTTTATCCAAAAATATTTTTCTTTTTGTTTTTATTTCCCTTTCGAAATTCTTCACAAAATCCAAAAAAAATTCTAATGTTTTTCTTCATATAAAAGATATTCTCAATGGTGAAGCTGCAGCTGGTATAAATTCTTTTCATAAAACTAGTTAAGTGTCCCTAGATGCATGTTGCTGCATGTTGACCAAAGCCTCAAAAGATTTTGAGTGAAGCCTTAATAATGTGATAGATACAAATCATGTTTTCCAAATTAGGCTGTTACATTCACTCTAATCGAGAGCTACCTCACTCTTCTCATATTGAGCTAAGATTTTTTTGTTAGGTCCTACTTTTAAAGCAGAGGTACATTCACTTCTTAAACCACCTTCATCATTCTTCTCCATTACACTTCATCTCATTCATGTAACCTTGAGACTCTCAGCACTTACCACTAAGGTTTATGGTTACACAACATTTGCGTTTATGATCTTAGTTTTTTGCCAGTACAAACTAAGTGAAACCCAAAAGTTCAATACCAATAATGAATTGACGGTGAACAATTACCATGTTCTAGTTTTCACCAAGGAATTAACGAAACCACTCTATGTGGAGTCAACATGAAATCTCTTTTCATTTTGAGAGATCCTTTTTGAATTATCTATTACCAAGGCTTTTCTTCCCCAAGGATCCAGTTTTATTTTATCTTTTGAGATTTCTTACTGAAAATTCAACAACTCACTGAAAATATTTCTAACCTACTTGTTCATCAGACCACATTGCTCTCACAAGTACTTCATTCTCTTTTGGTCTTATATCAAGTACCGAAATTTGCATTGAAGAGAAAGCCACCCTTACCGGCCTCATATCTAAAAGATGCCTTTCATTGCTTCTTCAAAACCATTTGATCGTATTTTAACAGGAAACCACACAGACACTTTGAAGTCTATTTTGACTTGAAAGGAAGAGATTTGTGCCCAGGATCTATTGTTTCATGTCTTAATTGACATCGCAATATCCCATAAAGTTCAATTTATTTCTTTTTTTATTCACACTCTATGCACAAAAATCTTTGATTTTCCAAAAGTCTGGTTCTATTTTTTATAGCTTGGGTTCTAAAAAGCATTATGGTGATTTTCAGTCGATATAATAAGGGTGACGACGGTTCATGTAAATTATGTGGGTGACGTTTCAGATAAAGCACAATGGATGAGTCAACAATTATCCAATCGTGTCGTCGATTTGAAAAAGGTACTTTCTATGGAAAGGCACGTAAAAAGTGAAACATCTTTTCTCTCTCCTACGTCATCATCGGGGTTGCCAACTGTCTACTCCCCATCGCATCAGGAAACGTTTCATAAAAGGACAAGATTTCAGCCGGATCTTCCTCTCTCCTACTATCACGTATAAAAGGGTTTCTCACGATCAACTCTACTCTTTTACCACTCACAAATCTTCTAAAAGAAAAAGGTGATTCCTCTAACTATTCATCATCATCTTCTCAAGCTTCATCCATGGCGGAATCGTCTTCTGTTCAAGATACCTTTGTTCACTCCAACCTTCTAGCAATTAAACCCAACCAGAATCTCATTATCTACCTTACGCCATCCGATATGAACCCTACATTAGGCAAGTGGTGGAGTGCCTCAAATACTCTCCACTCGTTATTGCTCCATCCCTGGTAGAGGTTGTTCCATGTCTTGCCTCTCTCACATCTACTCCACGGCATACTACGAAAACGTTGCTGAGAGAATACACTTCGACATTCACAATGAGAAGACCTCGATTTCCAAGAATCGCTTCTGCAACCTGCTAGGTCTTGCTCGTGAACCCACCATGGTAAACCCTGATTCCATCACCACTGGTCAATTATTCTCAATGTTCTACAATATGGGCTACACTGAAACCCTAACCATAGTGACGAAATTCAAGAAGTCATGCCTTCCTCCTCAATGGAATGGCCTCTTCACATTGTTGTTCAAAGGTCTTTCTAAGCGAAGCGCCGGATCTGATGGTGCAAGCAAGTCATTTATGACTATGCTTTATGGTTTGTACAATGGGGTACATTTGGTTTATGGCTCTGTTTTATGTCAACAACTTGTTCAAAGCTTATCTTCTTCTTCACGCCATTCTGAAGTTTCTTGTGGAAGGTTCTGGTCTATTATCACCAAATGGGCGATGGATCGTCTTCATGTCCCAATCATGGTAGATTCGCTTCTTTCCTCCATTGCCACGTTTCATACAACTAAGATTCTGGTCACTGATCCGTCCAAGTATCTGTTTATTGGATTGATTCAGTTATCTATGTATGCCTGTGTGTCTGAACAAAGTGCAATCACTCAAGAATACAGGAAACTTCCATCTTCGGGCCCAAGGGAACTCACATCAGCAATGGTTTAGTCTAAAGAGGAAGCAGACAAGCCTGCAAAGAGGGGAAAGAAACCTGAAAAACAAAAGGAGGTGAGGGTTAGTAAACCAGCTAAGGGGCAAACTCCAAGGAAGCGAAAGTTAGACAAGCTTGCTCCTTCCCAGCCTAAGCAGAAGAAGGTCAAAAAGCCAGCCCGGAGGCTTATTCTTCAATCCTCTAGTGATTCAGACTCTGAGTATGTTCCTCCAAACAACAAACCTCCTACTCCTACCGAATCAAAGAGCGAAAGCTCTAACGAGGAGGTTTCGGCTCGTGGTGACACTCCACCTAGATCACCCACACCCAAGGTACCCGTTCGCTCCCCAGTTCCTTCTTCTCCACCTGCTTCTATTCCTGTTTCCTTACCAACAACTTTCCCAGTTATCACCTCCCAACCTTCTTCCACTATTCCCATCCCTACACCTATTATTGTCGATGCTAGTACTACCACTACCACGGGAGTTCAGACCAACGTATCTAATATGGGGGTTCGTTCTTCTCCACCTGTAACCCCTGTCACTACTAAACATCCATCTCCTACCCATTCAACCGAAACCAATACTGTTCTTGGAGGTGAGGACTTGCAGTTCGAATCTACTTACTTCAGTCCTTATCGTGTTCAAAGCGATGATGATGATGATGACGCTCCTCTCACCAAGCGACATCTCAAGGCTGTAATTGATAAGCTTGATCAGTTACTTTCCTTTTCCTCTGCTAATCCCTACTCAGAAGCTGCTCTCAAGGCCGTCTTCTCTTCTACAGTTAAGGAGCATGACACCTCTATCTCTAATGCAACGAAGGCTATTGATGCCTCCACTTCTCAATGTCTAAAGGCTTTGCTTGCTGTGGAAGCCTCTACTAAGGACTACAAGGATGCAACTGCAAAAGTCGAAAAACTAATTTCAGAAGCTCAACTCTTTCTAGATTCTCTCAAGCTGCTGCTCAGAAAAATGCTCATACAGTGAATGCTTCGGTTGATTCTCTTAAACGCTCCCTGGAGGCCGAGCTGTCACAACTTGGTGTGGATCGTAAAGCCATTGAAACTGCTAATGAAGATCTGGTCGCCAATGTTCTTTCTAGCCACCTTTGTAGTCCCTTTGTAGTCCATTTCGACCACCCAAACACCTCCAATAAGTTCCCCACTATCCCCTCTAATTTGTTGGAACCGACAAACGTTGGAAACCGCTAGCAACCGCCATTGGCAAGGCCTTTCCGACGAGATATTACCAAGGCTCCGCCAAACTCCGATGAAGAAAAAGTTTATGTTATCATATTAGTTTTGACCTGGTCTACAACCCTCTTGAAATGCTTCGCTAAAAGAAGTGTTGTCCGTTTGATTTTTTGGAAAAAACTCAAATCTCGACAAAAAGACGAAACATTTTGAATCACGCAATGAAAGTGAGTTTTATGGACCTGTTTAAACGTTTTACTGTTTTCAAGGAGATTACACGTTAAATAATAATATTTATTATATAAATATCATCTTTTTATCATCGTTATTTTTTAAATATTATTATTTATATCGTTATTAATAAACTATCGCTAAAACTATCGATGAATTGTATTATCGGAAATAATATTTTTAAGGCTTGGATATTGGCTTTAAACTATCGTTACTCAGTCTGTATAATGTGGATAATTATTATAATTTACGAAATAATTAAACGATATCATTGTAAAACATTATTATAATTATACAATGGGAACCTTGGCCTAGTAAACTTGAAACATTTAAAGCTGAGACTATCGCTTTTAGTGTTACTCGCTCAATGGTTTACATTAAACACATTCATCACCTAAGTGTAAATACTTAGCAATTAAGTCCCCTAGTTTAGAACCGTTAAATCATAAGTGAGCGGGAGAGTTACAGATAGATCTATATGGTCTGACACCCCTTCCTACGGTTGCTAACTACAACCAAGATTGTCATGTGATGGGTGATAACTATCAAAACATTTTGACGTCCGATGAAGCGTCGTGAGGAGTAACAACTCGTCCGTACCTCAAGCTCATTGTAAGCTTGATAAACGCTATACTAAAAACATACAAGATAAGTTGAAAGATTACTTATATACACAAAAATGATTACTTTTTGGGTTAAAAGTACACATATAAGTATATGTTGAAAATACTTATATATAATAAAAACGAATACTTTTTGGGTTTAAAATGTACTATTTTATATAAGTAAGAAAGCACTTATATACTCAGAGTCAAAACATGTGAACTCACCAACACTATGTTAACATTTTTTCAAATCGCATGTGTTCTCAAGAATATAAGAAACTGGAAGAAAATCCACTCAGGCCACACATAGAACTTTTGTTTATTAATCAATGTACTATATTTTTAATGCATAACTATTAAAGGCATGCCTTATATTTTGGAGATTATCATGTAATGATAAAACAAGATACACTATAATTCCCTTTGAACAATTAATAGAAGTTTTATTTCTTGCTATGTATGTATATTGTTCTGTGTATGTAAATGACTATGATCTATGAATAAGTCACACAGTCCAACGTTTTCGCCACGAACTGGGGGTGTGACATTATAGGACGATTACATATGCTTTTACAATTGGATGATTTGATCGGAAATCTATTGTGATAAATGATACCTAAGTAATAAAGATCTGAGGCATAGATGTGATAAAACATGTCTATTAAGTTTTGTTATTAGTGATCTCATAAATCTCAGAAGTGTATATTAGTATATATAATTAATAATCGACATCTACTAGTTGGATTCGGATGAATGTGATAAATGATACTTAACCATTTATTTGTCTTGCAACTTGGATCCTAGACTTTGATAATTAATGTTTTTAGAAACTAAAAGGATATTAATTATTAAAAACTTAAATACTGAAAATACTAAATGAATTTTGTTAAAATTTTGTAGATGAATAATCCATTCTCATTACCATGAAGCATCATTTTTTTAATGATCTGAAAAACAATAACATTCAATAGACACAAGCAAGCTGGAACAACACTCTCAAAGTTAAGTTTATTATTTATGGTTAGAACATAAAATACTTGCAATGTAAAACAATATTTGTTTCGAAACAACTTATGTTTTAAATTTAGCCTATCAGAATATATGTCTCAATTAATTTATTAAAATTTGATTATTTACTTGATCATTTTTTTCATTTTAGATAATATTCATATTTTGAATGGTTAAAATTTTGTTCATGAGACTAGATCTCTTAATAAGAGTTATACAGTAAATATCATTGTTTTATAAATAAAAAAAATCTATTTGCAAAAACTTTTGACATAATCTTCTTTTGAATCAAACTTATTTATGACATTTTTATCTTTATTATATAAATGAAATACATATATTCCAACTTCAAGAAATGGATCTTTTAAGGCAAATAACGGAGTTTATTTGAAATATATGGATCTTATTTACATATAAAAGATTCACAATAATATTTTCACCAAACTCTAGAGAAAATAATTATTAAGGAACTATACACTATGATGTATGACTTCCTCTCTAATGACTCTCTAAGATTTTCCAAAAAATACCATGTCAACTTTATTAACAACTATAGTCCTTGTAATTATATTTTACATGTTGAAACATAATTGTGAAACATGTGTTGAATTTTTCAAATATAAAGTTGAGATACAAACCAGTAATACCATTTAAAGTCTTAGTGATAATAAATGATGAATTAAACTTTACTTCAAATGGTTTACTTTCTAATTGGTGGAAATTAGACACCTTTATTTTTTGGGATTATATATTAATCACTATCAATTGAATTTCAAATACAACCACCAACTAATAAGTAGATAAATCAATTTAATAGAATTTAGCATAGAAAGGCTCCAGCCATATCTTACTTAATATTTTGTGGATTTGAAGCCTATGTTAGACTAAACTTCTGAACCCAAATCTACTAATTACATATCTATAGAATAATCTAAAAGGTTTTTCAGATTATTATATACAAACTGAACAACAATAAGTTCTCTTATTCCTCTAAAATATGAGTCTTAACAAAAACCAAGTTTCTAATGACAAAGCAAGTGGGAAACACATGGAACTTGAAGTGGATCAAGAACTATAGCCTAATATAGCATTAGTTGACACTAGTCTCAACAATGAATTGTTGAACTTGAACAACAAATATTTATAAACACAAATTGTTTTCATTAATGATAAAAATCATCCATGACTTGAGAAATGTCAAATCTCTCATTGATGAGTCCTTCTTGATGGTTTCTGGAAAATTCTTCAACTACCAAAATACTATATCAAATCTCAAATCTCGTTAATAACTAAGATTCATGAACACTAAGATGTAATCCATGTCTAATAATCAAGTATGAGTTTGATTAATCTTCCTGTTTATAGCAAGGCTAGAAAGAGTAGGTAATTCTTTTAGAAAGAATACATACATGGATATAAATAGACATTTAGCAAAGACTTGTAATAAAAGGATTTTCTCATACTCATATCATTGACTATGATGTTTATAATATTAATGCCATTGGCTATGATCAAACCTTTTCAAAAGTAGCTATGATTAGATCAACAAGGATATTATTTAACATAACCACATATTCTTAATATGAGATATGACAAATAGATTTCAAGAAAAACTACTTTTTAATATACATATACTTTAAGGTATTTGTATAGCTTGGCCTAGAGGTTTTCTTAATCCATGTTATCCTAACAAAATGTGTAAGGCTTAAGATCCACTTATGGATATAAAGCAAAAAATCTCAAGGTTAGAATCATCATTTTAATATGAAAACACAAGGTATGCTTTTATATCAAAATGAAGATAACATATGTGTTTACTAAGACCTAGTAGGAACATAATGATATTCCTAATCTTGTATGAATGAGACAATCATAATACAAAATATTCTCAACTATGTAAGGCTCTTTTGCATGACTCATAAAGTATTTCTAAGATGGAAGACTTAGGAAAGAAAAGATGCATGCATGGAATGTAAAATCTATGGAGGTATATGAATATGAATGTTAAAAGTTTAAATCGTTTTGAATATGTTGACAATATCTTGAAAGAGATCAACATAAAAGATTACTTTAGAGGACTCTTGGCATTGACAGTTGGCACTAATTTTGAGCTAGCCTCAAAAGGACCTAGCACATAGGTTTAAGCTAAACAAAATGATTTATAATCTATTTTAATGGCAAATATATTTATCATTTATGCCATATTATGCACAAGAACTAGTATATGATCATGCTATGAATATATCATAAGATACCAATTGGATACATGTGTATGTTACTTGATGAATATACATGAGATAATCAGTTTAAAAGAAGATATTTATGTAAAGGGCTACACAAAATGCCGACTTCAAAATAGATAGATATAATTATGAATTTATAATTGTGATTTGACTAATGGAGTTCAGCAAGGAGACCCGTTGGGACCACTTCTCTTTGCCCTTGTGTTGCACCCTTTCTTGCATTATATTAGAGACAATTACACGCTTCTTCTCTATGCATGGTACCTTGATGACGACATGCTTAATTAGAGATTCATAGGAGGTGGCCAAGGCATTTGATATCATTAAGGTGATTGGCCCAAAATTGTGCCTTATGTTGAATATCAAGAAACCCGAGCCCTTTTCGCCCTTGTGTGATGGTAGGAAGCTGCGTGAGGGGCTATTCCAAGTTGGAATTGAAAGGATGCCTTTATGGGTGAAACTTATTAGGGGATCTGTTAGTAGAGATGCTAGTTTCATTAGCATCTTAGCCATAAAAAGAGCTGAAAATGTTGTGACTTTGATGCGCCATCTTCCACGGTTATCTGACCCCCAGAGGGAGCTCCTTCTACTTTGGTCTTGTATGGCTACTGCTAAACTTTTCTTTGGTCAGAGGACATGCCAACCCATTCACATGGAGGTGGTGGCGTTGTTCTCTGACAATGGGTTACGCTTGGCGATTGAGGACATTGTGGTTTGTGGTGGCCCTTTCTTTGGCGTCTTTGGCGACATATAGTGACGAATTGCTTCCCTACCCATTACAGTTGGTGGTTTGGGTTTATACTCAATAGTAGAGGCTACCTCATATGCTTTTGTTGCCTTAAGGGATCAATTTTAGGTATTACAAGACTACATATTACAGGATCGCGGAATATATGGTATGGATTCTCTTCATAACAAGCTCCTAGATATTGACCTTAGATGTTTTACTACTAAGGACACCCCCTCCCCTAAATCACATTATACACTAGCGAGTCGTATTTTTAGTAAAATAGTTGAAGATATGGAAGTGCACTTTGACATGATAGTTCGGTAGAAAGTAGTTTTCCAGTGTTTACACACACCACATGCTCAAGATTTTCTTCTAGCTATCCTAATAGGTAGGCTTGACCAACATATGTCTCTTGTGAAGTATCGCACTATCCTCAAATATTGACTCATGATCTCAATATTCCTAGCTAACGAGATATGTCTGGTGTACTGCAAGGCAGGTTTAAACTCTTTCAGGAGAGCATGCAGTTCGTTGTAAAGAGCTCTCGGGGTTCAAATATAGGCATGATATGGTTAGGGATGTTTTTTCTGACATATTTAAGTGTGCCAAAGTTTCCGCCAAGAAAGATGCACCTATGAATTTCTTGACTAACTCGACAGAAGGAAGGTCAACCATACCCTTAGACCGGCCGATGTTTTAAGTTTTGGATAGGTTGGAGGGAAACACACAAGTATGAACCTTACAGGGGTATCCCATCTCGTGGGCTTGAGGGCTGGGGGTTTGATGACAGGACAGGCTGCATTAAAAGCTGCTACATTCACGGTCAACAAACATGAGAAATCGTGCATGGAAAATCAGCACGTGTTCATCCCATTTGCATTTGATACGTTTGGTTACCTTACGCCGGATGTGGTGGAGCTTCTTAATAGAGTACAATGGATCATGCATAGCAATGTTATATCCTTTAGGTCTGTGGATGTAGTCTTTAAAAGAATTGGCTTTACCATACTAAAAGGCTTAGTGGTGCAACTTGTTGCCCATTTTCCTGCTCGTTCATTATACGATGATAACTAAGATTTAATTATATTTGATAATAATAATAATAATAAATTTCAATTCATAAAAAAATTGACTTCATTATGGAAAGAAGTGTAAGCTTTGTTGGAATGAGGTCCAAGAAAAACATAAATGTATTGTCTACAAAATAAGAATACACTGCAACTTCAGAAGCTGAAATTAAATATGATTGGATGAACAAGATCATTGAAATACTATGTTGAGTCCCTACATTAAGGGATAGCTTAGAAATATTATGTGACTTATAGAGTATACTTAATCAAGGTAAGAAACTGTATGCCACATCAGAGAACCAATCGTATTCTCCAAGATATTTAACTATACTTAGTAGTAAAGTCAAATATGGAGATGATAATATTCACAAAATTCACAAAAATAAAATTTAGTCATGTACATTAGTAAAGTCCTTCTTTTTAAGCTAAGTATCAATGGTCCCACTTCAGTTATAGGACTTCATTGTTCTAGAAATGCAGTTTGGAGTTGAATTTATATTTGGATATTGACACATTAAGATAACAACTATTATATTGTTTTGATATATTAGGATATGTGAAGGGTTTTGAGCATTCTAACACTCCTAAGGTGTACATGCAACCCTAGAAACCTTGGATATATGTTTTACTAAGATACATGCAAATCTGATTTTTCCAAGGTTCTTAACCTAACTAGCATGGCATGGGGAACTTGAAATATCAAAGCTAGTAGAAGAACTTACCTTTCTTGTTGATTGGATTCCTTAAGAACTTTGTAAGCCTAGCACCCCAAATGAGATGCCTCAAGTGTTTCACACAACACCACAACTCTTGGAATAATTTTGAGAGAAGTACCCACACACTCAAAATCGGCTAGCCCTCTTGTTCTTCACTTAGTGCCGATTTTGATAGCCCATGGGGTCTTTATATAGTGTGTCACAAGTAGGGTTACACCATGTAAACCCTAATTGACATGGCTTTTCATTTCCTCCATGATCCATGGATTTTAACCTCCATGGACCATACATCAAGCACCTGATGGGTTTTAACCCAATTCAATAAACCATGGATCATTAGCCCACTATATAAGAATGGTTGATTTACATAATCAACCCCATATATTTAATTAGTCTCTTTTTGATCACCAAATTATTTCCAAATTAATTCTTGATCAATACTAATTAAATAATATTATTAATATATTAGAACTTATAATATATTAATAAACCATAAGTGTCCTTTTCTCATTTTGTCTATCCAAGTGTCATGATGCCATGCAACCCAAATGGACCATGCCAGCCGGGTCAAGTACATACCGCAAATAGTTATGAACTTAGACACCTAATCCAACAGTCTCCTACTTGGTAAGTCTAATAACTATAACTGCAAGTATGACTTCGGGAACCGTCAGCAATCATAGCTCTTTCAAAGTCTCGCGGAACTAAGATGACGTGCCATATAAGATAAGTGATCATATAATCCTCTACTCTCAAGATATCAGCCGGACAAATTCATGGAACAATGTCGTACTTATTGTCCAACAGTTCTTTTCCCAATTTTCGATTTGTTTGACATAGAACTTAATCGAACACATCAATTTAGTTCTAACCGGGCCCGGTACATAGGTCAAAATAAAATCATCGAGGGGCCCATATATCACTCCTAATCCTCTAAGGACTAGAAGGAGCAGATAAACTTTGAGTCATATGCTTGCTCTGCTACTTGTTGAATCATACACAAAGGCACGTTTTATAACATCAAGTTACCAATGCGTTTTCATACAATCAATGTATAACCAACTCATAGTCAATAGTTCATATCTCCAGATTTGAAGACTTATATGATATTACCGTCTCACGATCACCCGAGATAAATTTCATGAAGTGATACAAGTGAGCGTGGGTTGAATCCAATACTCGAATCGCTATTCCAAGAGTACTCATGAACACTGCAACCCCTTTTTCCCAGACAAACTGCAGACCCTTCATGACAGTCTTGCCTCATTACCTACTTCCAAAGTATGATTGACTGTGGATGGTTTGAATAATATGATATACCATAGACTAATTATTCTGGAAGTCAAAACATGCAAAATGAAATGATAGTAAACAATTGACAGAAGATAGCAACACTTTACTTATAAATAAACAACTTTTATTTATCATGGAGGAAATGAAAAGCCATGTCAATTAGGCATTACATGGTGTAACCCTACTTGTGACACTCTATATAAAGACCCCATGGGCTATCAAAATCGGCACTAAGTGAAGAACAAGAGGGCTAGCCGATTTTGAGTGTGTGTGTACTTCTCTCAAAGTTATTCCAAGAGTCGTGGTGTTGTGTGAAACACTTGAGGCATCACATTTGGGGTGCTAGGCTCAAAAAGTTCTTAAGGAATCCAAGCAACAAGAAAGGTAAGTTGTTCTACTAGCTTTTATGTTTCAAGTTCCCCATGCCATGCTACTTAGGTTAAGAACCTTGGAAAAATCAAATTTGCATGTAACTTAGTAAAACATAGATCCAAGGTTTCTAGGGTTGCATGTACACCTTAGGAGTCTTAGAATGCTTAAATCCCTTCAGTGGTATCAGAACCTAGGCTTGTCTTCTTGATATTTGATGCAAATTGTTGAAGAAAATCGAAATTTCTGCACTCTATGGGTTTTAGACCAATTCAATAAACCATGGATCATTAGCCTACTATATAAGAATAGATGATTAACACAATCAATCCCATATATTTAATTAGTCTCTTTTTGATCACCAAATTAATTCTTGATCAATACTAATTAAATACTATTATTAATACATTAGAACTTATAATATATTAATAAACCATAAGTGTCTTTTTCTCATTTTGTCTATCTAAGTGTCATGATGCCATGCAACCCAAATGGACCATGCCAACCGAGTCAAGTACATACCAGAAATAGTTATGAACTTAGACACCTAATCCAACAATATGATCATCACATCAGTAGTTGTTGTGTTCAACATTAACATGTTTAATACATGAATAATATTATTACTCTAAAATTTCATATTCAGTTATAATTGTGGGAGAAATTATGAAGTAATGCTAATATGAATTGAATTAGTTCACTCTCACCACATGAAAGTACGCAAGTGGTTGTAACGAAGATTCATAGGTACTTATCTGAGAACTAGTACTGAGCAGACTCGCATCAAGGTCGCCACATAGATCGTTCTTATGAGTGATACTTGATTAATAGGTACTATCTTTGTATCTTTAACACCTAAGATACATAGTAGTACTTAAGTGTAGGGAGTGTTGTGTTTTGATATAGTTAAATGTCAATTCTTAACCGGTAGTTATAAAATCCATCTTCATGTATGGTGTGAAATATAAAAAAAGGCTTATGTAGTCAAGGTGGTATTTTTTTTCTTCTTATGTATTGAGAGATAGACATCTAATGCACGTTACCCAAAGTTGAACACCAAATGAGATTGATTGAGATCCATGTCTCATGTTTAACAGGATGTGTGTAACAAAGTGATAACTAATAAATTTACCATGTACATTGATTGAAGACCCAAGTTTTTGCGAATTGGATGTTAATGAATGGAATTCTTCGTCGTGTGTTATTAAGGATAGTGAAATGTTGCTAGACATTCAACACTATCTATATCAATCTATGTCGAGTCTTGAGTAAGTGCGATATTGAAAGATATGTATGCCCAAGAGTCATTATAAAATGATATTGCTAATGACATAGATCCTATAGGGTCACACCTTATAGCAAGTTACTACTAATTAATTATCTATTAGAATAATTTTTTATTATTAATAAATACCAACACTTTTATTTAATTGGGAAAAAAAATAATATTTTACTAACTTATTGGGAATTATTTTTTTCTATCAAAAATAATAAAAAAGAAAAACTAGTTATATTCATATGGTATGAAAATATAAGTAATGTACAGTTTATTTAGGCACTTTAAGTAATCATCTAGTTGGCATATAACTATCTAGTGGGAAGAAAGAGTAAAGCATACACCTCCATCATTTCCCCTCTTATAGCCATGAATTTTAAAAGGTGAGAGAAGTGGTGTGTTGTGATCACTTTATTCATCCCATGTTTCTTACATGACAATACTTTAATATGATTAAGGTCATGGTGCATTAGGAAATTTAAAGGAGTATATGAAGAAAGCTTTAATAGTGAATTTGATTGATTTTTTTTTGGCTCATTTTCTCTTCTTTTGGATGGAAAATTTTATGGTTTTCCTTCTCCCTCGCTCTCCTCGTTTTCATGCAATTTGGTGCAAGATACAAGTGATTTTATGTTGGTTCTCTTCAATGTTTATTTGGTATAAATGTTAAAGCTTAAGAGAAACATATATACAAGTGAAGACTACTATCTTTTGTGGTATTTCCTTGTCTGGTGGATATATCTAGAGAGCTTCTACTTTGTAGCTTCATGTCATCCTCATCAACTTCCTAATTGCCAAAAGGAATCAAAGACTTCAAAGGTTGCACACATTTTCCTTCCTATGGTTGTGTTTTAATCTTCCTAAGCTTTGCAAATAGATCCTTGGTGGATAAAATTGTTTTAGTTTATTCAAATCTAAAAATGATTTCATTACTAATTACATCTAATTTGTCATTATAATTATACTGTTTTGAATAAAACCCCAATAGGTGGTAGCCGTTGTGGTTGTAACACTATCATTAAAGAACTGCAAGTCAATGGAAGACATGGTGTTATTAATGTTATACATGCAAATGAATACATTGTAATCTAAGCTTTTGTGGTCATAATGCTACTAGGAATAAGATGAGAGTCTATGTAATTATGATACCACTAAATAAAGGTTATTTGGACTTGGTAGTAGGTTATGTGGCTGTAAGTCTACTATGGATAGTTAATGGTTAGATTAACAACTTAATTAATTATCACCTAATTGTTATGGAATTTGCAAAATAACATTAAGGTGCTGTTTGTTTTTTGGAAAAAAAAAACATCTTCAAACCTCTTATTGTTGTGCGGCGCAGCACACGCGCAACACTTTTAATCTCGCAGTTGTTTGTTTTTAGAAGTCTTCTGAGTCAAAAACCTATGCGCGTGCTCTGTTTGGCACAACACTTGTACTGCCTCTTCCAACCTCTTCTTCTTCTTTTTTTATTGCTGAAATTTTGATTATATGTTGTTAAAATTTTATTTCACTTTTTTTTCGTTTTTTTTCGTTTATTCTTGTTAAATTTAGTTTTCGTTTTTTTATATTCAATAATGATAATTTCTTGATCAAATATCAATATTTTTTACTAAAATATCCTTATTTTTTTGTTGAAATACCATTATTTTTTACTGAAATATCATTAATTTTTACCGAAATGTTATACATTATTAAATTTTACATATTAAAAAGCTATTTTCGGTTTATAAAATTAGTTTATTTTAATTTGTTAATATCTGCAGCAGTATGCAGATATTAAAAAAAACACGCTTCTTATTATAGTCTGCAGTCGTTTGGTCCACCTCTTCTACTGCAGAGGGTTGAAGAGGTGGTCGGCAGACTTCATGAATTTTTGCTTCAGAAAATCAAACAACACCTAAGTACTAATGTATATTCAATTGTTTGAAAGTCACTATAAGGATGGTATTGATTTATAATTGATATATTTAGTTTTGCATTTGGTTTATGTTATGTTGGAAAGGTTAGTCACTAAGCTCATTATAGTTTATCCTTTTATTTTTGTGAGCCTTTCAAGTTCAGGTAGACTGGTTGAAAGATGCGAAGTTGGTAGCACCCGACTCGGATCATTGTATCAGTAATATATACAATCATTTTGATAACTTCTTATTCTCATTTGTAATACGAATGTACACCATATTAATATGAATTATGTTTTGAAAGTGAAATATTTTAGATGTACTTTGTAAAAAAAGTCGGGTGTTACAAGTTGGTGTAAGGGTCGTGGTTTAAGTGAATTAGGCATCTTGTAGTAGATGCCTAGACTTAAACCATAGAGTAAGAAGAAAATATGAGTTGACTATACTTTTCAGACACAATTTGGTCAAATAATAATCATAGAAAGGGAATGTTGTGACAATTGTAATTTAATTTCCTACAAACTGTGTTGCAGAGATGAAATTTTAACTATGTGGAGTAGCTTGTTGAATTCAATACTTATATGAGTAATTGCATACACTGCTTAAATTAAGAACAAATAGTTGTTAAATTGTTAATGGTTAGATCCATTAAGGGAAGTAAACATATTTAATCTTTTGTAGAATATTATGGTCATTCATCACTGGATTAGCGATAGTTTCCCATTTGGTGTTGTATACTGAGAAAATATACTTAAAAGAAAAGAGAATTTATGTAACATGTGTTTGAAAAGATTATTTATTATTTCAAATGTTATCTTGAGCAGAAAAGAGTATTTTGATTATTTGTAGAAATGTCATAAATTACTAAATCCTAATGATTTTTCTTGCAAATTTATATTGGTAGAAGTTAATATGATCTTAAAATTGACTTGGAAGAATGAAATATTTATTAATAATCACAAGATTAATGTATAATATTGCAAATCACCTAATATGTAAATCATATGAAATTTATAAAAAAAAAACTTAATGTGCTTAGCCTTGTATAGTTGAAGGCACGGTACAAATGGTAATATCAATAACAATATAAATATAGAAAAATGGATGGAAAATGAATTTGCAAGTATGGATGGATGATTTAAGTGAATTAGGCATCTTGTAGTAGATGCGTAAACTTAAACCATAGAGTAAGAAGAAGATATGAGTTGACTATAATTTTCAGACACAATTTGGTTAAATCATAATCATAGAAAGTGAATGTTTTGACAATTGTAATTTAATTTCCTACAAATTGTGTTTTAAAGATGAAATTTTAACTATGTGGATTAGCTTATTGAAATCAATAATTATATATGTAATTGAATACACTACATAAATTAAGAACAAATAGTTGTTAAATTGTTATATGTTTAGATCCATTTAGGGAAGTAAACATATTTAATCTTTCGCAGAATATTTATGGTCACTCATCACTGGATTTGCGACAATAGCCCATTTGGTGGAGTATACTGATCAAGTATACTATAAAAGAAAAGAGAATTTATGTAACATATGTTTGACAAGATTATTTATTATGTAAAATGCTATGTTGAGCGGAAAAGGGTATTTTGGTTATTTGTAGAAATGTCATAAATTTCTAAACCTTGATGATTTGTCTTGCAAATTTATATTGGTAGAAGTTAATATGATCTTAAAATTGACTTGGAAGAATGATATATATTTTTTAATAATCACATGAGTAATGTATAATATTGCAAATCACCTAATATGTAAATCATATGAAATTTATGCAAAAACTTAATGTGTTTAGCCTTGTATAGTTGAAGGTAGGGTACAAATGGTAATACCGATAACAATATGAATATAGAAAAATGGATGGAAAATGAATTTGAAAGTATGGATGGATGGTTTAAGAAAGGAAAATAAGGAATAAAAGGTTAAGTGGTACATAGCAGAAAATGTGACGCGACGGATAGGAAGTCACGACGCTTCCCGTAGTGACGATGCATGTGTATATGGGTCGCATTCTAGATCCGAGATGTGAATTTGAGTTACATATATCGAATAATGACAACAACATATTTCTGGGAGGTCCCAACACAAACATAGGTAACAAGACATGTATCAGAAGTAGATTAACATAGGTTACTTGTGACAACCCGAAATTTCCATTCTAATCAAACCATATCAAGCCAATAGAAGTAGAGCAGTTGCAGTGAAAATTCAGACTTATGGGATAAGTTTGGCAGTTTCAGGGTTTTACACCTAAGGAGTTATTAGGAGAGTGGATGCACTAGGATTTTGTGCAACACTGTAATTCCATTACTCTAGGTCATTAGAATCCATTCCGAGAATAGAAATATTTTCTGCCAAAAATCTCAGGACTATAAATAGAATTCTGAACCAAATTGGTTCATTAGTCGAATTCCAATTAGAGAAAAGCCAATTCCTCTCTCACGGATCTTCGGGTTTTCATCCCAGATTGTGAGTCCACTTTCCTAGATGTGTTTTAATACTTGTTATATGCTTAATAACATTATTTACATGTCCAAAATACAAGATCCGGGAGTTTACCGCCCAAGAACGTTCTTGGGGAGTAAACTCCAAAATCAAGTCTAAAGGCCATCTAGTCCCATTTCCTTGTTAGGTAACTAGCTTAGGATGTTATGTATGAGCATTAGAGACTAGAAATCAATCAAAACCATATACATTTTAGGAGTTTACGGCCAAGGATGTGCTCTTGGGCCGTAAACCCCTTTTTCAAGGGCTAAGAGTGCCCTACTCACCCCCAAAGGCTTGGACTCTATTTTAGGCAAATACCTTAATGTGTTTAGGACCTAGGAAACATAAGAAAAGCACAAGTATTGAAGAGTTTACGGCTAAGAGTGGTTCTTGGGCCGTAAACTCCCATAAAGGGGTCAAAGGACACCCTAGACACTTCCTTAAGCCAAGAGACAATTTAGGCATGTACCTAAATGAGTTATGGACTAGCTAAAACATTTAGAACCCCATGTGTGAGGGAGTTTACGGCCCAAAAGGTTCCAAGGCCGTAAACTCCATAAAATAGTACCATTTAGTGCCATAAACCTTCCTTAAGCCAAGTATTAAAGCCTAGAATTGTTCCTAGTTGTTATAGAGACTTGAAAGAACCATAAGAACCCTCCCAAGGGAGTTTACGGCCGTAAACTCCAAGGGAAAAGGGTCTTTGGGCCGCAAACTCCCCAAAGGAGTCAATATGGTGCCCAAACACTTGCATAGGCCTTGAAACAATTCCCACTAAGGTTGTAGTAATTCAATGTGCCATTCCAAGACTTGGTTGAGAGATTACGGCCAGGAGCTTACTCCCCTGGGCCGTAAACTCCAATGAATATGGTCTTTTGACCTTAAACTTCCATTAGGGGCATTGCACTCCTTTGTTGCGACCCATTAGCCTCCTAGCATTTGACCAAAAGTGTTGTCCTCGCGTTAAATGTTTATACTTGTATAACTAGTGATTAAATCTCTAATTATTTATATACATATGTCTTCATATGTAATTAGGATCATTGTGTGTGTCTAAGTCTTCACTTGACACCAAGCACTTGTCCGATCCTTCCGTACGATAACAGCCCGTTCAATTCCAGTCACTTACTGCAGGTGAGTTCATACCCCTTAACTAATGTTTTAAACTATTTTAAATGTTTTATGGGGGGGATACAAGTAGAATCATGCTACTTATTATTTCAATCACATGTGATTAGTAAGTAGGATTATATTACTTATTACATCAATCGCATGTGATTAATATACAGCATTCAAAAGATTTGGCTACTCATTAGCCGTTTTACCCAAAAGGTTTCCTTCAAAGGATTTTTTATAAACATTTTATATGTTTTAGACTACTTATTACATTGTACATCTTACTCTGTACATTGCCTTTCAAACTTATTTACAACTGTGTTTCAAACAATGTTTTCCTTATACTCAAAACTGTTTTCCCATACTTATGCCTTCAAATTGTTTTATAGATTGACATCAAGTCGATCTTTTCTTAAAAATAATACTTATATTTCAAATGTCTTACAAAACTTATTCTTGCTTTTATATTATAAATTGCATGTCTCTATATGTATAGTTATATAAGAAATGTTTAAAAGACTTAGGAAGGCTATCCACCCTATTTCCTTTTTCTCGATTTGGATGTGGTCTGGTGGGATATTGGGTATTCGTCCGAAAGTCGTTTAAATATTAGTTATATATCATGTGTACATATATAGTCATAAAAGGTCCTTCCAGTTTATCCTATGCCTTTGGGTAGCAAGGGTATACATCCATGTCCATACGTACCACTTAGATTACTAGTAAGCTACCATATTGGTAGTTTAGGAAGATACTAGAACAATTACTAGAACGTGATATCATACAATGAGTCAGTTCATTCATGAGTCAATACTTTCTAGAACATCACTGTACATTACATATACAACTATACTAGGACGAGAACATATACAAGTATACTAGAACGATTACATTACTATACTTGCTAGATAGAGAGAACACACATTATAGCTAGCACACGTAGAACCTTACAGTACTCTACTATAATATTTACATGATCACACTTATAGGAGTACTTTTGCATAGATATATCAGGAGGAGTCCTATTACATTTTATATGTATCGACTCTGTTATCAAATCCTCATTCTTACCTTTACCTTGTGATACAATCACATATTCGACAAGATAGAATGGATTTATTACCATAGTACCCAAGGATACAGTTGTGGGATTGACCATTCCTAAAATCTCTGTTAGCTACAGAGGTAAAAGTACATCCACGGATGTCAAACGGTTGGTACCATTACAGGTATACGATTAAGGGATTAACTATTCCTATACCCAGCTGTTAGCAACAGAGGTAAGAGTACGTCTACGGATGGCTTAAAGTTAACAATGATAGTTACCCTAGTACTAAAGGGTATTATTCAGGTTAGTTATATTATTACCTTTATTTTGTGACTCATTCACATAACCAAGGAGGTGAATTTTATTTAGGTATCCTAGTACCAAAGGATACAATTTCTTATAATGATAATAATAGTAACACAGTTAGGTCTTGGTAGAAGATTACAATGAGAACAGTTAAGTCTTGGTAGAAGACTCCTTTTGTTACTAATAGGAATCATAGGGATTTCTAGGGTTTTTCAAACATTTACAGTTGATCTACAAACATTTTTATACTTATACGAGCTTTCTTTCAAAACAATGTCAAGTCTTAAAAATTATAAGTTTTACAAATTAAGACACATTAATACTTATGATCTCACCAGCTTCAAAGCTGATACTCGCTTTCAAAATTACTTGTATCCTCAGGTCATCATAGACAGGTACCGATGCAAGGAGAAAGGAAGATGGAGCTTGTTCAAGACTTATCTTTCATTTTGATTTATGCTTTAGTGTTTATCAAAATTTGACAGAATACAATTGTATAATAATTATTTTATTAATGCAATGGATGATGTTGTTGCTTGTTTACTACTTTACATTGTTGTTGATATTATACATGACGTCCTCCGCCCCAGAACGTTTCCTCCATTCTTGGTTTTGGGGTGTGACATTACTTGTGATAAAACTTCATGATAGGAAGTGATGTGCATAGATATACCTACCTAGTTAGTTTATAATATAGAAAATTAGTTTATAATATAAAAAGTAAGCCAGGTATCGAACTCACTGAAAAATATTTAGCTAATAAAATAACTACTAAACATTAATCTAAAAACAATAACCAAATTGGGGTTTTATCTAATTTTGCAAATTCAGATTAACTTAACTATTAAATTAACTAAAAACTAAGCGAGCAATTACTAAAGACAATTGTAATCAAGATTATGAAGACACTTTTGTTTAGCTTTGAATCCCCCTTTTTCCTATAGTGAATGTCAATACATGGATTAATTAAGTTGGTTACCATTGTAAATATAATTAAGAATCTTGATTTAATCTCCTAATGTTTTCACCAATTCATGAACTACTATGAAATGATCATACAAAAGTGGACATAAAACTGATTATTTAAGGTTATTAGGATATGTAAGATATATCTACGATCAATTATCTATGATCAAGACAAATAACCAAACCCAATTATCATCAAATTATGTTCTCTAACACATTTAAAGTTGTTACCTTTCTTACCTATTCTAGGATTTGGCTAATCATAGGTCTAGCAATTTAATGATTATAAACAACTGCGTTGACAAGTTCATGCAATTAAAGTGATCATTCAACTACACATAGCTTGAATATAAGAAAAAAAGATTCAAACTTTTAACATGCTAGGTATTGATAAATCAAACACAAGCTAAACTAACTTCATAGAATCCATGAAAAGAGAAACTAACACATAGTTTTAGGGTTCATATAGTCTACACAAAATCCTAATGATTTAGCTCATCATTGTAGAAAATAAACAAATAAAAACATAAGAATTTAAACTAGACATGATCAATCTAATGCAAACTGAATGTATTGTGTGAGTTCTTGCTACAATCTTCAAACTCTTAATCTCTAATCTTATTCTCCATACAATGGTTGATTTTCTTAGCTTTTCCATTCCAAAAGTCATCTAAAATCTAAGAACTCTCTCTCTCTCTCTGATCATTTTTAAGTCGATGTAACAATCAATATTTATAGTTTCCTTAATTCTAGTCCTCACATCGTGACCAATAGGGTGTCACGACATGAACTTAGTAGTTATCTGTATTCGACAAGGAAACTTGATTCTCTGTGTGTGGGAATCTTTTAGGACACTTGTCACAACGTGAATAATAATGTCTCGCATCGTGAGCTTTACTCTTAGGTATAGAATTGAGATCCTTCTTGATGCCACGTCGTGTTCTTCATAATGCCACATCATGGGAGTTATTTTTGCATGATTTTCTCCTTTAAGCTCCAAGCTTCAGCTCCAGTCCTTCAAGTATCCAGCTTTTTTCGTTTTCAGTCCTTTTTCTTCCAGAATGTCCTTTTTTTGGTTACAAAATACAACTTAACTTGATAAGTACCAAATATCTTTGCATTTTACCAAAATATAGCTTAAAATGTAGTGAAGTAATGCCTAAATATATGTATAAATATGGCAATATTAGGAAGCAAGTGTCAAGAAAAGTTTGTTGCAAAATGCAATCGATGTGGGTTCGTGGCGCATTAACAAAATCAGTGAAAAAAGATACTTTATGTCGACTTATCTGTTATGCGGAAAAGGAAAAATTGGCTAAGAATGCATCGAATGATGATTGTTAAATTCTTAATCAAGTTAAATGATTTCTAGGCCGAAAATCATTGAAAAAAATGTTATGGGATAGTAAAGTTGAAACTTCTAGTAAGTGAGTACAAACTTGAAGGAGATAGTGAGTGGTTGGTGAGGCAAATGAGAAGCTCGAAGTAGAAATAGAATTTACCTCACATGTTGTTCAAGTGATCACTCTTTTAAGCATGTTGAAAAAGAGCATCGTGGAATAGTTGATTTACGAGAATGATAGTATAGATGACAACTAAAAGCAAATGTGTCAATTATAAATTGCCAGGATCGTTATTTCTTAACGATTTAGTACTGATCACCGCCAATGAACAAGGTGTAGTAATGAGTACATATGGGCTTGTTGCAAGTGATGCCCAAATGAATTATTATAAAAGACACATAAATTAAAGCATTAAATAAATCTCGATTAGCATTTCAAGGTAAATGACGTTACATAAGAAAGTGTATATAGCTACGGTGTAAGACAATGATAGTAAAGAAGATATAGTATTACATGTTTTTGTATGTAGCACAACTAAAATTAGGAAAGTGGGCTTAAAAAGTACTACTATATTTTCGGATTAACCCTATGGATTATTACCCGAATGACAAAGTGAACTTATTATTTAACTAACTCTTAAAGTTAATGTTGCTATGTATATGCCTTTTTGATTGATGACGTCAAAAATAGCGGAGATAGCCATACTGTGGCAAAGATGGATGAATTAAAATTTACCAACTTAGTCATTTTTTGGGGATAAGTGCATATTGTCACAGGAAAGACAGATGAGTTACTATGTGTGTGTATACTTATTACAAAATCGAGTAAGATATTATCATAGATTCGATATTCTTGTTGAGAATCGAGAATTTATCTAATTTTTTTTAAGGATGTTGTTCCTATTATAATTAAATTAAGAGTTGGGGTACTAGAAGTCGATATTTTAGAATGCGAACATTCCAAAGATTTCTTTGATAACCGTTATTGGCTTTTTGAATGTTAAGGATGTTGTTTGGATGAAGAATATTTTGTTGTTTGTGGATTGGCTAATTGCATTAAATGAGTATCTAATCAGTTGTGATAAATCTTAGAACTCCTTGAGAAAAGAGATTATATGCAGAGCTCTCTAAATTTGAACGATAGAGAAGTTTAGTTTCTCAAACACATATTAGTAGTTGGAGTGTTAAAGTTGATTATGAGAGGATTAAAATAATGAAGCATTGAAAACAACCGATAAATCTTCCGAGATTCACGATTTTCACAGATAAATGGTTGTTATTAGCATTGGTAGAAAAAATTTATTGATATAGTTTTCATGTGGATTAAGTTGATGAGACAGTTGAAGACTATAAATAGTTGAGGTATAATATGTAGTTTTTTTTTTTTTGACATTTTATCTAATCTTTGTGTAAAGATTTGGTGTTAGTGTTTTATAGAGGATGTGATCTTATTACTTATAATGACAATTTACGAATTGTCATGAATATGTGTTAGAACAAAGGATATGAGTAATTGTGTGCGTAATTGGATAATTGTAAGAGATAGATGTAGCTTATCTGATTTATGATTTAGAGGTGAATAGTGGTGTTTGCAATAAACTGGAAACATTATTTGTAAGTGGTGAATAAATAGTTGAAAGATAATGATTTCAAAATTTCGTATCATTAAACCAACATGACAGCGAAGGCATAAAGCCGAAAGTGACGATTTGTTTGAGTTGTGTTTGCTCGAATGGAAGAATTCTTGGTTGAAATGGAAAATGTATTATCTACTTAAAAGAGGGGAGGGGAGGGGGGGGGGGGGGCTAAATGGTGTTTCAAATTATTATGAAAATTGAGAAAAGTAGCAGATATTATGTATCATATCGAGTGTTCATGTGAGCGCCAGAATGTTTTGAAATATTTTATGTAATATGTTACGAAAGATTTAGAGGAATGATCATAACTTGCGAACTTGATGAGGAATTTAAGCATGCATGTTGTACATGCCCTAAAATGATTTTGTGGATGTAATATTTTAAAGGGGGGAGAGAGAGAGAGAGAGAGAGAGAGAGAGAGAGAGAGAGAGACAGACACAGAGAGAGAGAGAGAGAGAGATCATGTACTACTAGTTTCTTATATATATTATGAATGGTGTAATACATTTTATTGGTTGATTGAAGGGTTAAATCATGTATTTTACTAAAATTTACAGAATGATGAATGTAAGATGTATTGATGTATAGGCTTAAGAACACATAATGTATACCCTCTTGTTTTCGGGATTATAAGTAAGAGTATAGTCTTTTTTGGAAGACATAATCTAAAAGAAAGTTGTAGTTCACTCGATCATGAACGTGTAGATATAAAGATCATCAAAATCCGAGTTTGTATGAATAAGTTATGGTTGTCTGAAGCTGAAGCAAAATCTATGCGAGAATGCGAAACCACGACGGGATTTTAAGATGTATGTTGAGCGAAGTCGCATCTAAATTAAAAAAAAAATGATCAAATTTTAAGAGCTAAACTTGATCTTTTTTAGCACTTGAGGGTTATGTTCCAAGGGAGTGCGATTTTGGAGATTTGGGGCTCGATTTAAAAGGAAAACTCTAGACAAATTAAAGATTTGTTCATCATCACTTAAACCAAAGGTATAACTCCTTTGGGTCTTTCATATTTGCTTCTTCTTACTTCTAATAACATATCAAATTTGAGTTTTTGAATATTGATCCTTCTCACTCTTATAATTTATCTTAATTTTTTATCTTAAGAATAAACTAATGATCATATACTAAGATTACATAGTCAATAAAAATTATGGGCTGACGGTTGCCCCTATCAGCCACGGGATTTTAAGATATACACTAAGATCCGAGTTGGATTTTCACTTGTGTATGTGTTTCATACAAATTGGATTTTCATTTGGCTTCGATAATTAAACAAACACATACACAGGTGAAAATCCAACTCGGTTTCATACAAATTGTTTGGCATGTGTATGTGTTTGTTTAATTATCGAAGCCAAAATTTCGAATACGATTTCCGATCAAACCGAAACCAAATGAAAATCCAACTCGGATTCTAAAATGTGAGTTGGGTGGTCCGATTTTCAGGATAGAAACCAAATAGTATATGATAAAACAATAATGCAAAGGGATAGGAAAGGACATGATTATTCTCCGAAGTCCAAACTTCACATGCCAAACAATTTGTATGAAACTGTAGTAGATAACTCGTGAGCTTCTGGGTCCCAAACTGAAAATAATTATTTGGCGCTTTTCCCTTTGCTCCCTAATAATTTAAATGTGGCCCATCTAGATTTTTGGTATTTTCATTCATTCCAACCATGTGCGGAAGTTATAAAAATCATCCGTTTTTGGTACTTTCTAACCAGCCCATATTATGTAAGACTGTATCCACATTTGTACTTAGGGTAAACTGTTTATTTATATCATTACATTTGTCTATTACCATTTTACATATTAAAATAGATTTTCTATCCATAGATATATAATATTTTTTTTGATTTTTTAATGGAATATTCACTAATTTATACAAAAAAAAATGAGTTCTTACTATTGTATTGATGACTAATTTGGTGATTTTTTTTAATAAGATTGTTGTATAATTTTTGTCAAGAACCATTTTATCTAATAAATTGGTAAAAGTTAGTGTTTTCATAAATAAAGCGCTTAAACTTTTGTATTTGGAAGTAGGGCTTGTTCATGTTCGTTCATTAAGTTAGTTGAACAAACGAATGAACACGAATATATAAAACAATGAGTTTTTTTTTTTTGTTCATGTTCGTTTATTTAACAAATTACATTGTTCATGTCTGTTTGCTTATATTCATGAACATGATAAATGAATATAAACGAACAAAGATAAACAAACACAATTGAACATATATGAATATAAACGAACATATAAAATAGTAATGTAATAATAAAGAAACACTTGAACATATATTAACATTAATAAACTTAAGCGAATGAATGTAAACAAAGAAAATAAAGAACGTTTACGAACATAAATGAACGAACAAAATCATTGGTCATGTTCATTCGTTTAACTAAATGAACAGAAATTTGTATTCATATCCATTTATTTCTTAAATAAATAAACATAAACGGACTTCCTGTCGAACGGCTAAAGAACGGTTCGTCGAACGTTCGGTTCGTTTACAACCCTATATAAAAGTGTTTGTGAAAATTGATTTTGATTTTGATTAGTTAATTATTTGGGAGTTAAAAAAATCATTATTTCACGATCAATTCATTATTAAGCTACAACATAATTGATTTATTAAAAAAAAAAAAAAAAAAAAAAAAAAAAAAAAAAAGACCAAATATCATATCAACCTTCTCTTTGGAAATGAATTAAAGACTTTTATGGAAAATGAATTAAAGATTATAAAAAATTTATGTAACAAGTATTGTTGCTTCGGAAAACTTCATGGTACGTTAGGGAAATAACATGTTCAACTGGATGTAGCTTGATCAGATATGATGACCAAGTCTTCTGATCATTAACCGCCCCGTTCAGTTTGGACAAAATAAAAAAAATAAAAAAAAAACTATGTACATGCATCCCCGCACTCGTCATAATCATATGAAAAATGTATGTGTGTATAAACAATACCAATTACAAAATTCTTAATTTGATAAGTATATATCATTAGGCTGGTAGGTGCTATATTATACATACCGTACCTTTGAATGTCATACCAATTACAAAATTCTTAATTTAATAAGTATATATCATTAGGCTGGTAGGTGCTATACTATACATATCATACCTTTGAATGTCATGTTTTCCCTTACTCCAAATAATCGATCGATGACATACAACATTTTAACATATTTTTTAATTGAATAAAATGTAATTAATTAAAAATAATAAAAGGAAATTACTTCATTAATTAAACAAAATACATCATAATCGTTAATATGTGACGTCTAATCATCGTCACTCGACACGTCATCAAAATTCTCGTCCGAATCTCCTTCAAACATTTTCGATTCGTCATCTGTATCATCGAACAAGTCTGCTTCAACAAAATCGTCGACAATGGGATTCGTTCTAGCATTGACGATGTGTTCCACCAAATTAGCACGAAGGTTGTGGTGTTCAACCAGATCATATACTTCTCATATGTTCGCCATGTACGCCTCCGAACCAATG
The DNA here is from genome assembly GCF_051521515.1 of Lactuca serriola. Lineage (NCBI taxonomy): Eukaryota > Viridiplantae > Streptophyta > Magnoliopsida > Asterales > Asteraceae > Lactuca > Lactuca serriola. Next base: position 118,627,686 of record NC_136416.1, read on the forward strand.
TCAAATCCTTTGATATTTGGTAAATTATCATTCTCACTGAAGCGGCAAATCGCCTTCCCTCATCTTCTAAAACCATATTATGAAATATGATACATACACACATCAGACAACTTATTTGTCTGAGCTTAATAGATCATGTCGGTACTACGGGTATCTGTCAACGTTTCTTATGCCGCCTTAAACTTTAATCGTTTGTCATCATTTAGACATATGGATGATTTCACATATACTGCTAACTTAGAATATATTACATCAGTAAGGTAATACCCACGCTTGTATGACGTCTCATTTATTTGCTTAAAACGACACATCATGTAATTTTCCAAGGTAGATGTCGTTGAATTTCGGCAAAATTTCTTGAACATTGAGGTAGTTGTTGGCACCGGATGGACCAAAAAATGCATGTCGTATCCAAAGGTCATACGATGTCATTGCTTCTAAACTTATTGTCTGTTACTTTTGATAACCTCGCATAAATTGATCGTGCCACACACTAGGACACAATGACCACACCCAATGCATACAATCAATACTAGCAAGCATTCCACGGACTCGTGCTTGTTTTCATGTGTTGCATATAGTTGTTGGATGTCGTTAGTTGTAGGCTTGCATAAATAGCGGTCGCGATAGAGGATAATCACAGCTTTAACAAACTTGTATACACAATCCCACGTCGTTCTCTCTAATATCCTGAAATACTCATCCCATGAGTTTGGTCCAATGCTGAATGCTAGTTGACAATTTACAGTTGTACATTTTTGAATTGTGGAGAAAACTTTCTTGCATTTTCCATCAACCAGCTGCCGACAATATGGAAATCGATTTTGTATATCATCAACAATGCGTAAAAATAATACCACACACATCCGGAACCGATGCCTGAATTTTTCCATGTACACATCATCATTGGCAATGTAATCCTTCACAAGTTGGTTGTGCTTGACTTCACTATTTCTCCGTAAATGAGGATTTCTTGATTTTGAGCGTGGACTTTCGTCTTCATTTTCTTGCAAATAAGCAAGTGTTGTGCATATGACGTCTCCGATAAACCCCGCTTCCAGCAACGCCAACGTATCGGACGAAATGGACGAAGAAGAAGACATTTTGAAATAAAAAAATTGTAAAGTATAGAGAGTGTTTTGTGCTTTTGGTGATTTTAAAATGAGAAATGGATGTTAATTTATCAGAAATTTGAAACGTAAAAATAAAAATAAAAACCAACGCCTTGATTCCAAAGGTCAAAAGACTAAAAAGGTTGCAGCGAAAATGTGACGTGCCACAAGAATACCACACTTTTCATTTTAGGGTCGGTATGCTGTTTCCCACATACCGTACTTTACCGAGGTATACAGTACAAGGCGCCCCATATTGTCTTATAAAATTGAATCTTACCGCACACTAAATGAAGGCAAAGAAGGGCTTAAACAAACTTTAATCATATGTCTTGATGTGTGTTATGATGTATTCATTCCCTATCTTCAAATGATGAAAATATATGGGAAGTTACAGATATGACTTCTCTGATGTCTCCCACAAAAGTTTCAAGCAATGTTACTTCGCGTACTAAGCTTGAGAGTAAGAAATGTATATTTTTTATCGAGAATTGATATCACGATGTATATCATTCCAACTGTAAAACCTCTAATTATTATCACCAATTGCCTCCTTTAATATCCGGGCCAACAATTTTTTGACCGCTAGTTATAGTTGGGATGCATTTTTTTTATACATGTGTGTTTCTCAAGTAATCTAGCTTGGAACAATTTAACATCTTTAGTTAATATTGCACGAATCCTCCATGTACATTTTTACATGAGACATATAACCTTAAACATGTCTTTTCTTGATTTGACAATTATAATGTCAAATCTATCTTGAACATATTTCATCCCCACATATGTCATAAGTTCTTCTGTGCTTTTGAACAATAACATCTTCATAATATTTTGTGTTGGTCCAAGTGCGGTTGATAGCATTTCAATGAAAACATGCTCTAGTATTTGTATTTGGGAAGGTGTTGTTGATTTAGGGCGTGTTCGGCAAAAACTAGCAGGTAGCGGTTAACGGGTAGCGGATAGCTTTTGATTTTGGAGCGTTTTGTTGAAAGCTACTTCATGTAGCTTTTGATTTTAAAGTTTTTTGTTTAGGCTAAAAGCTAAATGCTCCCGTTGCCGAACGAGGTTTTTTCTTAAAAACTAGAAGCCAGAAGCTCCTAAAAGTTATGTGTCGAACACGCCCTTAAACCAAGATCAATTTCTCAATTACTTGATAAACATTAAATCAAAGAAGAAAAATACTTACTTGAATGAAAACATAATATTAGTGGAGTTGAAGGTGATGTCATTTTGATCCTACTAAACTTTCCAAAATGTTGTCTTTGATGATTAAATCTGATTGATGGATTTTGCATACAATCTTATGGTTTTTATATAGGGAAGGTTTAATTTGAAGGAGATGAGCTTAGAGACTCCCTCCCCACCCCTAATATGTTTATCTCATATTTATGTAATTAATAAATCAATTTAACACCTTATGGAAAAAAAATTTAGAACCACTCATATTTAGTCGTAATAGATAAATGTCAGATCCATCATACTATAATTTAAGTCTGGGGATCGAATTGGCATTATGATTAATTGTTAGGAACCTTGTGATTTGTTAAGTAAAATATTATGTGTCAGTTCTTGCTGCGACAGATAGTTATCAGGGGTTGCATTCCGCTGATGACATTTGGAATCTTCATGAAGATTCTGAACTAGATGAAGCTCTGAATATTGAAGATAACTTCTTTATGAGTTAAGGATAGTAATGAAGATCGAGCTTTCGATATAACACAATACTCCCTTTTAATATGGGATTTCTTTTCCTTATTTTTTTACTTGTATGTTAAAATCGAACTTTATTCTTTTATATATATATATATATATATATATATATATACCCTATTGTGTAAATGGTCATCGATCAAGCTTGTATACGTAATTAGAGTCTATTCTCTTATTATTTATTGGTTATTGAAACTATTCTAATCAATATAGTTTGGTTTCCACATTCTTGTTTGCATTTATGTGTTTTACTTGTTGAATATGTTGATTTGGGACCAACAACTAATTTTAGAGGAGTGTTTAGATCATCTAAACATTCTTCTCAATGGATTTAACAAGTTCTTCTTATTCTTCATCCATTTTTCGAACTAGTTCTTTGAACAAATGCCTTTTCTTTGATGATAAACAATTCTTGATGTTGTTAAGCAATACTATTATGGTTCTTGATGATGTATTTTCTAGGTTAGATAAAACATATTTACACATCGAAATTTCATACAAACAATTTATAGGCACATGGAACTTAAGGATCTATAACATTTTCTCATTTGTAACATCCCGTTTATTAAATAAATAAATAGATAAAATTAATATGAATAGTAGCCCTAAAATCCATAATTTGAGTGGGGTGTTTGGTATCATTTGGACTTAATATGAAAGGATTTATGGAAGCAGGGGCTAAAGAGTAAATTCTGGACTTTAGTTGAAAATAATTTGTAGAGGGAGGGGCTGCATGGTAATTATTGGGACTTACGTTGAAGGGTTTTTGGATGGATGGGGTTAAAAAAGTAAACTATAAACCTAGTTTGAAAGAAAAAGGAAAGGAGGGACTATTTTCGTCATTATGGAAATAAGTTTAAAGGGACCGGGTATATAAACCCATCACCTTACCGGGAACCCTAACCCTAAAGGAATACAACAGCCACCATTTCCCTTCTTCTATTTCCGACGCCATCACCGTGTTGAGGTCGCAAGCCACCGAGCCAAGTGCTGCTATCACCGTTTCTGATGTGGCTGAGGACGAAGACCGGCGATCAACATCGTTCACTCGGACGTGAAGAGGGACGAGTCATAGCCGCCATGTCGCTGTGGTTGCTACCGATAGAAGGCACGTCCATCGCCGAATGTTGCGTATAGCTTATTCTTCTCTCGTTTCTTCTCTGATTGTGGCTGCTGGCGTCCGACACTGCCGTCATTTCCCTACGGTGGCCTCCTACGGAGTTTTTGGTTGTCGTCGGTATTTCATGGAGAGCTCAGTCGGCGTAAAGGGGTGCGTGTTTTGGTTACATTCCGTGTTCATGATGGTGGTGCTGATTACAAGTTGTAGATGCATGTGTTTGTTGGCCGGTGACCAAGAAGAACCACCATGGCGACCAACCATGGTGGCTGCCGTCGGTGATGCCGCTGTTGTTGCCGCCGTACGTCACCGTGAGGTGGGTGGTTGTGTTCATTCCGAGCAAAAGACGTGCATTGTGTGCGTGTTCCAGTTTGTAGGCATGTGTCGCTTAGCCGGACTTCACAAGAAAGCCACCAACACCACCGTGAGGTGGTGGCTGCCACTCTCTACCGCCGCCTGCCGTCACAAAGTGGTTGTGTGTGTGTGTGTTTTTTATTTGGGTGTGTTATTTTTGGGATATTATGTTGTACCATTGTAATTGGCGATGGAATCATCAAAAGAAAACTCATAACCACCACCGTGAGGTGGTGGCTGCCGCCTTCCACCTCCACCGGCCACCGTGTTGGGTAGCGGTGTGCTTTTGTTTGTGTTTAGGTTGCTTTTGTGACGCTTGGACATAATTGGACTAGAACCATAACCATCATCGTGAGTTGGTGACCGCCGCCGTGAGCCGTCGTTGACCACCATTACCCGAGGTGGTAGTGGGTGGTGCCCGACTTGTTTAACCCTAGTTAACCTAATGAAATCCTAGTTGATCTAATGAAACCCTAATTGATCTAAAGACTTAGCTTTTGGGCCTAATTGGGTTGTGATTGGGTTGGAAACCCTAATTAGGGTTTAAAAAACCTTAATTTTGGATATATGGCTTTTGGAGTGTCGGGACCCACATCTTGGACAACCGGATTGGGATTATGTATTAAGCCCCGCCAAACTATATGATTGACCTAGTAGATTGATGGAATTAATGGATTAAGTCCTTAATGGGTTAAGTAATAAACACTTAACCCTAGTCGTCATTTTATGCGAAAACCCTAATCTTGTTTGGGCCTTAATTTGGACCTTTTTATTGGGCTTTGTTGATTGGGCTATTGATGGGCCATCCAAGAATAATCATATGGACTAGAATATTTAAATGGGCTTTAGGGTAAGGCCTATGTGAGGGGTTTGGGCCTAATTTGGAAAATTAGGCCATAGATGGGCCATAACTGGGCTTTGAGGATTATGAGAGGTTGGACCATTGGAATGCCAAATGGTTGGACTGGACTAAATGGTTGGGCCTTAGGGTAAGACCATGTAAAGGTTTGGGCCTAATTTGGAAAATTTGGCCATATGTTGGGCTTTGGTTCATAGTTTAACCTTTGGACCTTTGGATTGGGCCTTAAGTTTGAATTAAGCTAAGATGGGGGTAAAGTAGTCTTTTACCCCAAGCATGGACTTATGGTTATGTGTTGGAACCCAAGTATTAATTGGGTGTTGTTTTGTTTTTGACAATTCGGGAATCTGTCATCCAGCAGATGGGGGATTTGTCCGCGGGACTTCAGCGGTGTGAGGTGAGTTACCTTCCAGTATAGGTGGGTCTAAGGCACCAATGTCGGCCCACCAGTAGGTGATTATATTTGAGATGATTATCTTTGTGATAATTGTCTGGTTTGCCACTATCTGATATGTTTTATGTGCTAGGATGCTATGTTATTATGTGGTAGTGGTAGGGGTGAAATAGTCCCCATAACCGGTTGAAATAAACTAGAGGGTAGGTCGGGCACCCATATATATGTCTGACTGTATGTTTATGTTATGTTATTATGTGGTAGGGGTAGGGGTGAAATAGTCCCCGTAACTGGTTGAAATAAACCGGAGGGTAGGTCGGGCACCCAGATATGCCTGGCAGGGTAGGTCAAGCACCCAGATATGCTTGATAGGGTAGGTCGGGCACCCAGATATGCCTTGCAGGGTAGGTCGAGCACCCATTTATGCTTGACAGGATACGTTGGGCACCCAGATATGCCTGGTAGTATGTTATTATGTGGTATGATGGAGGAACTCACTAAGCTTCGTGCTTACAGTTTACAGTTTTGGTTTCAGGTACTATGTTTTCAAAGGAAAGAAGTCGGCTTGATCGCAACGCATCACACTATGTTTTTACACACATGAGATCTTTGGAATTACACTCTGATATTATTCTATGATAACATGTTTTAATTATTGACACTTTGGTATAGACTTGGGATGTTATTATGGATGCTTCTTATATTGTTGGTTTTATAATAACTTAATTAAAATGAAATTTTTGGTCTTGAATTTTGGGAAGTTACAAGTTGGTATCAGAGCCCTGGTTTGAGGGATTCGGACACACTCTCAGGTGTGTCTTGACTCTAGTCTAGGGTTTGAAATATTTTTACAAGAAATTAATTTTCTAAAAATTAAAATAAAGAGTTTTAATAAACAACAAGGAGTGTGATGCGTACAATTATCCGAGCTCAAGTAAGTTCTCCCCCATATACCCATACATGTTATGTTATGTTATGTTATGTTATGTTTGTTGGGTTTTTAGCATTCTAACACTCCTATGGTGTACATGCAACCCTATAAACCTTGGATCTATGTTTTCTCTATTATACATGCATATATTAACTATTCCAAGGTTTCATCCTAACTAGCATATTATGAAGCACCTATACTACAAAGTTCTAGTTAGATGACATACCTTTTGATGTAGCTTGATGTCTTCAAGCTTTAAGAGCTTAGCCCCAATAGTGTGGAAGCCTCAAATGAAATCACAAATCACCAAAACACCTTGGAAGAACTTGAGAGAATATGTATGCACACTAAAATTGGCCCACTCTTATTTTCACACACTTGTGCCAATTTTGTGAGCCAAGGACCCCTTTATATATTATGGAGGATTAGGGTTACATCCATGTAAACCCTAATACCCATGGCCTTTCATTTACATAGGATCCATGGGTTAAAAGCTCCATGGACTATCCATAAAAGCTTAGCCCAACCTAAATGAACTTGGCCCATTCCATATATATAAGAGTCCATATTTAATTAGTTCCTTTTGATCACTTAATTAATTCTTGATCGATACTAATTAAATAATATGATTCCATATTAATATATTAGAACTTATAATATATTAATATAAATCATAAATATACTATTCTCAAAAGACTATCCATATAAATTGCGTTGGTGAAGTGCAACCCAAATGGACCATGTCGGGTCGGGTCAAGTACATACCAAATATAGTTATGGACTTAGACATTAATCCAACAGTCTCCCACTTGGATAAGTCTAAAACTATTGTTGAGTATGACTTCAAAACCTCATTGGAAATCGTAGCTCTTAAAGCCATTGTCGAACTCTGACCTTGTCAATGACTTGTCCATTAGATAAGGGATCATATATTCCTCCATTCTAGATATCATACGGACTGAGACATGGATTATAATCATTCTCTCTGTCCATTTGTTGTTTCCCGATTTTCGATTTATGATGACTGACTGATTGAACAAATCAAATCAGTCCTGGCTTGGCCAAGCACTCACATGTGTCATCGCTAAATCATCGAGGGGCCCACAGATATCGCTTTTATCCCGAAGGTAAAAGGAATGCATAAACTTCGACTCATATGGCTTGTTCTGCTACTTGTTGAATCATACACAAAGGCACGTTTTATAACATCGAGTTAGCAATGCGTTTTCGTGCAATCAATGTACTATCAACTCATAGTAACAACTCATATCTCTAGGTTTGAAGAATATAAGATATTATCGTCTCATGATCACTCGTGATAAAATCCATGAAGTGATTCAAATGAGCACGGGTTGAATCCAATACTCAGAACTTATGAGCAGTCATGAGTGTTGTAGCACCACTTTGTCCACCAACTTGGACCTCTACAAACCAACCCATGATAGTCTTGATTCATATCTACTTCTAACGTATGACCGACTGTGGATGGTTTGAATAAATTAATCATTCAGGAAGAGCGACTTAGTTATTCTGGAAGTCAAAACATGCAAAGTGAAACCCAAGAATAAATGAATCAAATATGGTATCAAACCCTATGAATATAAATAAACACTTTTATTTATCACCATATTGATTACTCATTATTCATTATTTCGGTTTTATCAACTTTATACTTGAATTAAAAACACTAGTTGTCCCATGCTCCAAGCATGTACACTATGTTTTTCTTAAACAATAGTTTTTCCATACACCAAGTACGCACTCTATGTATGTCTATGATCCTTACTTTGTGAACTAGATCGATTAAACATAATTTCAATGATTCTCTTTTCACACTCCCAAATCGTTATCGAAAAAATTTAAGAATTCCAAATTCCTATCATTTATCGAAATCTGTTTAGATTTTAAACTTATATGCACTGAATCTCTTGTAATGATCATGCACAAACTCACAACGACTTGTCAACAGACATTACAGAGTATTCTAATGGAGATCAACTCCATGAAACAAAGTCTCATATTGCATTAAGTTTTCTAACACAAATAAATTCCACCTATGAAGATAACTCCATATTCCCATCTTGACTATCACTTCTAAACAAGAGTTGCCTCTTTTCAGACTATGTCAATATGGTCCTTCCAATATTAACAGTATACTTCCAACTGTCCTTGAGCAACCAATCTTTGGTAAAACCTTATATTGTCCTCGACAATTGCTTAATCACTTTAGTCATATCCAATTCTAAACCATTTCCCTCCTTTATGCCCCAAGGCATTTGGAAAATTTAGAAAGGATAAATATTATAGCACATGTAATCGATCTTGTACCCAAAGCAAATGGGACACGATTCATGATATCTCACATAAAGACATGATTCTAGACCAGTCTTTTGCTACAATATTTTTATTTGCCATGTTCTCAAAAATTTGACTATGAAGAGGGATGCCGTAATCATAATCGAATTTTGAGAACGCAATATATAGAATTTCCTTAAGTTGAACCAATCCAACATGAAATTCATATATATACATTCTTGACTAAAGATGATTAAGGTCTCAATCTAAGCCTTTAGAACTGAAATGAAGTATATCCTCTCCCTTAATTATAGCAAAACAATTTTTTCATCCCTTGCAACTTCACGAATTGAAACTTTTGTTTTCTATAATTAACATTACTAACTTGCAATACTTATCATATTTATCATGCTCCCACTAACATGATGATTATTAGCATAACACTTATGCTCCCACTAGCCTTGACATGTATCCAGAAATTACTGGACTTCTAGAAATCAAAACTTTATTAACTTTCTTACCAAAGTTCAAATTTCTGATACTAGATTGCTTTGATAAGACTTTATCAAAATCATACACCTCCCCTTAGATAGCTTATAGGTGTGTCTAAACAAATTCAGAACTATGAAAAGGGATGTTGTAATCATAGTCTCAATTGTTTAGACCTTTGCTTCATAAGTCCATGTTAGTGTGTTGGTTAACAACGCAGGCTCCACTAACGACTTTGAGAATGCAAAGATTTCTATCTACTTAAAATCTACTTGGTGGAAGTGTTTCCTCACCATCACTTTCATGAATCGGAGAGAAACCTTATGACCCTTAGATTTGATGGTATATGGGTTCTAATCCACGTGAATTTGTTAAACCATAATCACAAGACTAGGTTAGTGACAAATCCAAACTCATATGGATTGAACTTGTGCAATCTAAACTTCTTGCCACCTGGCAGCACAAGGGCCTGCCAGTGCTTCCAAGTTGTTATGCAACCAATTGAGAACTCTAAGAACTCCTATGCAAAGCTAACTTTAACTGGAATGGGCATAGAAATAGAAATATGTCAACACGATAGGTTATAAACCTCACATTGTGTGCTAGTTTTAAACTATAGGCTTTTTATTCTTGATTAGATCTTGAAATACGTTTCAGGATCTTTAAGATTCCCACTGTCCTCTTGACATATAAGACTATCTTGTCAAATATTCAAGAGATAGCTTAGATTCTTTATCAAGACAAACACTTCACACAATTGGTCTAAGTTGGTCTTTGTTTTATCCAAAACATCACAACTTACCAATTTCAAATGTACAAGAGTAGATAACCTTTTACTCTTACATTTGACTAGTGTTAATAAACCTTCTTTAAGATATGTCACTCAAGTTACAATCTTGGAGTATGACTCTAAGAATTGTTTTGGAACGAAGTATGACTCATCTTTTTGATTTAACCATTTCAACAATTCATGACTCCTCTTCTTAGTCATAAAAATGCACTAAGATGAACTTAGAGGATCAATTGTGATATGGTATCTTAATCATTAATATGATCATAAACATGATACTAAAGTACTCTCCCATGTTTTCAGATTTGAGAAACTTTTATCTTTCTGCCAAATTTGATTCTTCTCATTCGTTCTGCCATACATTGAAGTATTTTTCAATGTTTCGGAATTATACTTAAACTTGTAAGTATAACCATATTTACTAAGATTTTAGTAAATCATGACGAATATTCTTTGTGGTGGACCTGACCAGCACACACCCAAGTGTACCCGATCCCTTTGTACTTCCCTTGACTAATATATACATGTGAACAAGGAATTAGTCTTAATTTTCCAAAGATGAAAATTCTCATTCATCATACTATACAACTTGCATGATTCCAAGTTTCGGTCCAATTTAAACTTGGGTGATGAGAATCTTTCCTTATTTGTTAAAATTAGACACTACTAGAGACGAAAGAATCAAATCCATTTTCAATATTGCTATCAATGGAATCTTATAAGCAACAATTTTTCCACAAATGCCACTATAAGGATACTTAAAATAAATGAAATCAAAATTTTCCTTTTATTTTAAAACTTTGCGGAAAAGCTTATCCTTACACTCCATATGAAAACCTTGTTGTTATTTATACCTAAGTAATATATCATAACTCTTAAGCAACAGCTCAAAAATTCTAATCACCGAACCATGCGATCGAAATCCATCTTCGCAATCAGAATCAGCATATACTTCATTTAAGTTTCTTTACTTTTCTTTGATTCTTAAAACATCAACATGTGACCCAGTCACATCATGTAATAAGAATCTCCAAGTAGGAACTTAATAGAGTTAGACAATGGACTTTACCTAAAATAAAGTCAAACTTATTGACTTTACCATCCTTAGGTAAGTTTGGCAGCTTCGTAACCAAATCTCCTTCCTTTGGCAATAGAAATAGATGGAACCTTAGGTAATAGTACATGAGACTATCTCAGACTTAGCCTTTCTCTTTACCATTTGGTCAACCAAGTTTACTATGGCCAATCCCTTTCCATTGGGAAGAGAATGCTTTTCTGGATTTCCTATGTCACTATTGTCCCTGTCCATAAAGTTTTGGGAAGTTGATCTCCTAATCAAATTTGCTTTACTAGTATACCAAATCATTTCTGATTTAGCAGCACCAAGCAAATAGATAAGATCATTAAGGGTCTTATCATAGTCTGTTTCATAGGAGTCCCAAAGGAACTCACTATGTGACTTCGAAAGTAATTGAACCACTAACTTTCTCAAGACTTTGACACCCAACTCTCCCGACTTGTCAGTATGTGACTTCATCTCCAAGATGTGATCACACCTAGACCTTGCCTTGCCAATAGGGCTTGAGTGACCTTGAACTTATGGGTTAGGGAGAATAATTGGAGGAGGTGGAGGAAGTGAAGTTCCAAGAGATTTGGGAAGATCATAGATGTCTGAACTAGACATATTTTGGGATATATTCAAGTTTAGTTTATTTAAAGTCCTTAATATAACACCCAATATGAAATATTAAGGCTAGGACCCAACAACCTATTTATAACTGGAAGAGGGATGCCGTAATCCAAGTTATAAAATAGTTGAAGGTAGGTAAATGACAATTTACCAATTTCCATCATGAAAAATGAAATATAATTAAGTTTTAATTGGATTTGAAACTCCTAGATATTTTGAGATACATTAAACTTTCAATGGCATGTTTGAATCTCGATTGTGCCCTCTCAAGTTTGTGACTGGGATGCCGAGTATCACAAACAAAGTGTGAATAACCATGAAAATATACTTGGTACCCTTAATATTTACCCCTCAATCGATGTGTCAGTTAACCACACACGCTCCACTAATGCTATGATAAACATTAAGTTACCCTTTGCCTACCTTGTTAAATCAAACTAGTGTGTCGGTTAACCACACATGCTCTACTAACTGACTTAAGAAAGTGCAAAGTGTAATTTCATGGGTTAGCACCAAATTTACATTTTCCTAAGTAACTAAGATTAGAAATTGATAAATGATTAGCTACTTAGTATTTATCATTAATACTTTTAATGAAGGCAAAATTATAGTCCTTGTCCTACCCATTCGGCTAACGACCCTCCACCAGTCAAGGAAGCGGTGGGTGATAGTGGACACCCATTAAACTGCCATTTTATAGGCAGTAACCTTATACCCCCTCTTATAGACCGGCTTCATGAATGAGGCCTACTAATGGTAAGACGACTTGCTCTTATACATATATATAAATATTATTAACTTATAATATTATAAAGTATAAGGGTTGAATTTTAACTTTTAAAATTCTAAGTGCTTAACTTGGAATTAAAGTATTCATGGGAAAACTTTACAAATTCAAAAACTTGAGGACAAGTTTTGAAACTATTCATAACTTATGAGTTTAATGGTTCATTAAAATGAAGACTCTTCATTTTTTATGTAACCTCTTATTCTTTAATAACACTTTTAAAGAAGTGACTCTTAAACATCCATAACTTGAGGACAAGTTATGGAGTCATAATACTATTTAATGAAAAAGACTCTTCATTTTTTTTATGTAACCTATGACACTTTTATGAGTTTTAAGATTCAAAAGTGTGACCTTTTATGTATTGAGGACAAGTTACAAAAACACATTTTATGAACTACCTCTAGATTAATTAGGATTGAAAACAACTAAAACACAATTTTTTCCATTAATCTAAACTAACTCATAAATCAAGGAAACACAAAAAAAAAAAAAATTGGATTCCATAACTTATGGAGTTTAATGTTTTGTTTTATGATGAAACTTTTCATGTTCCATAACTTAAGAACAAGTTATGGAACTCTTTAAAACATTAAGACCAAGTTTTGTAACTCCATAAAAAATTGTGAATCAAATTTTTTTAAAACATTTTCATATCCATAACTTATGGAGGTTTCAAAAAACTCTTTAGATCAAACTTTTAAAACTAATAAAATAATCATATCATTTTATCTTTTACTAAATTTGACCTAATTCAACTCATATAGCAAATGGTTCAAATTTTACAAATAATTAGTTATTCACAAAAACAACTAATTATCTTAAAATTTGACAAACGTCATGTTTTTTTTCCCCTTTTTTTTCAACTTTGAAAATAAAACATTTGCATCAATATAACAAAAAAACAACCCATGGCTCTGATACCACTGTTGGGTTTTGAGCATTCAAACACTCATATGGTGTACATGCAACCATATAAACCTTGGATCTATGTTTTCTCTATTATACATGCATATATTAACTATTCCAAGGTTTCATCCTAACTAGCATATTAAGAAGCACCTATACTACAAAGTTCTAGTTAGATGACATACCTTTTGATGTAGCTTGATGTCTTCAATCTTTAAGAGCTTAGCCCCAATAGTGTGGAAGCATAAAATGGAATCACAAATCACCAAAACACCTTGGAAGAACTTGAGAGAATATGTATGCACACTAAAATTGGCCCACTCTTATTTTCACACACTTGTGCCAATTTTGTGAGCCAAGGACCCCTTTATATATTATGGAGGATTAGGGTTACATCCATGTAAACCCTAATACCCATGACCTTTCATTTACATAGGATCCATGGGTTAAAAGCTCCATGGACTATCCATAAAAGCTTAGCCCAACCTAAATGAACTTGGCTCATTCCATATATATATATATATATATATATATATATATATATATATATATATATATATATATATATATATAAGAGTCCATATTTAATTAGTTCCTTTTGATCACTTAATTAATTCTTGATCAATACTAATTAAATAATATGATTCCATATTAATATATTAGAACTTATAATATATTAATATAAATCATAAATATACTATTCTCAAAAGATTATCCATATAAATTGTGTCGGTGAAGTGCAACCCAAATGGACCATGCCGGGTCGGGTCAAGTACATACCAAATATAGTTGTGGACTTAGACATTAATCCAAATATGTTATGTTATGTTATGTTATGTTATGTTATGTTATGTTATGTTATGTTATGTTATGTTATGTTATGTTATGTTATGTTATGTTATGTTATTTTATGTTATGTTATGATATGAATTGAGAACATGTGAAGTGCATTATAGATTAGGGCTAAGGATCTAGGAAGGATGCCTTATATGCCTATTATATGTGTTTGTAGACCTGCATGCTAGTACTGATCAGTCAGTGATAGGATGGCCTATTCAGGTTATGCCTAATTGTATTAGCCTTTTAATTGCATGTACAAATTCCTGATTTGGGGATATAATGGTTTGATTGGAGTATGATGGTTAGATTTTCCATTGTCTAAATGTTGTTTGCTTTATGCTTTGTGGGACTCTTAGTGATGTGGGTTAGCTACTAAGTGAATATGATAAGTCACATGGGACACAGGCCGGATAATCTCACAGTGATTGACTTGACCCTATTGCGCATCTCTTGTTTGAGTCCAACCGTTCTAGGGATGGGTCTTTTACTCGAAGGATTATCTGATCTATGTTGCAAGTGGCTATATTCATGAGGTAGCTAGTTAACATTACTGGGAATCTTTCAGTAGCTGAGGATTGGGTGGGTTTGGGAACCTAGGAAAGCCTAAGATATGTTTCAGTGGGTTAGTAGTGAGGTTTAGTGAGACTTGGTCGCATCAGTTTGAGGAAGTGTCTTTGAGGATTCCGGAGGATTGCTGAGGAAAGTATGGATAGGTGTGGAAGGTAGTATGGGGCCCGTACTACTAAAAGTACAGGACCCATACTCAAATCGGTGAGAGTCATGGAGAATTTGAGAAGCTTCAGGGAGGAGTTTGTGACCCGTTTTGGGGACAGAGCAAGTTCTAACTGTTGCAACTCAGCCATTTGCAAGTGAGCTTGTGAGCGTGACAGGGTGTCAGACCCTGGAGGATATGACTGTTGGAAAATAACACATTATTATGGCCTTAGGACTATTTTGTAAGAGTTAGTACATGTTAGGTATACTTATCTTCAATACCATAATATTTGCCATAATGACATATCAGGTCCCTAGGCTTCAATGTTTGTAGTATGATGGATATGACAACTGTCCACAATTTAAGGGGCTATAATTGTGTGGTTCCAATCTCTTTTCCATAAGGTGCAAATAAAGAACTTAAAATACGAACGATCAGGAGGAAAATGAAGAGCCTTTAAGTTATTCTCCTACTCCTTATATAACACCATGATCGTGCATTCTATCTATCCATCAGAAAATTAGCAAGGCACCATTATGTAAAGGGAAGGAATCATCTTCTGCATCATCCTCGTCAAATATGACATTATCAAGTAAGTATAACTTCTTGATTTCAGTTTTCATTATGTATGTATGACATTATGAAATTGATCCTGATTGTGTCTATAAACTCAATATGTGGTATCAGAGCATGCGTTTAATTGTCTGAATCTAATGCTTTATTTTAAAACTATAAAATCTAAAAGCTACACTGTTTCTTTAAGGTTATCTGCTTAAAAATACGATGATGATGAAAACTAGATTTTCAAAACACAAAGTTAACACATATCCATATACTTTACAGTTGCAAAACGAAAATTCGTATATAGATTTATCTGTGCCTAAAACCTTTTTCCCTGATTTCAAACCTTTCATTATAATGAAATGATTCCAAATCAAATCAACAACATAAATTGCATGAGTTATTTTCTTTGCTCACGAATTCACAGAACATGTGCGATAATTGATATATATATATATATATATATATATATATATATATATATATATATATATATATATATATATATATATATCCTGATGTCATCCCAGTCTACATAATTGAATATGAATGGATCAAATGACGTCGTCTTCTGCCCGTACAACTCCCACCGTTTTGTTTCATATCTGTTTTTTTAAGGGGTATTTGTTTATAGATACAGGAAACTCGTATGCCCTAAATCCCTAATGGAAACTGTGAATGGGCCAACCAAGTAAACAAATATCTAAAACTACCATGGGCTTTTACTTCCCTGTAATTATATATATATATATATATATATATATATATATATATATATATATATATATATTAAAGCTCATGGGACGTTTCAACAGGAAAGTTTTGGGATTCATACTTTGGCCACAGAATTGTATTTTTTGTCACTTCTGTCACTCGACTTTTTTCCCAACTTTCATCCTTTTTTATTTTCTTTTGTTAATTGGTTCCTGAGTCATTGTGACACGTGTTGCTTTGGGTTTTCTTTCCTATCCTTTTTACTCTCCTCTTTACCGCCTTGCCTTTGACTCAACCGACTTTCACCGCTTCCATTCTCTTTCTCTTTCCTATTGTTCCTTCCGATTACTTGCCTACACACACCCCCATTCTATAGGCTTCATCTAGGTTTCTTTCCCATTGTCATTGTTCTTTTCTATTCTCTTCCTCCACCATCTATGTTTAGTCGTAGGCCAGCATATCAGTCCCTGCAACTCCTTCTGAATACGAGCACTAACAAACAGGATGGCTCGGGGAACAACGGTTGATGTGGGAGGACCAACGGTCGATTGGATAGGAACAAGGGTGGGAGGGTTAGAGAAAGTCTCTATTGGATGAAATCAAGCCTCTTAAACTTCACATTGATCAGATATGTTTACTGGTGTTTTTCCTTAATTTTTTAATTTGATTATAAAGATAGAATTCTTATTCCATTCTATTCGTTTTTGGTTTTGTTATTTTTTTCGATTTCATCATGTTTCACGTTGAAAAACATGTAACAAAGAGGTCAAAGTCGATACCTCTATGTTGTTGTCAGGTGACGGTAACAAAAAAAAAAATATGAGTGCAACCGCCGATGGTTACGGTGCCGACCAGCGGAGGGTGCAACAATGATGGATAGAAATTGCCCAACCAATATCGCACTAGGTAAGTTCTATCCATACTTCAGCACTCTGTTTAAATTGAAAATGATATATCTTTAAAGAGTTTCATTTGAATCAAGGTCGAAGCAGGAAGAGTTTATCACACCTGTTGTGTGGGCGTGAAGAATATGCAAAGACGCAGACAATATCAGGGCAGGTGATTGGCTTCATTCATACCTAGGAAGACGATTTAGTTATACAAAGTCACTTGATTTTCAGATTTGAAAGAAACTTTGATGTTGCACATCAACTGCTCGATAAAATTCTTGAAACATGTTTCTAAATATTTTTTTGCAGTCTGTTATTCAAGGTAGGCTTGGTCTTGGGCATGACAACTTTTTCACCGTGTTTATGATGCTACTGCTTTTTGCTTGTCAAATGAAAATGAAAAAACTGAAGGATGGTTTGCTTTTTCTGTTAACTGCAGGTCATGTCAATGCATTTACAGAGAAAGTGAAATTTAATTTGATCTATGTGACAAATGATGCTAAATTGCTGATGATCAGGTTAATTTCCCGACCGATATGCTATTTCTGTACTTTAATTTCTTGAAATCGTCATTCTTAGTTCCGTACTGCTGGATTTCTTTCTGAATTTAAGAACGTAAAAGGGAAAGCAATTGATTTGGACAACAATGAGTTTCTAATCTTTAAGGTTTGGAAATTCAAAAAACTAAGGAACGTTGTTTTTCATGTGTTTATTACAAAATTTTGAATCACAGTTCTCTAAGTTTTTCAGTGTCAGCTTCACAAGTTGTTCATGAACCCAAAAATCAACAATTTAATGAAGAAAGATGTGATTTTAAAATTATTTCGGCAGCGGATGCGATGAACGAGGCAGATAATGTGATTTTGAAGAGTGCAAATCTGACCAATTGGTATTAAACTAATTTATTTTCCACATACCATACTCATAACCAGATTGAAAATGGAATTTGTATGAATGTTTGCAACCAGGAAGTAATAGTCCCACATTTAATTGTCCATTTTGACACAGCTTCACATACGCACTGCTGATCGAGGGGTAAAGCATGGAATGTTGATGCAAAAAAAGTTGTTTGTGATCTGAAGCTGATGACTATTTGAAATGCAGACTTAATATAGTACACCTTTGCCTTATTGAGGTATATTCTTACCCTTATTCAACATGATTGTGACATATGCTCATAATTTACTTATTGTATTTTAGAATGTTTTGGGTTGCTTTGCTTCAGCCGCAATTATACTTAGGATAGGAAGAATTACAAGGTCAAAAAAGGCAAGTTCAGACTATGAAACCGAAGAATACAATTCAGTGACAAAACAATGTTAAATTTGTGACCTACTTTCAGCAAAGGTGCAGCTACATAAGAATTCAGTGACAAAATTAACCTTTTTTTTTGCTGATTTTTCTTAAATGAGTTCATTACAATTTATTTATAAATGATAATAGGTCTTTTTTTTTTAGAAAACTCTAAATTTTCAACCCATGCGAAGCATGGACTCTTTCCTAGTTATGCATAAAAGGAAGAAACAATTTGTATGCCTATTTTTTATTTATTGTTTTACGATTTAAGTTTTAAGTAAAATAATATACGTTTGGAACAATAAAAATTAGTTAGCCTATGGATAAAATTTACCTTTATCCTCTCAATTTTATTGAAAAAATATATAACCGTATATATGCCATTAATTTGCTTTAGTTAAGTATTATTTATGGGTAAATACCATATCAATCATAATTTTCTATCTTATTTGTTCACTTTTAATTTGCCATAAAATAAAATTATCGACCTCATTTAATTAGGTGATATTATGTCAGACAAAACCTCTTTCATTTTTGAATGAATATTTTATTACTTGATTTATTTTATTACTTGATTTATCTTCGTCAAGTAAGAACTTGTTTTTCAGTCACAAAGGTTTGCAATTTAAATAACCATATGTATATTGTTTCTTACTTGATGATATCAATTCCAAAAGAATATAGGATTATTTGATTACTTGATTTGGCTTCTTATTTATGAACTATATTCGTGTAAACTAAAGGATTGGATATAAATTGTTTCATTTGCCAATCTAATAAATGTTTTCTAATTGACGACTAGTTCATAATCATTTATCTAATTAGCTACTAATTTATAAGCTTGGTAAGTTATTTTTATTATTTTCTTTCAATACCAACGCTAAAGTGGTAACTTTAATGTTAAGCATGAGTTGCTGGACCAAAGAAAGGTCACTTAAGTTTGACATTAGAGTTGATTGAACCCCACATTAAACAATTGTGTGAGTTATTGTTCAATGAACCCAAAGGCTAATTGGATGACGACTCACACAATGAATTTTAGAATAATATGCATAATTATTGTATTTCTGCCCAAAGGTGATTGCAATATTTATGTAGCGAACTATAACATTTAGGATGCCATAATATTCAATTATTGGTCTAGCCAAAGCGAAACTGATACTTGAGTCAGGTGTCTATATGACTTATTATTTTGGTGTCAATAATAAGTATATTTGTATGTTTTATCATGCTATCCCATGGAATCATTTTAATATCACTTAAAAAAAGGCAAAACTTAAATAAGTGATAAGGATATTTCTAATAAGGTCTGAAATATGAGTACAATCAAGCCTCAAGGAAACTTTTTGCAAATAGTGTCATTACAAGGACGTACCTAACGAATTTTTTGTAAAAGGAAAGAATGGCTTGCAAGGAAAGATGGATTATATGCATCTATGATTTATAAGTTCAATTATATGTATGTTTTTTTTTTCTTTCACTACAGGGATTTCATACAATCCGAAAGCTGGATTGAACTTAAGGAACAATTAATGTTGGGAATGATGAAGACTTGAACATAGAAACACTTTTTCAGTTTTTTTTTTTTTGGAAGTGGTTATTTCTTATGTCTTAAAGATACTCTTTATGTATTGAGTATAACTTGAAACTAATTATTTGTATCAAAGTTAGCGAATGTTGGCTATACTTTTATGATTGGATACAATAATGTAACTGTTAGTTTCAATTCCCATATTGTTGGCTATGGTTGTTTGGAGGAATACCTCTATAAATCATAATTAAACAACCATTTTATGGAACCTTTAATATTGTTTAATATTGACGATAACTTAAATTGAGACGTTGAGACTTTATCTATGTTGTGAAATTAAGGCTTAGGCCACAAATCACAATATAGGATGATACGTGTCATAAAATATGAAGTTCTATTGTAACTTGACATCTGTAGTATATGGTTAAAAATCTCATATAACTTTTCTTGATTATCATTCTTGATGCATGTATCCGTATTTGAAGAATAGAAAATCTAAATCTCTTAAAATGCTTAAAACTCTTGACACCAAAGTTGAAAATCAACTTTTCTATAAATTATAAGCATTAAGATTAGATATAGGTGTCATATATTATGGCAGGCATACAAACCTTGGCAACAGACCCCGATCTTTCTTTGAATTTTGTAAAGATCATGGGATAATTAACCAATACCCCACAGCGTGTACTCCTCATTAAAGATTTTTTTCATGAAGAGGATTAGAAATCTAATGGACATGGTGAAAAGTATGCTTGCAAACACCAAGTTGCCCCAATTTTTGGACCTAGGCATTAAAAACGGCAATCCACATCTTAAACAAAGTTCATTTAAACTCTGTTCATATAATTCCCTTTGAGTTTTGACAAGATGAATACAAGCTTTAGGTTTTTAAGGGTGTGGATGTACGGACGAAACAAAAATCTACAATTCTGAATCACATGAACATGAAAACTGTAAGTTGTTTCTTCATCAGCTATCCTGAAAGTATTAAAGGTTACCGACTTTTTGTTCTATCGCATAGTACCTTAATTCTATAAATGAAGCATGTAAGATTTCTTATGAATGCCAAAATCAGTGGGAGTGGTGTATTGAGGGATTTTGACCTTCAAGAATCTTCAATTATAATTCAAGTGCTCATTACTATTAGCACTTCATTAGGAGATTCTAGTTTTGCCTCATGAAAAGCCTTTTCAAATGCATGGGAAAATGAAACACCATAAAAGATCTCACCCAAGATGTTGGCTTTAAAACCAATGAAATAGCACGTACGACTTCTTTTATGAAGTCATCAGCCCATAAACTTTGACGATTACATGAGACCGATCTTGACAAAGGGAAGGAAATAGCCCTGTCATGGGGAGTGATGCCATAACTTGTGATCAACCAACTAAGCGTAATAAATCTTTGATTGAAGACATTAATTTAATGTAAACGAATGATGTTTGGGAACATGCCAAATTACCAAAGGTTTTTCAAACCCATAAGATGCAAGTAGGTGTTTAAGACCAAATTGGACCCCAATGATGAACATTGAATGTCATAAAGTTTGTTTGCTCACTAAAAGGTACTCACAAAATAGGGTAATTATTAACAAGAAATATTCTCACATGTTTCTCGAATTGACTTCCTTAGGATCATAATGGCTCCAATATTTCATTTGGATTTAGAGATACATCAAATATAGGTCAAACCATTTTCTTAACTAAGAGTTACACAATGATGTTTACATAACCCACACAAACAATTATATTTATAAGGGTTAAGAACGTATGATGTGTAAACTCAAGGAATCAATATATGTGTTGAATCAAGCTTCATATCGATAGTATCTAATGTTCGACAAGGTGATGAACAATAATGACTTAATTAAGAACCATGTAGATCGGTGTATATACCTCAACATCAGTGAAAGGGACTTTATCATACTAATACTATATGGAGATGGCATTATCTTGCTGGGTAATAACAATGATATGTTGCATAAATCGAAACATTTATTGTCACATCACCTCGATATGAAGGATCATGGTGAAGCCTAATATGCAATAGGCATATAAATGCATCGAGGAATCCAAAGGGCTTTATACATGTCCCTAAATACATATAATTAATGTGTAGTAAGTCGATATAAAATGCAACAATACTTCCTTTCAGTTCCTTCCACGTTTAAGGTACATATTTTCGGTGACATGCTTAGCCGTTATCATTAAATCATGGTCTAAATCACTAGGAAGTTGCCAATAGAATTTTATAACATTTTCGTGGGACTAATAATGGCAAACTTGTTTAGTGAAATAAGTAATAACATATAAGTGATATGTTTCTTGGTTATGTCTTTACAAAATGCAAAGATAAGTAGTCATTAGTACGATACATTGGTATACTATTTGTCGGCCAATATCATGGGAGAGTCATAAATAAACATTGATGACTATATCAACTATGGAGAAATTTGATTTCATAGATAATGAAACATTCCATGAAATGTTGTTGAGAAATTAAACCACATGACTCATGATCATAAACTCCATTATAGGCCATTAAAAGAAAATATATTGCAATAATGTTGCCTCTATAGGTTTTCCATTAGCAATAATTATAGTGGAATGAGTCTTTACCTCAATACAAAATATTTGCTCATTTAAGAGCAAGTGGGGGAAATAATATTTGTATCGAACACATTGACACTAAAAATATGCTAGTGGATCTGTTAATGAAAGGTCTACCACCCAATTATGTGAACATGTCGTCAACATGGGTTTAAATATACACCTATTATTCTAGCATAATGCTTTAATGGAACTTTTAATTTTAATTTTATTTATTCAAGTACTTTATTATTATTCCTCCATAATATGCAATTTGCCTATATTAATAACTTGTGCACAATTACTTTCTATATAGAAAAATATAATGCATGACCACTAACTCAAGTCTTTTGGCTTAAATTAATAGTAAGTTTCATATGAAGTACCATAGTATGATCGGTGGGGGTCCCGTATCTAAAATGGATGTGTAAGACTGTACTTTTCTGCTTTTGGTAATAATATGAAACATAATGAACTTATCTTGGCCAAATAATGAAACATGTATACAAATAGTCACTCGGCCAAGTGGGAGAATGTTGGAAAATAACACATTATTATGGCCTTAGGACTATTTTGTAAGACTTAGTACATGTTAGGTACATTTATCTTCAATACCATAATATTTTCCATAATGACATATCAGGTCCCTAGGCTTCAATGTTTGTAGTATGATGGATATGACAACTGTCCATAATTTAAGAGGCTATAATTGTGTGGTTCCAATCTCTTTCCATAAGGTGCAAATAAAGAACTTAAAATACGAACGATCAGGAGGAAAATGAAGAGCCTTTAAGTTATGCTCCTACTCCTTATATAACACCATGATCGTGCATTCTATCTATCCATCAGAAAATCAGCAAGGCACCATTATGTAAAGGGAAGGAATCATCTTCTGCATCATCCTCGTCAAATATGACATTATCAAGTAAGTATAACTTCTTGATTTCAATTTTCATCATGTATGTATGACATTATGAAATTGATCCTGATTGTATCTATAAACTCAATAATGACTTCTATGTCCGAGGATGCGAGATCGATTTGGAGCACTTTGAGAGGAGAGGTTCGTGCCTGGTGAATATAGTAGAGGGTCTCCGGGAGAGACCCAAGACTTCTGATCATCGGGTGAAAGGCCAGCAGGGCCGAAGTCAGTGCATCATGTGTGGGAAAGTACACAAGGGAGTTTGACATTCCAGGGGTTTAGGTTGCTACAAGTGTAGCAGGGTTGGTCATGTTAGCAGAAGGAGTCTGGCCCTACAGTGTCAGACAGGAGAAGTCATAACTCCAGCAGGCAATGTTGTGGGTATGTAACCTTGCCTTCTTTCAGCTTTATCTGCACATTGTTTTAGGAATTATGTTATGGTTTGGATTACTATATGCTTGACAGTATGTTTATGTTATGTTATTATGTGGTAGTGGTAGGGGTGAAATAGTCCCTATAACCGGTTAAAATAAACCGGAGGGTAGGTCGGGCACCCACATATGCCTGGCAGGGTAGGTCGAGCACCCAGATATGTTTGACAAGGTAGGTCGGGCACCCAGATATGCCTGACAGAGTAGGTTGAGCAACCAGATATGCTTGACAGGGTAGTTCAGACACCCATATATGCCTGACAATATGTGATTATGTGGTATAATGGGGGAACTCACTAAGCTTCATGCTTATGCTTTACAGTTTTGGTGTTAGGTACTACGTTTTCAAAGCAAAGGAGTCGGCTTGATCTCAACGCATCACACTATGTTTTCCACACATAAGATCTTTGGGATTACACCCTGATATTACTCTATGATAACATGTTTTAATTATTGACACTTTGGTTTTAACATGGGATGTTATTATGGATGCTTTCTTATACTGTTGGTTTTATAATAACTTAATTGCAATGAAATTTTTGGTCTTAAATTTTGGGATGTTACATCATTATAGCAACATATTATGAAAAACTAATATAATATAGGTATAATAGAATTTCAACTAGATTAGAATACATACTTTTTAGTTTAATCAAATATACTAACTCTTGAGTTCTTCAAATGATCCATAGAAAACTAACATCCAATAGTGTGAGTGTCTCTAATGGTTCACACCCAAAACCCTAAAACACTAGAATTCGAAGAGTATAGAGGAGAAAAGTTAATAATTGGAATTCTGTAACACTCCAAAAATCATAATAATTTAAAAAAATTTAAAACCATGAATCAATACTGTTTACAAAAAGAGTCATTATTTCAAAAGCATTATTTCAAATCAGAGTTTTCCCAAGAACCGAATACATAAAAACTGGAAGTTGTGTATGATTACGTCTTCGCCTTCCCACGATCCTTGGAAATACCTGAAACCAAAAACTAAAACTGTAAGACAAAGCTTAGTGAGTTCCACCAAAGTACCAGTACACCACAACAGACAAGCATACAATATGAACAACCAACTTGACTGGACCTCATAGCAGGGCCTACAGCCTATCCAGACCGCTCCACAGCCCTCCAACATGATTGGACTGCCTTGTAGGGCCTACAGCCTATTCGGTCGTCGCCGAGTGTCTTGGCCTACAACACAAAGTAGGACCGCCTCAACCCAACACAACATGTCGACATATACAACAAACAAACATAAACACAAAGCCAATAAATACAGATGATCATACAGATCCACCGAACAACTACAACTATCAAATTACCATCCTGACCAGGATATATAATCTAGTGGGCCGACATTGGTGCCTTCGACCCACGGGTACACTGAGGAAAACTCACCCCACAGCCTGAATTCAGTCTGGAAAACTCCCAGCTCCGACAACCGGCTCAACCCAACTCCTAAATGTTAAAACATTTCCCATTCTAAATTAATAACATTTTCCATAATACCCTTGGTCAAAACTGGTTAAAATCAACAAGTCAACCGAGTCAACCCAACTAAGTCAACTTAGCCGAGTCAACTCAGGGCTCGTATGTGGGGCGTACTCCAAAGGTACGCAGGGTGTACTCAGGCTTTGACCGCAGTCGGGAGATTGACCACCTACACGCTGCGTACTCTAGATTACCCAAGGTGTACACTCAGATGTCCATATTCTCAATAAGAGCTTGATGCATTAATCTCTCACGTCCAACTTTCAGATCCAAGGCCAAAATATAATTAAGAATCACAAAGTTTCCAACTTTATGACTTTGCATGTCCATTAAATGCTTAATACACAAAATCCCAACTTCTTAATGCCTTAAGACCTTCTAGAGCATGCATGGAGAAAAACTAAGCATCCAAACCACATTTTTATGACTCATGACCCCTCATAAGGTCTGAAAGGATGACTTATTTGGTTAAGAGCATGCCAAGCTCAAGAATCGCCATATTTGGGACCAAAAGTGCCCTAAATGAAGAAATGGCTAGATCTACAAAATAGGGTGATTAATTTATGAGCTTTTTACCTCATGGAGGTTGCTAAAAAGAGAATATCCCAGATCTAAGTTACTTCCAAGCTCTAAATTCCTTGTACTAACTTCTTCTTCTTCAAGAACAACACCAAAGCACATAAATGAGCTCAAAAGGCATTCTTCTAATTAAGGGTTTGCTAGAGGGACATTTCTTAGATGGAGGCTGATGAGGGAATGTGAAATAAGGTGATAATGATGCTTATATATAGACCAAACACTAAAAATTAGGGTTTGAAGTTTTCTCACGTACGCCCTGCATATGCGGTGTACGCCCAACGTACTATGGTCCGTCCCAATACGCTCAGCGTAAACAAGGTACGCCCAACGTATTACCCCTTTGTCCAAAATCACCAAAATGCCACTATGGGCCATTCTTGCAATCTTTCTCAAACCCAAAGGTCAAAATGCAATATTCTTTCATACTTAGGTTTAAAATTGAAAATACCTCATCACCGGGGTGTTGCAATTTCATCTTCATTGTAAGGCTAGGAACAAAAATGCAAGGCCAAGGGGTCGTATTTATAGCTTAGTTAACTTGCAGATAAATCCAGATTTGAAAATTTAAATGTTAGATTTAATCCTAATTCAAATCATTTCTTTACCAGCAACCAAGAGGCTTTCAGAAACTTTAAAAAGACTCTCAAAACCGTCCATGCTTGGATGATTCTAAAATCACTTCTTTTGTTTAACTATTGAACAATTACAATTCATCTCTGCACCTTTAATTAATTCCATTTAATACCGAATTTATTTCAGATTAATTCTGAACAATAGTTAATTAATTTTAACTATTTCTTTTTAATTCAGAATTAATTAGAAACACGAATTTGAAGTTTTTTATTTAGCCTAGATGTTAAAAGTACCACTTGTCGAACGATTTTTTTGGATTTTTTTTTCTTAAAAACGAGACGGTAGAAACTCCCAAAAGATGTGTTTTGAGCACACCACATAAGTTAAAATTTTTTATTTTAAATAAAAAAAATATTTAATACTAAGCTATTTCAAATAGCTATTGAGAGTTTTTAGGAGCTTTAGAATTTTAGCCTTTACTATTTATGTAATTTTATTTGAAAAACTTACAATTATTTTTTCTAAACAATTATACACAAAATAAAAACTATAATTTTCATCTACCTTCAACTACTTGTTATCGGTTATTGCTTGCTAGTTTGACAAAACATATAAATAGCATACTTATTACTTCATATCTAGAATTTATATGAAATACTATCAATGTCATTTTAGCACGGTTTTTTTGTTAGGAATGAATATTACAATCTTTAAAATCTTCTGGTTAGTTGTTAAAAAATAAATAAATAAATAAAAATAATACTCTGCAGCTAGCCAAGACATCCATATAGGAACATCTTGGATATTTGTATTTTGTGCCTTGGAGGCACGTGAGTAGGGCGGGCCACTTGGTACCCGTGACTGACCGCCTCCCGTGCATTAAGTCGACCCGTATAATATTACATCAAATCTCCACTATTACTATCGGGGCATATTCGTCAACTAAACCAATTGAAAAAGATAATTCATTTTGAATCATTGGCAAGTTTGTCCTGGCATGACTTAGACATCTTCCCAATAAACCAGGAAGAACAATATCAAGGACAAGGTTATTATTGCCAATTCACATGTCAATTGTTCTCTTATATATAGACTAGAAAATAGGTCTGTTTCAATAATTCCATCCAAACTCATGGACTCGACCATCTTTGCATTCTTCTTCATTGCTCTTCTTTCCACCACAAGAGCTTTTGATCCATGCCCATCTTTGAAACCGAAATCGGACGGCTCAGATCTTTCCATCATCCACATCTACGGCAAATGTTCACCATTCAATTCACCTAAACCGGCATCGTCATGGACCACCACAGTCCTCAACATGGCCTCCGAAGATCAACAAAGGCTAACCTACTTGTCGAGTTTGGTTGCCACCAAGCCCAAAACTTCAGTGCCAATTGCACCGGGCCAAGTCATAAACATCGGTAATTATGTGGCCCGTGTGAAAATCGGCACACCTGGCCAGCTCATGTTCATGGTGTTGGACACCAGTGCAGACACCGCATGGGTTCCATGCAGTGGCTGTACCGGTTGTTCATCAACTATGTTCTCTCAAAACTCGTCTGCTACTTACGAGACAGTAGATTGTGCCACTTCTGAGTGTGTCCAAGCCCGTGGACTTTCATGCCCTATGGCTGAACCCTCTAACTGCTTGTTTAATCAATCGTATGGTGGTGATTCCTCATTTTTAGCTTCGCTATCTCGTGACTTTCTACAATTAGCCAATGATACAATTCCTAGTTATCTTTTCGGGTGCATTGGTGCTGTCTCGGGAAAATCAATCCCTCCTCAAGGGTTATTGGGCTTGGGCCGTGGAGTAATGTCAGTACTTTCCCAATCTGGATCAATTTACTCCGGTGTGTTCTCATATTGTTTGCCTAGTTTTAGATCATATTATTTCTCCGGGTCACTTAGGCTCGGCCCAAACGGTCAACCCAAAACAATAAAGTTCACCCCACTTTTAAAAAACCCGCATCGACCTTCGTTGTACTATGTGAACCTCACGGGTGTGACCATAGGTCGGTTCAAGGTCCCTATAGCTCCAGAGTTGCTAGGGTTTGACCCAAGCACTGGAGCAGGGACCATCATCGATTCAGGCACAGTTATAACTCGCTTTGTGCCTGCGGCTTATGATGCAATCAAGGAAGCGTTTAGGAACCAAACTCAAGGTCCATTTACCTCATTAGGAGCATTTGACACTTGTTTCTCGGTTACACATGAAAATGTAGCACCTAAGATGACATTTCATTTTACGGGATTAGATATTGTTCTACCCATGGAGAACACATTGATACATAGTAGTGCAGGGACATTAGCTTGCTTGGCAATGGCATCTGCCCCTAATAACGTGAACTCGGTGTTGAATGTGATTGCTAATTTGCAACAACAGAATTTAAGGATTTTGTTTGATGTTGTAAACTCACGTGTCGGTATCACTCGTGAAATTTGTAACTAGTGGCAATTGTTTTTCAAGAGTCATAAGAAGTTAAGAAATAAACCCAAGCTGTACTATGGACAAATTGAATGACAAATGAAAGTTCTTTCAACGAAATTACTCTTTCTTGATGTATGACTACTCGAATTGGGACTTATGCATGCAACTAAGTTAATGCTTTTGTCAAAAATATGTAACAAAACTAAGTTGATTTTTGTTTTCTTATTTTATATAGTCATATTTCATTTGTTACAAAACTTTACCAAGTTATGCACCTATATAGTTGTAAAAATTTCTTTCTATAAACCGACAACAAATTGAGACAATACAATATAAATTAGCTCTAATTTATAGAATAAATTAGTAAAAAAAACCTATAACTTCAATGGTGATGTAAATCACCAACTGTAATATTTTATTAGGAGACAAAATATATCACTACTTTTGTCAAATTATTCTGTGGACTTAATTAAATCGTCGGCAATGAGTCAGTGTTTAAAGAGAAATAAATAACAAAAAGTAAAAGCAAAATCAAAATCGTCGCTTTGGCCGAGTGGTTAAGGCGTGTGCCTGCTAAGTACATGGGGTTTCCCCGCGAGAGTTCGAATCTCTCAGGCGACGAAATTTTTTACCTCCAAAATCACTTTTAATCATCAAAAAATAGAAATCTCATTTTATCGGAATTTGACCGGAAAACACCGGGCCTTCTATGTTGTTGATCTATCTCTCTAAAAATCATACATTTTTATTTGGGTTAATTAACCTCATAATTAGTTACTAACACTTTTACCTTCATTGAATTGATTGATTTTTTTAAAATAGTCAAAAAAAAAAAAAAAAAAAAAAAAAAAAAGACAAAACTGCAAAATTGATTCCTATGTTATTCAAAAAACTTTGGATAGAATCCAAAAAGTTTCCGACTTGCATGAATGGTCCAAAATCAGGAATTTTCTGTGATTTTAGTCCTAAAAAACTTGAAATGTCTATTTTGCCCTTTTAATTTCGTTGGGTAAATAACATCATTCGTCCCCCGTGCACATGTCAGAAAACGTGTTTAGTCCCTATTTTTAAAAATTAACTCGGATCGTCTCTCGTTCGTTGAAAACTTGCACGTTTCGTCCCTCTGGACATAAAATGACCATTTTGCCCTTATTTATTTCTTTTTATTTGTTTATTATTTTTAGATTAAAAAAAACAATATATATATATATATATATATATATATATATATATATATATATATATATATATATATATACACACATGAGCCCACCCCTACCCGCTTCCCCCTCCTACTTATTCCTCTACCTTTGTCCCCCCATTCTCAGCCACTCCCAACGCCGACGAAGCCCCATAAGGGATAAACCAAAATTGGACCAATCAATCTTCATCTTCCTCCAATCGCCTCTATCAAACCCTATAACTCAAGAAGGAACTGTACATGGAATCATCAACAGCACCACCTTCGACAGTGGAATCATCAATAACACCACAATCACCACCATCTCATATCCCCACTTAACCTTAAGCCGCCTCTCGTTTTTAGTGTTCTCGATTTGCATCAAATCAGAAGATCGAAAAGAGAGAAGTAAGCTGTGATTTATCCTTTCCCTAATTTCCTTTCTTCTTCTTCTTCTTTGAATTCAAATGGTCATCTCTCTCACTCTGTCTCACAGACCGCCAACACCTCTTGCAATCAACACCAGTCATTACTCAAACCTCAAAAAAATGAACCCTAAACCTGCAAATGAAACCAAACTAAACCTTAAACTTATAAATCGAAGAAGATGAAGATTCGTATTAGAGAAGTGGGTTTAGATCGAAACCAAATCTTCTTCATCGACAATGGAGACGGAAAGGTGATCACATTCTGGGCGATGTTTAAGATGGGTTTCAGGTGCTGTATTTGTTAATGTTCTAGGCGGTTTTGGTAAAAATAAAGTTAATGAACTTGGGGGATAGAGATGGTTGGCTTCGAGGGTGGTATAAGGCAGGTGGTAGTTGTTGTTTGGAGGCAATGAATTAATGATGTATGAATGGTGCAGGTTGTACGAAGGTAGTTTCGACTAAGGTGGGTTTTCCGATTTTGAAGGTAAGGTTGAAAGTGGGTGTTGGATGCTGTTTGTGACGATGAATATGGGTGCAACAAGGGTGTTCCGATGGTGGTGTAACCCCGACAAAGGAGGAGGTAGGACGCTGGTGGTAGGTTTTAAGGTGGTATAAGGTATATGATTGAGGAAGAAGGGTGGAATTGTGAAGGTGGCGATGGAAGTATGGTGTTTGAGAGATACAGGTGGTGTTCATCCGATGATGTGTTGGGGTGGGGGTATGAAGTGGGGCCATATTATTTTTTTCTTTTATTTTTAAATTAAAAATAACAATTATAACATTAAATTAAATGGAAAAGAAATATGAAAGGACATAATACTCATTTTAGGTCTCGCAATGGATGAATCTCGCAAATTTAAACTAACGAGGGATGAAGCGTGCAACTAATAACCAACGAGGGAGGGCCCGAGTTAATTTTTGAAAATATGGACTGAACACGCTTTCTGGCATGTGCACGAGGGACGAATTGTGTAATTTATCCAATTTCTTTTTTGTATTATTTTACCATTTTCTTAACAATTTAATAATTAAAAAAATAAAGAATTGTCCCACTCACCCTTTACTCCCATTGTGCGCACCATCTCTCTCTCTCTCATCCAGTCGTCTTCCTCATCCCTTTTATTATTTCTACCTCATCCATGGCTGATTCCCTTCTTTGTTACACCAATAAACCAATTCACACCATTGTAAATCCTATTAAAAACTTTGAATAATTATCATCTCGATCAGATTGGACAAGGAACAGATGAACGAAAGGCAGATCGACGGGAGCTGAGGTGTAGATGGGAAATCGCAAGGAGTGGCAAGCGGGTCCGTCGAGACCGACGACCCTTTGTGGGTTTACTCTTCGTCTTCACTGATTAGGACAGGGAAGAAGGAACACAAATGGAAGCGGTCAAAATGGTGATGTGGTGGTCAAACATATCACGAGAAGGAGTCGATCTCCGACCAACTCCCCTAGGCTCTTCGCTCGTTGTCAGCAGCCACAAACCGAGGGGAAAAGGAACCGAATTGATTGAAGCGAGAAGGAAGAAGAACGGAAGTAGAACAGGGTTAGTTTAGCGGAGGTTTGGTCTGTAAGTCCCTAATCTGCCCGTGTATCAGTCAGATCCGTTTGATGGTGCGGAATCCCAATCAAACGGATGATGTTAGATCAAATAGAAGAGAATAAGAAGAAGAATATGATGAATCTATGTAAGATTTGATTAGAATTATGATCCGGATACAAAAGATTCACACACACAATTTCTCTCTCTGGCCGTAAACTCTCTAGGGTTTCATCAATCTCTACTCCTCACCCTAACACCTCTATTTATACAAGGGAACCTGGGCCGGAAACAAATGGGTCGTAAATGAGTTTACGGCCGTAAACTCAGCCGTAAACATGACCAAAAACTCCACAATTATTACACAAAAATATAATTGTCCAGAAAAGTAAAGTGTGACAACCCGATATTTCAACTCTTTGTAATGACCTAAAAAGTCAAGTATTGTAACCACCTTTGAGTTAATGAAATTAACT
Organism: Lactuca serriola; assembly: GCF_051521515.1. Lineage (NCBI taxonomy): Eukaryota > Viridiplantae > Streptophyta > Magnoliopsida > Asterales > Asteraceae > Lactuca > Lactuca serriola. The sequence continues at coordinate 118,660,322 of NC_136416.1, forward strand.
TTGATAATAAAATGTCCAAAAATTACCTATTTAAATTCCTACTATGTTTAATGTCATTAAACTGTGTTCGTACGTAAAAAGAACGCCCAAATCCGACTTCGTATGTTGAAGTTATGATTTTTTCAAGTTCGGCATAGCAACAGACAGTTAAAAACTCGAATCGGAGATCGAGCGACTTTTGGCCGGAATGACCTAAACGAGAATCGAAGGTCTCGACAATGGTAATTCAGCGGTAAAAAGTCTGGCAAAAACCGACGTCAGATAAAGAAGTTATGAATTTCTAAAGAAATTCCTTAATCACGACATTTTAAAAATAAATAATAAAAACAATTTCGAAATTTGCCGACGGAGTCTAAACGAAAGTTGTAGAGCGTAGTCTCGCCTACACGTGGATATAAAGACCATCAAAAACGGAATTCGTATGAAGAAGATATGAATTTTAGAAGTTTATTAATTAAATTATATATAAATTTAATTATAATTGTTTGGTATTATCCGAAGGGAGTCAGCAGATAGGGCCGAAGTACACCCTGCGTACCCTTGTACGCCCCGCGTACTCAAGGCCTAGGCCTCGGACCGTCCACGCCCCGACCTATGCGAAGCTACCCCTTGTCCCATCCGAAATCCGAGGCAGTCGAGGACTCGGTCATGCATGACGTACGCGTACGCCCCGCGCACCCTCGTACGCCCCGCGTACCGAGGCGGATCCAGCCCCTATAAAAGGGATGCGAGGGTTCTGAAGAAAGGGCTCCATTTCTCTGCTCTCTTGTGCGTTCTTGCCTCGTTTTCCGTGCCCGTTCTAACCCGAAGCCCCGGTCATTTTGCTCAAGTCCCGGAGGTCGTTTTTACTCCCGAGATTCCCGAGAATCCCGAGGAAATCCGTTTCCCGAGACGAAATTCTACCCGGTTTCCATCTCGCTTTCTTCAAACTTTCAAGTGAGTTCATACCCCTTAATTAACCTTTTAAATGTTCTATAAATGCTTTTATATGCTTTCAAAGGGGGGGATACAAGTAAAGCACACGAGTATCATCGTGTGTTATATAAAGAATTATTATATGCTTTTATTTAACCAAATCATATGTGATTTATAAACTTTATAGGGAACTCTCGTATATAAAATATGTTACAATAGCATTCCATCTTTTGAAATATAAGTTATTGTAATGCATGTATAAACTAAACATTTTCTTAGATTATATGTATATTTGTCTATCTTAGGCTCTACAAAAATCTATACTTTCATAGCAAGTGATTCATTTTCTAGGTATTTCTAAACAAACGAGACACACTTTTAGAAAACTATAATAGGTATAGTTTTATGAGGATATTGCTAACTTTTACATACTAGAAACACGATTTTCAAGAAGTCACTTTCATATACAAGAACAAATGAAACATTTTAACACGTAAATATGTTTTTATACCACGGTTTGTGAGACATTAACTTCACGTACGTTCGAGTACACGTTTCAAGTCCTGTATTATATACCAGAATCCCTTGGAGGGGTAGCATGGTGTTTGTGTAAAGATCTATACGGGCTTGACAACCCGCGCCTTGACTGTTAGCTACAATCCATCATTTGGGGTGACAAACGTCATAACATTCCAACGCCTAAAGAACGTTGTGTATAGGCATTTCGAGTCAATAGTATGGTGTCACACCCCCGAACCAGACGGCGGAAACGTCTGGGGGCTGTCGTGACTCAATTGAATACCATAACATTGAATATATATGAAACATAACAACGTTCGTCACCGTGCATTAATATATTACAACCAACAGTGTTTACATGTCATACATTGTTTAAACATTACATTCCCAAAAACTAAATTGTTTGATTCGTACATAAATATACTGCAATCGTCACTGAATATGATTTCCCTTGATTCACTGGTTCCCTGAGAATACAAGTATTTTGAAAAACGTCAACATATGAAATGTTGGTGAGTTCATAAGTAGTGTTTGAAATCGAATGTTTGTATTGTTTGAAAAACCACCAGAAAATCCGATATTTTCTGAAAAGAAAAGCTTTTGAAAACGTTTGTGAAGATCCATAAGTATGCTTGTTTGTTTCTATACTTGTGTCAAAAAAAATGTTCATTGAAGATGTATGCAGTTCAAATCTGTATGTATTAAAAACCCTAGGAAAACCCGATGTTCCCCTAGTTCCTTTGAAATCCATTAAGTTGCGTTGAAACCATTACAAAGATAGAAGTGTCAGTCCCAGGCGACGTTGGAAGGTTCTCGAGCAGGATTATTTACTACAAACCCGCGTTACACAAACGCCCAGTTTATAGTTATACTAACGATTCCCGTAGGCGTCGTCAGTACTAATCGCGTTATCCAATCGCCTGGACTAGGTGTAGTCCCACATCCGAAGAGAAAGAGGACACGAAGGCCTCGATGACTCTATAAATCGGTTGGGGATAATATGCGTGCGAGGGGTCCCCGACCCACCTCGTAAAATATGCAGACTTTTCTAGCAATACCAAGGAACCTTGGGGACCAGTGGTATACAAGCCATTGAAAGTCCCTCTACGTTGTGTCGAGTCGGTGAAACTCAACACTTCGTAGAAAATATGCGTCTTCGGGCCTTAAGATCAGGTCATTGGGCTAGCTAGGCTCAACGAACAAGATTTTACACTTGTGGGGCCCAAAGATGGTGCGTAGACGTCTGTGCACACTCGTATGTAAGCTAAGTTCCCAAACGTTATTTATATGAACCGTAGTGTCGTAGAGTTAGTAGTTGTAGATTTCTATTGGCTCGAGACCGAGCCAATTCGTTTAACAACGACTTTTGGTATTGTAATGTGTTGTATTTCGTCGATAGCCGCGATGCTATTATTTAATCAAATTGTGTATATTGAATTAGCCTTGAAATATTTCTGTTTTCAGCCCCTCATTATTTGTAAAATTTCCATTTTCAACCCTTTTATTAAATACTTCCCGGTTTGGTCCTTAAACTAATTTTCTTGACATTTTAACACCAAAAATTATTGAAATTAATATTTTTCAGCATATTTTTCATAGAAAACAGTTTAAGTCCCTGAAAATGCAGTTTTCTCGGTTTTAATCCCTTCTTTTCGCAACTTTGACAATTTTGGCCCAAATTGGAAAATTTTTGCAACTTTGGTCCTTTTTAAATTTAAAAAGCATTTTAAACCTTTGAAAAGGATTTGGAACACTTATAGTCCACTGTTTTACAGAAAATCACAGTTTTGGCCCTCCAAAACAGAAAAATTCGCATAATGGGCCTCATTGGGCCGAAATTTCCATTTTTAGCCCATTAAGCTTGAAATTCATGTTTTTAATCCTCTAATTGAGTATAATTCCAGAAATAGTTTTATGGAAACTGTTTTGGCACACTTCATCCATCAGAATCTGTGAAATGTCAATTTGGGCCCTTAATTTTGTATTTTTCACATTTTTGGCCCAAAATTTGTGTTTTTAGCTTAAAGAAAATTGTTACTAAACCATTTAGCTATCTTTCTTGAAACACTTTGTATTTAGAAATATATTTGAAGCTAAAATCATTTAACACAAGATATATCTCGGTTTTGAGGGGTTTTATGGCTAGATCCAACATTAAAACACATAAAAGCATACATATAAGCATGGAAATCATACAAGGCATACAAACACATATAGATCTACACTTTCACTTGTATTCCCCCCCCCCCCCACAAAACTCATAAAAACAGAAAATAGGGGGTATGAAGCTCACCTTGGGTGTTGATTCGGTTTTTGGAAGAAAGATTGGAAGAAATGAAGTGATTTTTGGCCTTTGCACTCCTTGATGAACTTTTCGAGATTATGGGGTTTCTAGAGTGCAAGATCATGATTTTTGCATGGATTAGGAAGAGATTTTTGATAAATAAGGAATACAAGTCATAGATCCAAACAAAACCTTACCTTAGATGATGATTTTTGTGGAGGAACTTCCTTGAATGCTTCCTATTTTTCGAGATTTTGGATGGAGAAGAAGGGAGTGTTCTTGAGTGAATCTAGAGAGAGTTGAGATATTTTTGGGGTGTGTATGTGTGTATGGCCGAGAGTGAGAGAGAGGAGAGAAGAGAAGTGATATTTGAGGTGATGTGCATGGAGGAATGGGAAATATTGCATGGATATCCTTTGGATAATAATGAGGTGGCATGCATTAAGTCAACATTTCCATTTCTCTTTGGGTTTGGGCCTTGGGCCGAGAATGAGAAGAGAAAAAAGATTTTTGGGCTTTTTTCCCTTAAGCCCAATATTTGAGGTAGTTTGGGTATGTCTTTAGTCTAAAAGAATGTAGTAGGATTTTTATGTTTTTATTGGACTAGTTTAGGTTATTCATGTATCAAGGCTCTTAATCCATTTCATTCTAGGCCCAACATGACCTAAAATGTTAAAATAAATAAGTGTGGGTCCAATTAGAGCCCAATTAGGGTTCTAAGCCCATGATAGTCTCATTGGAAGCTTATTGGTCCGTTTGGATCCAATAAGGAAGTTCTAGTCCAAAATAGACTTAACAAGAACTTCTAGGGTTTTCCAATTGTTTGATGACTACTTGTAGTACTTGTATGATGTATTTGATTGAAGTTTTTGATTCACATTTACTTGAATGTATAGATTACATAGCTCAAAATTTTCAGTTGTGACATCATCCCCCCGTTAGAGGGAATTTCGTCCCGAAATTCTGTTTGAAAGCTAGATTTGAGAATGCTAGAATAGGTGAGGGTACTTCAGCTTCATTTGATCTTCGCGTTCCCACGTGAATTCTGGCTCACGCTTTGCGTTCCACCGTACCTTCACAATCGGGATGCGACTCTGCTTAGTACGCTTCACCTCCCTGTCCATGATTTCGATTGGCTCTTCGACGAACAGGAGATTCTCATTGATTTCGATTTCGTCAAGAGGAATGACAAGAGTTTCATCTGATAGACACTTTTTCAGATTAGAGACATGAAACACGGGGTGTACACCGTTTAGCTCCGCGGGTAGTTGTAATCTGTATGCTACTGGACCTATTCGGGCGACGATTTCGAAAGGTCCAATGTATCGCGGGTTCAGCTTTCCCCGTTTTCCGAAACGTATAACCCCTTTCCAGGGTGAGACCTTCAACAATACTTGATCACCGACCTGGAATTCTAAGGGCTTTCGCCGTTTATCAGCGTAGCTCTTTTGCCGGTCACGCGATGCCTGTAATCGAGCTTTGATCTGGACAATCTTTTCTGTGGTCTCGCGAATGATTTCCGGTCCTGTTATTGCCCTATCTGACGTATGTGTTCTTGCTAGCTGGGTGTCGCCTACTTCAGCCCAACATAACGGTGATCTACATTTACGCCCGTACAGTGCTTCGAAAGGGGCCACCTTAATGCTCGAATGATAACTATTGTTATATGAAAACTCGATTCAACGGTAGGTGGGTATCCCAAGACTTTCCGAAGTCTATCACACATGCACGAAGCATGTCTTCAAGCGTCTGAATGGTTCGTTCGCTTTGACCGTCCGTTTGTGGGTGATACGCAGTGCTCATATCAAGATGAGTTCCCATGGCCTTGTGGAGCGACTGCCAAAAGCGTGACGTGAACCTACTGTCCCTATCCGAGATGATAGATTTTGGCACTCCATGGAGTCTTACGATCTCTCGTAGGTACAGGCGCGTCAGTCTCTCCATCTTGTAGGACTCTTTGATTGGCAGGAAATGGGCAGATTTCGTCAGTCGGTCGATTATTACCCATATGGTGTCCAATCCGTCCGATTTTTGGAACCCAAATACGGTTCATGAAGTAGTATATCCCATTCTCCTTGACTTCTAGGTTCTTCTCCATTCCGCGTAATGCCTCGCTAGTTCTATTTTCCGTTTTCATAGCCTCTGTCTGGACTGAGGCAATTTGAGTGGTCAGATGAGACTGAATGGTTATCGAGTGCGTTTTCGTACGGCGATTTGTGTACTCCTTCCGACTTAATGCGTCAGCTACCACGTTGGCCTTGACTGGATGGTACTTGATCTCGCATTCGTAGTCGTTTAACAATTCCACCCATCTTCGTTGTCTCATGTTCAGCTCCTTCTGATTCAAGATGTGTTGGAGGCTCTTGTGGTCCGTAAAGATGGTGCACTTTGTGCCGTACAGGTAGTGCCTCCAAATTTTCAGAGCGAAGACCACGGCTCCCAGTTCTAGGTCATGGGTCGTGTAATTTACTTCGTGAGTCTTTAGTTGGCGGGACGCATATGCTATCACTCTTCCACGTTGCATGAGAACGCAACCTAGGCCTTGATTTGACGCGTCACAGTATACTACAAAATCTTCCGTTCCTTCGGGTAGAGATAGCACAGGAGCACTACAAAGATCTTGCTTCAAGGCTCGAAACGCAATCTCTTGTCGGTCTGTCCACTTGAATGGCACGCTCTTTTGCGTAAGCAAGGTAAGTGGCTTGGCGATTTTAGAGAAGTTTTGGATGAATCTCCTATAGTAGCCTGCTAGGCCTAAGAACTGACGAATTTCTGTGGGCGTAGTCGGAGTTGTCCATCCTTCCACAGCTTTGGCCTTAGAGGGGTCCACATGAATTCCGTCTTGGCTAACCACGTGGCCTAGGAAATTCACACTCCGAAGCCAGAACTCACACTTGGAGAGTTTGGCGTAAAGCTTTTCCGATCGCAGAGTCTCTAAGATTTGTCGGAGATGTTGGCCATGCTCCTCTTTGCTTCGAGAATAGACGAGGATGTCATCGATAAATACAATGACGAAGTTGTCCAAGAACGGTCGACAGATTCGGTTCATTAGGTCCATAAATGCGGCGGGTGCATTTGTTAGACCGAAGGGCATTACGACGAATTCATAATGTCCGTAGCGGGTTCGGAAAGCGGTTTTAGGAATATCTTCTTCTCGGACCTTGAGTTGATGGTATCCGGATCGTAAATCTATTTTTGAAACATAACTAGCTCCTTGGAGCTGGTCGAATAGATCATCGATTCGCGGAAGTGGGTAGCGGTTTTTGACAGTGAGTTTATTTAACTCTCTGTAATCGATGCACATTCTGAAAGATCCGTCCTTCTTTTTGACAAAGAGTACCGGAGCTCCCCATGGCGAGTAGCTAGGTCGGATAAATCCCTTGTCCAGAAGCTCACTGAGTTGGCTGGACAATTCCTGCATTTCAGCAGGAGCCAATCGATATGGTGATTTAGCGAGAGGAGTTGCTCCTGGAACGAGGTCGATTCGGAACTCAACCTGTCTCTCTGGGGGTACTCCTGGAAGATCTTCGGGAAACACGTCCGGAAATTCACACGCTACCGGAATGTCTTGGATGTTAGTTTCTTCTTTGGTCTTGTCCACTATGTGAGCCAAGAACGCTAAGTTGTTCTTTCGCAGATGTTTTTGTGCCTTGATGCACGAGATGAGGCGAAGGTTCGTACTGGGTTTATCTCCGTAAATTACTAGGGTTTCGTGATTTGGGAGACGAAGGCGAATGGCCTTCTCATGGCACATAATCTCAGCATGGTGGGGGCTTAACCAATCCATGCCGATAATCACATCGAAACTCCTAATTGACACTGGCATCAGATCTATTCGTAAGACGTGTTGGTTGAGGGTTAGGGTACATCCGATGTAGATTTCCCTAGTGGATTCGGTTTTCCCATTGGCCATTTCCACCGTATAGGTTTCATTTAGCTTCTGGGGTTGTTGTTTTAATAAATGTTTAAACTTCTCGCTTACGAAACTTCGCTCCGCTCCGGTATCAAATAAGATGCATGCATAAGTGTGGTTTAGGAGGAACGTACCGGTCACAACTGCGGGGTCCTGAACTGCATCACTCTGACCCATAGTCAGCATTCTTCCTGCCCCTCTGTTTCCTGAGTTGTTGTTGTTGTTAGGGCAGTCTCGATGGAAATGCCCCGTCCTTCCACACCCAAAACAGGTGTGGCTAGGTCCTGCGTTGTTGCCGCCGGCGTTGGTGTTGATGTTATTGCGGTGGGTGTTGTTGTTGTTCTGGTTGTTTCCCTGACTCTGATTCTGAAAAGGATAAGTCCTGCAAAACCTTGCAGTGTGTCCCCTTCGGTTGCAACTGGTGCAATGGAACTCCTTGCATTCTCCATGGTGATGGAATCCGCACTTATTGCACTTGGGAGAATTACCGGAATAGGATCTTGAAGCATTTGAAACAGCTGAGGCTGGAGCATGTGATGTGACTGGAACCGGCGCAGTGACAGCGTTAACTGCCACCGTTTGCTGCTTTTTAGAGGTCTCGGGGCCCTGACGCCCCTTCCTCTTGTTGTTCCATCCTTTCTTACCATCACTCTCCTTCTTCTTCTCAGTCTCTACCGGTTTCTCGCCCTTTTTGTGGTTATGATCATATAGCCTCTTTGCCAATCTCTTCGCACTGTCAAAAGTTTCAGGGTTCGCAGCTATCACATTCCCTTGAATGGGGAATGTCAGTCCCCAGATGAATCGTTCGATCTTCTTTCCCTCTGATGTGATCATACCCGGGCACAACAGAGATAGTTCACTGAATCTCGATATGTAAGCATCGATATTCCCATTCTGCACCGTGAGATTCCATAGTTCCTGCTCCATCTTCTGTATTTCGCCTCGGGGGCAGTACTCAGCCGTCAACATCTCTTTCATTTCTGCCCAGGGAATAGAGTTGGCAACAGGGAGTGTCATAGCTTCTACGTGACCATTCCACCAAGTGAGTGCTTGGTCCACAAAAGTGCAGGCCGCGAACTTCACTTTCATCTGCTCGGGGCACTCGCATATCTCGAATACCGACTCTACCTTCTCGATCCATCGCTTTAGGGCGATCACTCCTCCGGTGCCGTTGAAAGTTCGGGGTTTAGCGTTCACAAAATCCTTGTAGGTGCACGTTTTAGTGAGTCCTTGGTTCGTCCCGTTGTTCGAACTTCCGGATCCTTGCCCGTTACCTCCTCCGTTGTTCCCTCGGTGAAGTTGTGCCATAGCTGCTGTGACCGCAGCAGACACGGCTGCCTGGAAAGTAGTGGAGTCAACTTCTGGCGGGGTTGGTTCGGGATTTCCGCGAGTAGCTGGGCGAGGCATCTTTCTGTCATGAAACGGAAAGATGTTGAGTGTACGTGGTTTCTGTGAGGTGGCGACCCTACTAACTAGGTGTATGGTACGAACCTAAACATTACTACCATCGAGCATATAATCATAACGTCTCAACACATAACAACTGAGGATATCATAGCAAAACACCCAAAAGTTTATTAATATTATCCGTGTTTAGTACAAGAAAATTTGCTCGTAAGAGCATACATATGTGATACTAATCAGACAGCATAACGGCTCCATGAGTAGTGTAGTCACTTAAACATAGAGCCGGAGTACATAGCATAGTTCCTAATAACCTACTATGATAAGTCTATCCCTAACCGCGATGAGCTGCGTCAGGAGGTGGTGCCGAAGTCATATGCCGAAATGTTGTGCCAGTAGCTGCGCCATCTCTGCCATGTCTCCTATAACCTCATCCCTCTCATGCTCTGCTTGCACTGCCCGAGCCTCCATAGCATACAGCTGTTGTCGCAGTGCGGCGATCTCAGCTTCGAGGGAACGGTTCTCTCTTGGGGGGTTCGCTGGTGGAGCAGGGTGATCTAGTCGTGCCTCGTCCTCGCATGGCGGGATGGGGTCCTGGTCCCCGACCTGGTCGTCTTCGTCGTCATCGTCGAGCTCTCCAAATTCGTAGTCAGTGTCCACGTATTCGTCGGGTCCGACATCGTGTGCTTCACCTGGATTCTCTCCTGGCTCATCCACAAGCATCCCGTGAGCTACTAAGGCCTGATGAAACTGGATACCCTGCTATTCCTCCTCAGGCTCCTCCTCCTCCTCTAGCCACCCGTTGTTTCCCTGATTAGGGAAGTAGGGGTCTCCAGGGTGATGAAAGCCAGCCATGTTGTCTGCGCGAGTACGTGAATATGCTAACATTATTCCTAGGGTACTATGACTATTATACATACTAAGTAAACATTCTCTTTTTGGGTGATAAAGGGTAAAATTTTAGGTTCCCTGGCTATCCCGATCTCATCAAGACGTGTGTTAATTTTACCTTGGAGAGAATGTAGTTGATCAGGCTACATTCACTCCTTGGTATCACTAAGAACAGTCCCGAATTAACCGAGATACCAGTGTTATTGTTGTTTGATTCGGTGTTAGATTCTTATCCCTAATGCAAGCAAGTGTGTTTTATTTACTTGTTTTGTTCAGAGTTATGTTAGTCCCTCTTTTTGGTTTATAGTTGCATATCAATGTATGGCTCGACATGCTAGTTCACTATAAACAAAGCTCTGATACCAACCTGTCACACCCCCGAACCAGACGGCGGAAACGTCCGGGGGCTGTCGTGACTCAATTGAATACCATAACATTGAATATATATGAAACAAAACAACGTTCGTCACCGTGCATTAATATATTACAACCAGCAGTGTTTACATGTCATACATTGTTTAAACATTACATTCCCAAAAATGAAATTGTTTGATTCGTACATAAATATACTGCAATCGTCACTGAATATGATTTCCCTTAATTCACTGGTTCCCTGAGAATACAAGTATTTTGAAAAACGTCAACATATGAAATGTTGGTGAGTTCATAAGTAGTGTTTGAAATCGAATGTTTGTATTGTTTGAAAAACCACCAGAAAATCCGATATTTTCTGAAAAGAAAAGCTTTTGAAAACGTTTGTGAAGATCCATAAGTATGCTTGTTTGTTTCTATACTTGTGTCAAAAAAATGTTCATTGAAGATGTATGCAGTTCAAATCTGTATGTATTAAAAACCCTAGGAAAACCCGATGTTCCCCTAGTTCCTTTGAAATCCATTAAGTTGCGTTGAAACCATTACAAAGATAGAAGTGTCAGTCCCAGGCGACGTTGGAAGGTTCTCGAGCAGGATTATTTACTACAAACCCGCGTTACACAAACGCCCAGTTTATAGTTATACTAACGATTCCCGTAGGCGTCGTCAGTACTAATCGCGTTATCCAATCGCCCGGACTAGGTGTAGTCCCACATCCGAAGAGAAAGAGGACACGAAGGCCTCGATGACTCTATAAATCGGTTGGGGATAATATGCGTGCGAGGGGTCCCCGACCCACCTCGTAAAATATGCAGACTTTTCTAGCAATACCAAGGACCCTTGGGGACCAGTGGTATACAAGCCATTGAAAGTCCCTCTACGTTGTGCCGAGTCGGTGAAACTCAACACTTCGTAGAAAATATGCGTCTTCGGGCCTTAAGATCAGGTCATTGGGCTAGCTAGGCTCAACGAACAAGATTTTACACTTGTGGGGCCCAAAGATGGTGCGTAGACGTCTGTGCACACTCGTATGTAAGCTAAGTTCCCAAACGTTATTTATATGAACCGTAGTGTCGTAGAGTTAGTAGTTGTAGATTTCTATTGGCTCGAGACCGAGCCAATTCGTTTAACAACGACTTTTGGTATTGTAATGTGTTGTATTTCGTCGATAGCCGCGATGCTATTATTTAATCAAATTGTGTATATTGAATTAGCCTTGAAATATTTCTGTTTTCAGCCCCTCATTATTTGTAAAATTTCCATTTTCAACCCTTTTATTAAATACTTCCCGGTTTGGTCCTTAAACTAATTTTCTTGACATTTTAACACCAAAAATTATTGAAATTAATATTTTTCAGCATATTTTTCATAGAAAACAGTTTAAGTCCCTGAAAATGCAGTTTTCTCGGTTTTAATCCCTTCTTTTCGCAACTTTGACAATTTTGGCCCAAATTGGAAAATTTTTGCAACTTTGGTCCTTTTTAAATTTAAAAAGCATTTTAAACCTTTGAAAAGGATTTGGAACACTTATAGTCCACTGTTTTACAGAAAATCACAGTTTTGGCCCTCCAAAACAGAAAAATTCGCATAATGGGCCTCATTGGGCCGAAATTTCCATTTTTAGCCCATTAAGCTTGAAATTCATGTTTTTAATCCTCTAATTGAGTATAATTCCAGAAATAGTTTTATGGAAACTGTTTTGGCACACTTCATCCATCAGAATCTGTGAAATGTCAATTTGGGCCCTTAATTTTGTATTTTTCACATTTTTGGCCCAAAATTTGTGTTTTTAGCTTAAAGAAAATTGTTACTAAACCATTTAGCTATCTTTCTTGAAACACTTTGTATTTAGAAATATATTTGAAGCTAAAATCATTTAACACAAGATATATCTCGGTTTTGAGGGGTTTTATGGCTAGATCCAACATTAAAACACATAAAAGCATACATATAAGCATGGAAATCATACAAGGCATACAAACACATATAGATCTACACTTTCACTTGTATTCCCCCCCCCCCCCCACAAAACTCATAAAAACAGAAAATAGGGGGTATGAAGCTCACCTTGGGTGTTGATTCGGTTTTTGGAAGAAAGATTGGAAGAAATGAAGTGATTTTTGGCCTTTGCACTCCTTGATGAACTTTTCGAGATTATGGGGTTTCTAGAGTGCAAGATCATGATTTTTGCATGGATTAGGAAGAGATTTTTGATAAATAAGGAATACAAGTCATAGATCCAAACAAAACCTTACCTTAGATGATGATTTTTGTGGAGGTACTTCCTTGAATGCTTCCTATTTTTCGAGATTTTGGATGGAGAAGAAGGGAGTGTTCTTGAGTGAATCTAGAGAGAGTTGAGATATTTTTGGGGTGTGTATGTGTGTATGGCCGAGAGTGAGAGAGAGGAGAGAAGAGAAGTGATATTTGAGGTGATGTGCATGGAGGAATGGGAAATATTGCATGGATATCCTTTGGATAATAATGAGGTGGCATGCATTAAGTCAACACTTCCATTTCTCTTTGGGTTTGGGCCTTGGGCCGAGAATGAGAAGAGAAAAAAGATTTTTGGGCTTTTTGCCCTTAAGCCCAATATTTGAGGTAGTTTGGGTATGTCTTTAGTCTAAAAGAATGTAGTAGGATTTTTATGTTTTTATTGGACTAGTTTAGGTTATTCATGTATCAAGGCTCTTAATCCATTTCATTCTAGGCCCAACATGACCTAAAATGTTAAAATAAATAAGTGTGGGTCCAATTAGAGCCCAATTAGGGTTCTAAGCCCATGATAGTCTCATTGGAAGCTTATTGGTCCGTTTGGATCCAATAAGGAAGTTCTAGTCCAAAATAGACTTAACAAGAACTTCTAGGGTTTTCCAATTGTTTGATGACTACTTGTAGTACTTGTATGATGTATTTGATTGAAGTTTTTGATTCACATTTACTTGAATGTATAGATTACATAGCTCAAAATTTTCAGTTGTGACATCATCCCCCCGTTAGAGGGAATTTCGTCCCGAAATTCTGTTTGAAAGCTAGATTTGAGAATGCTAGAATAGGTGAGGGTACTTCAGCTTCATTTGATCTTCGCGTTCCCACGTGAATTCTGGCTCACGCTTTGCGTTCCACCGTACCTTCACAATCGGGATGCGACTCTGCTTAGTACGCTTCACCTCCCTGTCCATGATTTCGATTGGCTCTTCGACGAACAGGAGATTCTCATTGATTTCGATTTCGTCAAGAGGAATGACAAGAGTTTCATCTGATAGACACTTTTTCAGATTAGAGACATGAAACACGGGGTGTACACCGTTTAGCTCCGCGGGTAGTTGTAATCTGTATGCTACTGGACCTATTCGGGCGACGATTTCGAAAGGTCCAATGTATCGCGGGTTCAGCTTTCCCCGTTTTCCGAAACGTATAACCCCTTTCCAGGGTGAGACCTTCAACAATACTTGATCACCGACCTGGAATTCTAAGGGCTTTCGCCGTTTATCAGCGTAGCTCTTTTGCCGGTCACGCGATGCCTGTAATCGAGCTTTGATCTGGACAATCTTTTCTGTGGTCTCGCGAATGATTTCCGGTCCTGTTATTGCCCTATCCGACGTATGTGTTCTTGCTAGCTGGGTGTCGCCTACTTCAGCCCAACATAACGGTGATCTACATTTACGCCCGTACAGTGCTTCGAAAGGGGCCACCTTAATGCTCGAATGATAACTATTGTTATATGAAAACTCGATTCAACGGTAGGTGGGTATCCCAAGACTTTCCGAAGTCTATCACACATGCACGAAGCATGTCTTCAAGCGTCTGAATGGTTCGTTCGCTTTGACCGTCCGTTTGTGGGTGATACGCAGTGCTCATATCAAGATGAGTTCCCATGGCCTTGTGGAGCGACTGCCAAAAGCGTGACGTGAACCTACTGTCCCTATCCGAGATGATAGATTTTGGCACTCCATGGAGTCTTACGATCTCTCGTAGGTACAGGCGCGTCAGTCTCTCCATCTTGTAGGACTCTTTGATTGGCAGGAAATGGGCAGATTTCGTCAGTCGGTCGATTATTACCCATATGGTGTCCAATCCGTCCGATTTTTGGAACCCAAATACGGTTCATGAAGTAGTATATCCCATTCTCCTTGACTTCTAGGTTCTTCTCCATTCCGCGTAATGCCTCGCTAGTTCTATTTTCCGTTTTCATAGCCTCTGTCTGGACTGAGGCAATTTGAGTGGTCAGATGAGACTGAATGGTTATCGAGTGCGTTTTTGTACGGCGATTTGTGTACTCCTTCCGACTCAGAGCCGGATGATGACTTCGGTACCGACTCAGAGCCGGAAGTGATCAATCCACCACCCATACAACCTCCCGTCTTAGTAAGGAACTTTCGAGGACCGACTCCCGTCTGGGGAAGTCACCTCCACCATTGGAGCCAACAACAAAACCTACGCCCTCCCTACGGCATGTGCCGGGACTTCTACGATGTCCGCGGCGGAGGTTCGGCAGATCGGGCACTCCTAGTAATGGTGGCCAAGCTAGCCAATCAATCCTATCAATCCGGAGTTCAAGCTAGCCGGCTTCGGCATGTCAACGTGGAAGTATAGGTTTACACTTCCGACATCCGTAGGCTGGACCGAATGCAAGACAACGCTCAACTCCAAACCGAGGCATTCCAAGCGCAAATGATTGCAGCCCTCGTCGAGTTGAGGGAACAACAAGCCGCTTTTGATAGGCGTCTAATGGAGTCAAAGCAATCGGATGCGGAGTCAAGCTCCAAGCGCAACCTACGTCGCAAGTAGTGCTTGCAAAAATCTCAAATTTTGTTTTAAGTTAGGACCTTGGCTAAAAGTCTTTAAATTTCTCAAACTTTGTAACCGGAGACCCTTATAGGGGTCAAATTTTCGTGATCATTGTATCAACTATTATATTAATATAAGTGGCACTATTATTACTACGTTGAGTATTTCATTAAATCCTTGAAAAGTCATCGAGAAACCAAATGCTTGATTCATATTTTCAGTCTTACAAATAACTTTCATTCTGCTATTTTAAGACTCATACTATCATCTGTTGTCAAACTATAGCAATTTGGTTCATAAGACACATTCAGTTTCTATACTAAGTAATTCTTATCATTATCTTTTCAACCTATAGTTGAAGGATGCCTCCGCGTAGGAATCCAAGGCGAAACAACGGTGGGGAAGCACCTATACCACCACCACCTCCACCACCTCAATTTGATGCTGTCATGTTCCAAGCAGCAGTCACCGCAGCGGTAGCAGCTGCCATGTCACAAATCAATAACTCGAGTACTACTGGCTCGGGAACTGGCACACACCTATCCAACCATGGTGAGAGTCATGGGCAACCCCGAGAATGCACCTATAAGGACTTTACTAATGCCAAACCCCGGATGTTTTATGGAACTGGTGGTGTGATAGCTCTGAGGCAGTGGATTGAAAGGACGGAATCAGTCTTTGAAATCTGCTCCTGTTCCGAGCACAGCAAAGTCAAATTTGCAACTTTCACCCTTATTGATAGAGCTTTAACTTGGTGGAATGGCCACGTTAAGGTACTTACCCTGATAGTGGCAAACTCCATAAGCTGGGAAAGCTTAAAAGTCATCCTGATGAGAAAATACTGTCCACGAGGAGAGATTCAAAAACTCGAGCACGAACTCTGGACTCTTGGAATGGTTGGTAACGACATCGCGACTTATACCAACAGGTTCTTCGATCTGGCAATCCTTTGCCTAGATATGACTACTCCTGAGAGCAAGAAAATAGAGAGATACATTTGGGGACTGTCGCCCCAAATTAGGTCAAGCGTGTTAGCTTCAAAACCTGACACTTTTGAAAGTGCCAAGGAGCTGGCACAATCTCTTGTTGATTATGGAGGTCATCAGAACTCAACGGTTGCTACACCAGAACTACAAAATGGAAACAACAACAACAACAACAACAACAACAATAACAAGAAGAGGGTATGGAATAAAGGGAAGGGTGGGTCTTCCCAAGAATCCGCAAAGAAACAACTGGTTTCAATAAATGATGCCACTATACCTACTACAGTCCCTACAAATCCCTACCCAACAAAGACTTATGGGGGTAATCTTCCAAAGTGCACCAAATGCACTTACCACCATCATGGACCTTGTCGGGAAATGCAGTGCTCCAACTGCAACAGAAAGGGACACACTGTCCGTTTCTGCAAGGATCCCGCAAAGCCGATCACTCAAGTTCCCAACGCAGGTGTAGGCCAGACTTGCTACGGTTATGGCGAGGTGGGCCACTACAAGAGGAACTGCCCAAAGGCAGCAAATACCGGCGGGATGGGACGAGTTTTAGCTATAGGCCACGATGAAGCCGTAGCTGATCCGACTGTAGTTGCTGGTACGTTCCTTCTAGATAATTCATATGCATGCATATTATTCGATAGTGGAGCGGAGAGAAGCTTCGTGAGTCAAAACTTTATTCACTTACTTAAACCTAAACCTAGCAAGTTAGAAAAATCATTTACGGTAGAGATGGCCAATGGAAAAACCGAAAACACTAACTGCATATACATGGACTGTACGTTAACTTTAGATGGTCATTCTTTCCCAATCAATCTCATGCTGGTCCAAATTAAAAGTTTCGACGTCATAGTCGGCATGGATTGGTTGAGTCTTCTTCGCGCTGACATCATGTGCTTTGAGAAAGCAGTTCGCCTTAATCTCCCTAACAACAAAACATTAGTGGTTTACGGCGACAAATCAAGTACAAACCTTCACATCATTTCGTGCATCCAAGCTCGAAGGTGTTTACAGAAGGATTGTCGAGCATTCCTAGTACACATCGTCGATACATGTCAGGAACTGAAGGACATCAAGAACATTCCAGAAGTACGCGACTTTCCCAATATCTTTCCAGAGGAACTACCGGGATTACCACCACAACGCCAAGTCGAGTTTAGAATCAACTTAGTTCCAGGGGCTACCCCAGTAGCGAAATCGCCTTATCGTCTTGCACCAGCAGAGATGCAGGAACTTTCTAGTCAACTTAATGAGCTCCTTCAAAAAGGATTCATAAGACCAAGTTTCTCACCTTGGGGAGCACCGGTCTTGTTCGTAAAGAAGAAAGACGGATCGTTCCGTATGTGCATTGACTACAGAGAACTGAACAAACTTACTGTCAAAAACCGTTATCCTCTACCCCGTATTGATGACCTATTTGATCAACTTCAGGGAGCAAACTACTTCTCAAAGATATATCTACGATCCAGATATCACCAATTACGAGTACTAGAAGGGGATATTCCCAAGACAGCTTTCCGAACTCGTTACGGACACTACGAATTTGTAGTGATGCCGTTCGGATTAACCAACGCACCAGCAGTATTTATGGACCTAATGAATAGGGTGTGCCGTCCCTACCTAGATCAGTTCGTCATCGTCTTCATCGATGACATACTCATCTACTCCCGAAGTAAGGAAGAGCATAGTCAGCACCTACGAAAAGTCCTAGAAACACTACGATCGGAGAAACTCTATGCGAAGTTCTCTAAATGCGAATTTTGGATTCGAAGAGTCGAATTTTTGGGCCACGTTGTTAGCGAGGAAGGGATACACGTGGACCCCTCCAAAATTAAGGCCATTGAGAACTGGTCGGCACCAAAGACACCTACAGAGATTCATCAATTTCTAGGTCTCGCCGGCTACTATCGCAGATTCATAAAGAACTTCTCTAGCATTGCGAAACCTCTTACTACATTAACCCGGAAAGGCGTGTCCTTTGACTGGGAAGCGAAACAAGAGAAGGCGTTCCAAACGCTGAAACAAGCCTTGTGCACCGCACCGATACTATCCCTCCCCGAAGGGATAAAAGATTTCGTAGTGTATTGCGATGCATCAAACCAAGGACTTGGTTGTGTTCTTATGCAGAGAGGGAAGGTTATTGCTTATGCCTCCCGACAGCTTAAGACACACGAAGTGAACTATACGACCCACGATCTTGAGTTAGGAGCAGTAGTATTTGCTCTGAAGATCTGGAGACACTACTTATACGGAACAAAGAGTACTATTTTCACCGACCACAAGAGCCTTCAACACATTTTTAATCAGAAGGAACTCAACATGCGACAACGACGATGGGTTGAGTTACTCAATGACTACGAATGTGAAATTCGTTATCATCCTGGCAAGGCCAACGTGGTGGCTGACGCCCTCAGTCGAAAGGAATACACTGGTCGGAGGGTCAAATCTCTGACTATGACTATCCATTCCCACTTATCCACACAAATTAAGGAGGCACAAATGGAAGCTTTGCAACCTGAAAATGTGGCGGGTGAATCCCTGCGAGGAATGGAAAAGAATCTAGAAGTCAAGGGTGGCGGAGCATATTATCTCATGGACCGAATCTGGACACCGAAACATGGTGGTTTCAGAGACGTAGTCATGACCGAAGCACACAACACAAGATATTCCGTTCACCCAGGTTCAGATAAAATGTATCTGGATCTTAAGAAACTGTACTGGTGGCCTAACATGAAAGCAGAAATTGCTACCTTTGTAAGTAAATTCCTTACTTGCGCAAAGGTTAAGGTCGAATATCAAAAACCGTCAGGATTACTACAACAACCGGAGATCCCAGAATGGAAATGGGAACGGATTACTATGGACTTCATAACCAAGTTGCCCAAGACGACGGGTGGACTTGATACCATATGGGTCATCGTCGACAGATTGACCAAATCCGCGCATTTCCTACCAATCAAGGAGACAAACAAAATGGAAAAGCTTACAAGAACTTACATAAGGGAAGTAGTGCGACTGCACGGTGTTCCGATATCCATTATCTCCGATAGAGATAGTAGATTCACTTCAAGATTCTGGTAGTCACTACAAAGTTCCCTGGGAACTAGGCTAGATATGAGTACAGCCTACCACCCACAAACAGACGGGAAAAGTGAGAGAACGATACAAACTTTAGAAGATATGCTGAGAGCCTGTGTGATTGAATTTGGAAAGGCATGGGATATCCATTTACCCCTTGTCGAATTTTCATACAACAATAGTTATCATACAAGAATAAAGGTTGCTCCGTTTGAAGCCCTCTATGGTCGAAAGTGCAGATCCCCTCTGTGCTGGACTGAAGTTGGCGATACCCAGTTAGCTAGAGGACGAGTTCCTGAAAGCACTCTCACCGGTCCAGAAATCATACGAGAAACGACAGAGAAGATCGTTCAAATTCGTGAACGGTTGAAAGCCTCCAGAGACCAACAGAAAAGCTACGCTGACCAAAGGAGGAAACCTTTGGAATTCCAGGTAGGAGACCATGTTTTATTGAAGGTCTCACCGTGGAAGGGTTTAATACGCTTTGGGAAGCGTGGGAAACTAAATCCAAGATATATAGGGCCTTTCGAGATTCTTGCTAGAATCGGCCCTGTGGCTTACAAACTTAACCTACCGCGTGAACTTAGTAGCATACATCCAACCTTCCATGTCTCGAACTTGAAAAAGTGTCTGTCCAATGAGACTCTTGTTATTCCACTCGACGAGATCGAGATCAACGAGAGCCTCAACTTTGTGGAAGAACCGGTAGAAATCATGGACCGAGAGGTCAAACGAACAAAACAAAGTCGCATACCCATCGTGAAGGTTCGCTGGAACGCCAAGCGGGGACCTGAATTCACATGGGAACGCGAAGATCAGATGAAACAAAAGTACCCTCATCTTTTTCTCTGATCCACTAGTATCTTTACTACTTTAAATTTCGGGACGAAATTCCCTCTAACGGGGGGATGATGTGACAACCCGATATTTCAACTCTTTGTAATGACCTAAAAAGTCAAGTATTGTAACCACCTTTGAGTTAATGAAATTAACTTTGATAATAAAATTTCCAAAAAGTATCTATTTAAATTCCTACTATGTTTAATGTCATTAAACCGTGTTCGTACGTAAAAAGAACGCCCAAATCTGACTTCGTATGTTGAAGTTATGATTTTTTCAAGTTCGGCATAGCAACAGACAGCTAAACACTCGAATCGGAGATCGAGCGACTTTTGGCCGGAATGACCTAAACGAGAATCGAAGGTCTCGACAATGGTAATTCAGCGGTAAAAAGTCTGGCAAAAACCGACGTCAGATAAAGAAGTTATGAATTTCTAAAGAAATTCCTTAATCACGACATTTTAAAAATAAATAATAAAAATAATTTCGAAATTTGCCGACGGAGTCTAAACGAAAGTTGTAGAGCGTAGTCTCACCTACGCGTGAATATAAAGACCATCAAAAACGGAATTCGTATGAAGAAGATATGAATTTTAGAAGTTTATTAATTAAATTATATATAAATTTAATTATAATTGTTTGGTATTATCCGAAGGGAGTCAGCAGATAGGGCCGAAGTACGCCCTGCGTACCCTCGTACGCCCCGCGTACTCAAGGCCTAGGCCTCGGATCGTCCACGTCCTGACCTATGCGAAGCTACCCCTTGTCCCATCCGAAATCCGAGGTAGTCGAGGACTCGGTCATGCATGACGTACGCGTACGCCCCGCGTACCGAGGCGGATCCAGCCCCTATAAAAGGGATGCGAGGGTTCCGAAGAAAGGGCTCCATTTCTCTCCTCTCTTGTGCGTTCTTGCCTCGTTTTCCGTGCCCGTTCTAACCCGAAGCCCCTGTCATTTTGCTCAAGTCCCGAAGGTCGTTTTTACTACCGAGATTCCCGAGAATCCCGAGGAAATCCGTTTCCCGAGACGAAATTCTGCCCGGTTTCCATCTCGCTTTCTTCAAACTTTCAAGTGAGTTCATACCCCTTAATTAACCTTTTAAATGTTCTATAAATGCTTTTATATGCTTTCAAAGGGGGGGGGGGGGTACAAGTAAAGCACACGAGTATCATCGTGTGTTATATAAAGAATTATTATATGCTTTTATTTAACCAAATCATATGTGATTTATAAACTTTATAGGGAACTCTCGTATATAAAATATGTTACAATAGCATTCCATCTTTTGAAATATAAGTTATTGTAATGCATGTATAAACTAAACATTTTCTTAGATTATATGTATATTTGTCTATCTTAGGCTCTACAAAAATCTATACTTTCATAACAAGTGACTCCTTTTCTAGGTATTTCTAAACAAACGAGACACACTTTTAGAAAACTATAATAGGTATAGTTTTATGAGGATATTGCTAACTTTTACATACTAGAAACACGATTTTCAAGAAGTCACTTTCATATACAAGAACAAATGAAACATTTTAACACGTAAATATGTTTTTATACCACGGTTTGTGAGACATTAACTTCACGTACGTTCGAGTACACATTTCAAGTCCTGTATTATATACCAGAATCCCTTGGAGGGGGAGCATGGTGTTTGTGTAAAGATCTATACGGGCTTGACAACCCGCGCCTTGACTGTTAGCTACAGTCCATCATTTGGGGTGACAAACGTCATAACATTCCAACGCCTGAAGAACGTTGTGTATAGGCATTTCGAGTCAATAGTATGGTTATAAAACTCACATGGGGTATTAAAAATACATTGATTTACGAGGTTTTCAAACACGTTGGTTATTTTACACTTACATACATTTTTTTTGAAACAAACATTGGTCTTGAGAGAAGGCTACTTTTATACTAGTAGAAAATATAGGATTTTCTAGAAACAAACAAACAAGGACAAAACATTTCATTTCATACAAACATTGTCATTTAATACTTATGAAACTCACCAGCTTAAATGTTGATCTACTCTTTCAAAATTACTTGTATGTCCCAGGGATTCAGTAATTTCAGGTATCAATATGCTTTTTAAAAAGGGATGCTGCGACGCCAGTTTAATCTCATATTTTGACATCATATTGTAATTGGTTTTGAACTTGTAACTTTTGACAAATGTAAACTTTCAATTATATATATGATGGTTGTATTTCTTTCTTTACTATGTATTCATTTGTTACGTTACCACATGAAGTCATCCGCCCCCGAACGTTTCCGCCGTTCAGGTTTGGAGGTGTGACATAAAGTATAAACCATATTTTGACCCAACAATCTCCCCCTTGGTTTATAGCTTTCTTTTCTTAATTGACCCAACAAGCTCCCACTAAAAAGTAGTTGGCTTTCTTGATAATCTTCATTGGAAACTTGGCTTCAGCATTAATCTTCAAATTCTTCACGACTTCAAGATGAACTTGATGAATCTTCAATGAATGACTTCATGTTGAGCAGTTGGGTTTTTCTTCAGAATTTGGCATTGAACGCACATTGGGTGAGGAGGCTTGACGTACTGATTCTTGAAAGATGGCGCATTCAGCTTGAGAATCTTCAGAGAGAACATCAGAGAGAACAAATCTTCTGGATCACTTCAGCAGGTACAAAGATAGCAACAGACTGATTGAGGAGACTTCAATGCAATCCGTCACATAATCTTCAATTTCTGCTTCACCTTGCTTCTAGGGTTGAAGGATTGAATGTTGAAAGAATGATCTTCATTTCTTGCTCCTTCGAATGAGAATTCTTCGATGCTCACGGACGAAGCCTTGGCTCATAAATCTTCAACACAAACTCCATGAGTCTTATCTATACCTGAAATCACTTTTCAAGACAAAACAAAACTAAAAGAAAACTTAGCACACAAATTAAAACAGAAACAAAAATATTTTTGGATTTTTTTTCTGAACAAGAAATAAAACAGAAATAACACTATTTTTGGATTTTTTAATTTTTCTGATTTTTCTTTGATTTTTGAATTTTTTTTTTTGAATTTTTTTTATTGTTTTTAATTTTTAATTCTCCCCTAATATTTAAATTAGAAGAAACTATGACAAATTTAACAAAAATAAAATGATATCTAACTTTAAGAGTGATTTGGGATCAAAGTTTTTAGACAGCCTTTATCCACTTGTCGGTACCTTCCATATTCACATCTTTGTCTGGTCGATCGTTGGTATTGTTGTCCACTTAAACACGAAAAATTGTGACAAATTTAGGACATACTATTTGTTACAAGACAGGTGAACTTAAGTTCCTAGATATTATATCTGATCCTAAGTTCCTAGATACTATATCTTAAGGACCATTCATCTGACGACAACCAGGGATATTGTTGTCCACCTAAATTGAGCAGCGAGATCTATAGACAATCTGTATGTGTTCAATTTTAAGTGTACTAGAACGTGTTTCCCGCTTCCTGATATGCCCCAGCCATCAAGAACTTCCAGAGTACTCCTTACACCGGGTGAGCAGACAACCATTCAGAGAGAGAAGAGATTCAGAATTCTATTGCTAACTACTTCAGAGGGGTTGATAAGAAGAAGAAGGTTGCATATGCTGTGTACCAGGTCGGATTAGAAGTCGCACAAAGGAGACAGCATATGGCTAACATATAAGAAGTATTTCACACACATATATATATATATATATATATATATATATATATATATATATATATAGCCTGCAGAGAAATAGAGTTGCATATGTTGTGTACCAGGTCGGATTGGAAGTCACGCAAAGGAGACAACATATGACTAACAGACGGAAAGAAAGAAAATGATATTCTACAGACCTAATTTATCGGAATTTACCAGTCACCCCATCCAACCGGAATTAAGGACAGAATCCGCACAACGAGGAAAAGTTAAGCCACGGTTCCAAGTACGGGTTCAATTAATGTGATGAGTAGATTCCCATATATATCTCCCCGCTCAACCTATCCGAGTGTCGTATTGTCAGGCTGAATGGATCTAACTAGGTCAAGATTTGTCAAGTCTATAAATTTCCTAAGTTCAAATCTCCCTAGTCAAGTCCATTTAAAATTTTTCGTGCCTACCGATGCATCAAACCAGAGCATAGACCCTTCAACTTTGGGTATGTTACGCAGACTCAGGTTTCCTGTTATCACTTGATAATATCACTTCCCAAAACATCTCTTACAAGCACATTTCATAACCAATATATTTTTTATTTTCTGATTTTCTGATATTTTTGGATTTTTTGAAAATTTTCTAATTTTTGTTTTGTTTTTATTTCTCCCCCTAAATTTGTGCATAGGAGAGAAACGAAATTAAATGCACAAATTTAAACTAACCTAAAACAAAAATCAGTCTTTAAAGCGAATCAGCTTAAGAAAAACACTGGAGTATAGAGAAGAAAACGCAAACCGTAATTCACCGATTGAATCTGCATTCAGAAGGTCTGAGAACAGCAAGCATAATCTCAGAACAGATCCAAAAATTCTTCTTGTCATTAAGCACTAACCCCGTGTGATCCCTTCTTTTCTTCCCTTCTTTCCTTTCTCGCAAAGGACACAAACTCTCGAACAAAGTTATGAGTGTTGTATATTTGAGAGATGTCCCCTATTATGTGCCTGGAACAACCACTACCAACAAACCGAAGTCTGATGATATGCCTCCATAGCTGCTCCGACACAGAGCGGGATCAGTTGGTCTTTGGAACCCAGGCCATTTTGAAACTAGGTCGACCTTTGTCATCCTTGCACGGTACTCTCTCCCATGACATGTCCTGCTTATCACAAACAGAAGACATAGAAATATTAGAATCGTTAGTTGATTTGGGAGATTGAGCCTTCGGAACCCATTTGTAGTTGGGTTTAACCCATTTTTTCGATCTGATGGGTGGCTCAGTACTTGCTTTTGAACTTGATGTCGGCCGTTGAGATGACTTTGATTTTGGCTTCACGGGAGCATCTCTTGGATTTGACTTTTTGGCCGACATTCACTTCTTGCCCTTGGGATTCGGATTCTTGGCCTTGTGGGATTGATTCTTAGCCTTATGCGCATTCCAGTCACCATTATCTGAACGTGACCTGGAAGGATTTCTTTTGAAGTATCTCCCACTTGGCGCGTTTTTCCATCCTTGTCCACAGTAGGGAACATATGCGCGATTAGGACAATTTCTGGCAATGTGTCCAGGTGTTCCACAGTGAAAACAAGTCTTTTTCTTCACTGTGAAGTTATCTCTTCTTGCCCCTGGTGGCGTATCCTTGCATTGTCTCTTATTTTTCCCACACGCACAGTTGCAACAGGCACTCTGTTTAGCTTGAAACGGTGGCCTGTATTTACCAACTGCAGGTTGATTAGGAGTAACAGAATTTGAAGCAACAGATTCTGAGTTCAAGGAGATGTTGGATTGTTCAATGGTTTTCTCCTTGTTCTCATCTTCTGTTACTTTGCCTGCACAAGAAGTAGCAACATTAGTATCTTCAATATTAATAACTCCTCCTGAAACAAATCCAGCTCGTTTTCCATATTGAAGATGTGCCTCCCTGTCAATTTCTTTCTTTGTCATAGGGATGGATGTGTAGTTATGATTGAAAGGAGGAGGTACACTATCATACCCTAGACCCTTGTTTTGATTTTCTTTGAATTTTAACTGGGTTTCATATAAGGACTCGACTGTCTGACTTGACGCAGTATAATTTTTGAAATTGACATCAGTTTTTCCACACTTGATTTTTAAAGCGTCAAGTTCTTTAGTTACAGCAACAAGTTGACTCTTAACATAATCATAATTTTCACACTTGTTGCTATACTCTTCCTGAAGTTTCCTAAAGTCCTTGGTTTTTGCTTCTAACTCAGCCTTCAGGGGTTTCTGTCCTTTCCTGAGTTGATATCCTTCATATCTCAGGTCTTCAATTTCTCTTTTAAATATATCAATTTGTTCCCGAAGAAACTTAATCGTATCTTCACATGATTGAGAACATGAAGCTTCACATGAATGAGAACATGACACTTCATTGACCGGAAGGTTTACAGAACTCTTTAAAGCGTCAAGCTCTTCAATTACTTCAGCAATACTAAGACGATTGAGATCTTTTGTCTTCTTGATGACAGCTACATTCATATCCCACGATTTTGGAAGTGAATTCAATAGCTTTTTGTTTATCTTAGATTTAGACAAGAAGATCCCAGCTATATTCATCTCAGTAGTGAGTGTGGTGAATTGCTGCAACTGAGTTTCGATGGTTTCTCCAGGGATAAAATCGAAAAAGTTGAAATTTTGTCTTAGTGTCTCCTGACGACTCTCTTTCATGTTTTCAAATTCCCTCGTAGACCTTAAAATCGATTAAAAAAAAACTAGAAGCTAAAATAAAATTTAAAAGTTAAACTTAAAATGCCCCTTTTTTTTATTATTTTTTTTTATTTTTAAAAACAACCTTAAAAGTCAAATTTAAAAAAAAAAAACAAACTCAAAAGTCGAACTTGAAAAGTCAAACTTAAAAGTCAAACCGAAAAGCTAAATTTGAAAATTTAAAAATTAAACGAAAAAGTCAAAGTTTAAAATCAAAGGTTAAACCTGAAAGTCAAAATCAAAATTTGAAATAAAAAGTCAAAAATAAAGAAAAAAATAAAAACAATTTATTATTATTAATATTATTTTATTTTTATTTTTATTTTTTTTAATTTTGGATGTAAAAGGAGTTTAAAATTAAAAGAAATTGAGTTTTGGGGTTAAAAGTGTAAAAAATGTGAAAAAGAAACCGAGAAAAACGGGTTATAGTTTAAATTTTGAGAGGTTGTAACAGATGATCAGCTAGCCGAGTTGGTAAGGTGTATGTGCTCTTGATCTGCAGGTCGCGGGTTCGAAACCCGGCACCTGCACCTTCGCGTCTTTAATATTTATTGAAGCCCTTGCAGGAGCCGCAAACCACTGAGCCGAGCCGTGATCCGAGCCGAGCCGAAAGCGTTCGATCCGCAAGCCGCCGAGCCGAGCCACAAATTCCGGAAACCCTAGCCGTAAACCCGAATCCCGCCGCCGGCCGTGAACTGTTTCCGGCAGTAAGCTCCGGCCCAAAACCCTTTAAGATTACGTGAAAATCAGCGATTTTTCGACTTTGAAGCTCCAAAACTCGATCAAAAACCCCTTTTATGAAAAACACGAAGAACAAACCCCCTTTATTTTTGCGAGATCTATCCAAAAACGCAAAAATATTTCGAAAATAAGATCAAATAATGTTCCAAATAGAGTTTACGGCCCAAGAACTTGGTGTTTACGGCCGTAAGCTTGGACCGTAAACACAGAATATTCGATATTTGGATGAAACAATAAACCTTTTGACTGATACAACTTGGCTCTGATACCAATTGTAAGTCCCTAATCTGCCCGTGTATCAGTCAGATCCGTTTGATGGTGCGGAATCTCAATCAAACGGATGATGTTAGATCAAATAGAAAAGAATAAGAAGAAGAATATGATGAATCTATGTATGAATTGATTAGAATTATGATCCGGATATAAAAGATTCACACACACAATTTCTCTCTCTGGTCGTAAACTCTCTAGGGTTTCATCAATCTCTACTCCTCACCCTAACACTTCTATTTATACAACGGAACATGGGCCGGAAACAAATGGGCCGTAAATAAGTTTACGGCCGTAAACTCAGCCGTAAACATGACCAAAAACTCCACAATTATTACACAAAAATATAATTGCCCAGAAAAGTAAAGTATAAACCATATTTTGACCCAACATGGTCTATCGCCAAAATGAAAGAAAAAAACGAAGGTGGCTTACGCTGTTGGGTGACTGTTACAGTGAGGGGGCTGCTCTGGTGGCCTCCTTGGTTTTTCTCCTTCTATTTCATTGAGAAAACATGAGGGATAGGGGAAAGAAACACCGAAGTAGCAGCTGAGTAAAGCGACGATCCTCAGGGGTATAACGTCATTTTAAGCTTTTTTGGACTAAAATAGTATTTGAAAATTAAAAAAATATATATATAAAAAAGAAAGTAAAAGGGTATAACCGTCATTTTAAGTTTTTTGGACTAAAAACACAAAAAAAAAAAAAAAAAAAAACTTTTATTTTGGACCTTCTATGCAAATGAAAAACTTTTTGGACTCTATCCCAAATTTTTTTGAATACCATAGTAACCATTCTTGCAGTTTTGTAAAAAAAAAAAAAAATCATATACCGTATGTTTTTGTTAAGGTCATTAAACATTTTCTTTTTGCTATCTAACATCATCTTCCATCAAATTTATTTTTCTACAACAAAATTCAAAATGGTGTAAATTAATATAGATTGCCAAAAACGCCATTATTAGTTTTTCACAAATTTATTTACAATTTTTTTTGTTGTAATAACTTTATAAAATAAATTATTATAAATTATAACCAAATAATTATTTACTTATTATTAACTAATATGAATTGAATATATCATATAATAAGGTTAATGTCACTCTTGCCCTATAAACTAATGGGTTCTGGTTTATAAAAGGTTCCTCATATTATTTTTTTGCTTTCTAGATGCATGAACTCGACTTTTCCATATTAAAAAGATTATTATTCATAATGTGAAGGGGTTAGCCATGGATTTTCTATTAAAATAATATTTTTTTAATTAAAATCAAAAAACAAAAATAAAACTGAAAACATATCTTGAACATTTTCATTTTTAGCCTCGTTTTCAACCGAACCACCATGAATGCCGATGGAGACTTTATTAAATCTTTCTTCTTCATAACTTTAAATCCAACGAAAGAACATATCTAATCAGAAACTCCACGGAAAGATTCATGTTATAATCAAATTGAATCGTTAGGTTTAAAAAGAAGTTGATTCTTCTTCGTGCATAAGAAAAGTGTTTGTACCACACGCTCACCAAGTTGTAGCTTATTTATGTTTGTCAATGTCATTTGTGTCAAATAAAACACAAGATCGAACTGATTCCAAAAAAATTTCAGAAAAAACGAATATCGAAGAGTTTAAGCAAGTAAAAAGCACAAGTTTTTGCTAGATAAGAGTACAAACTTATAACAAATTTTGATTTACTTTGGTTGGGATATGGAGAATCTCAGACGCATTCTTAAAGGTGGTATTGAGCAGACACAGTGGGATGATTTATCTTCCTTGTTGCAGGGTCTTCAATTGGTGTCTCGTCTGGATAGATTAGGATGAATTCCTGATGTGTCGGATATTTTTTTAGTTTCTTCATCCAAATCTTATCTAGAAGATGATATGTTGTTCTTGGAGGTATAAAGACTCAGTGGAATAATTGGGTTCCCATCAAACTCAATATTCTTATTTGGAGAATTCCAATTCAATGTATCCCCACTAGAGAGAGACTAGTGCATAGAGGTATCATGGTAATTCAAATTCAATGTGTCCCCACTAAAGAGAGACATTAAGGGTTTGCTCCCTTAATGTCGATTCAGCGGATCATCTCTTTGCTACATGTAACGAGTTGGTAGATATTTGGACGTTTAATTACTATTTGGTGGGATATACATACTCCAGTTCAGAAGTTAGTGAAATCTTTCATTTATTGTCCAAACTCAGCTCACCTCATGGATGGCGAATGGACGGTTTTAGAAGCGGCGATTTTTACTACATTTTGGTATTTGTAGAATTTGTGCAATTCCAATGTCTTCAGCACAGTTATTCCTAGAAAATCTAGTATTTTTGATGAAATTGTTGATATGGCTTTCTTATGGATTTCGAATATGTGTAGCAAAATAAAGTTAGTATGTTCTAATTAGCTTCATAATCGTACTTCTACTACTTTTTTGATGTAATTGTTCTTTCTAGCTCCTTGCTAGTTTTTAATAAAATCTCCACCATTAAAAATATGCTTTACTTTGAAGGTTTTGATGGGTTTCCAGTTCTAAGAATTGAAGAAAGTGGAAGATTGAGAAGAGAATCAAAACTATCGATTTCTGAAGGGACATCAGCGTTCCTATTTAACCAAAGTGGTCGCATCAGTGTTCCAATCTCTTTGAAACTTGACCTAATGTATGATCGGTGCAAAATTGAAATCAGAGAACATTCTAATCCAGTGCATGTTCCACCATTGTTCAGTATAATATTGCTTCTTTTTTGTTCTGAAAACATTTTTTCCCTTTGATTTAAATATGAAACCTCATGTAGATTACGTCCGTTGTGATTCTATTGATCAGAATTGATGAGAACCAAAGAGGTGCAACTTTTGAAACCCTTGATTGGAATCGATAAGAATTGAAGAGGTGCAACCTGTTCGGAAAAAACGGAAGAAAAAACATAGAAGCCACGGTCCTTTTTTAGCATCATCCATGGAAAAGAGAATAGAAAGGAGATGTGTGTGTGTGTGTGCGAGAGAGAAGATAATGCTTTGGCTCGGGTGAAACTATGAGTTTGTATTTTTTTCTCGTTAATTTCTTTTTTCTTACTAAAGAAAAGCCATGTTATCCATGGGCACGATGTATTATAAGTTGTAGGTCCCTTTTTTAATCAATAAAAATGAAGTTTATACTTTTAGAAAACCAAAAAATAACGTAAATGACCTTTTAAACACAAATTGATTCATTCATAGGGCTATAATGACATTAACCATAATATAATATTATAATTAACAATTATTACATTTATAATCTACTTAGCCATCTCTTTATAAACTAGCAAATGTTGTGATATACTATTCATTTACATTAAAATTGTGCAAGAAATAAGGTGGGGTTTGTAACATCCGGATATCCAGATATGGGAATTTGAGTATTTATATTGGGGAATGAGGAGACTCGACGAGTTGACGCCTCAACTCGTCGAGTAGGATCGCGTTTTGGGGACCAGTTTAATGAAGGGACTCGACGAGTCGGGTATTTGGACTCGCCGAGTCGGCGCTGTCAAGGAAAACCCTAATTGTCCGGGTTTGGGACCTATTTAAAGGCCCTTATGGCCTTCAGTGGCGGCCACCTACACCTTTGAGAGAATCCTATCGAACCAGAGAGCTGAGAGAGTGAAGAAGAGCCATTTTGGAGCATTCTTGAGGTGGTTGAGCAATGGAGTAGTCATTTCCAGCAAAGGGAGGTCAAGGGGGTGTCGATTCAGAGCTTCTGAGCTTGCATCTTCACCATTGAGGTATCAAATTGTTCTCCCTTTTCTGTTTTGGGTAAGATTGGTGATTTTAGGGTTTTCTAGCTTCTTTTATGGCTTGATTTGTGGAGTATAGTGTCCCATTGAGTGTGAAGCCATAGATCTGGACCCAAAGAGGTCCAAAGAGTCCCTTCCATCCTGCTTTATGCATTCTATTTGGAGTTTTGAGCTAGGGTTGTTATGTAATGGAGGGTTTCACCCAAATGAGCTTGTAGAACCTTGCATGAGTGCCTAAGGTTCGACCTTTTCGTGGTTATTGGCTTTGAGGGAGTTAGATCTATGGTTTGGTGAAGCAGATCTGACCTCAGAAGGTCAGATGAGGGTTGTCATGGGAGCAACTCGCCGAGTCCATAGGCAAACTCGACGAGTCGAGTCGGGGTTGACCCGCGTTTCGTTGCCGAGTAACTCGACGAGTGGAGAGGGAACTCGTCGTGTCTAAGAGGTTTAAAAAGGATTTAGAGAACCCGCATGGACTCGCCGAGTCACTCTTGTGTACTCGCCGAGTCTGGTCAGTGTTGACCGTTGACTTGAGTTGTCTTATGTTGACTTTGGGAGTTTTGGTCAACAGAGGTAATAGAGGTTAGGGAGGGGTAAAATGGTCTTTTACCCATTACCTGACTATAGAGGGAAAGAGTAACCGCCGGTTAATTAGATTTGGGACTTCGAGTACTAATTAGAGATATTTGCCTTATGTGTTAGGCGGTGGCAAGTCCGAGGTTCGCATGTGCAGATAATTGCTTTCTGATTTCCAGGTGAGTCTTCTCACTATACTTTACCTTGAGTAGGTAACCAGAGTTATGTGACAGAGTATTTGTATGTTGTGTATGATACGTGTTGTACTGCATTATTTCTATGTGATTTATGTTGTGCATGTTTACAGAGTTAGAACCGAAAGGTTCCCAGAGTTAGAACCGGAAGGCTCACAGAGTAGGGTCCACGGACCCACAGAGTTATAGCCTCGAGTGGCTAATATGTGTTATGTGTGGTATTTTGGGGAACTCACTAAGCTTCGTGCTTACAGTGTTTTGTGTTATGTGTTTCAGGTTTCTCTCAGGATCACGGGACGTCACCGGCTCGATTGTACACACCCGAGAAAGAGTCAAGTTTTGAGGATCCTAGTTTATTATGCAAGTGAAAATGGAATTATGTTTTGTAATTCGATTATGAATGAGATTTTAAGAAAAGTGTTTTTAAGAATTAAACGATTATTTTTAAATGAAAATTTGTTTTGAAATTTTCGGTGTTACAAGTTGGTATCAGAGCCTTGGTTTGAGGGATTCGGATGCGCCTTCGGGTAAATCTGGACTCAAACTGAGGAAGTAAGAAACGTTTTCAAAGAAATAATTTTCTAAAGAGAATAAGAGTTCAAAGAGAAAGCGAGAAAGAGCAGTGTGTACAATCAGCCAGAGCTCGAACGGTGATTTCCCAAAATACCCTTACTTTTGTGTTATGAGATATTTATGATGCACTTTATGAGATATTATTGCATGCTAGAGACAGGCTAGGTATTCCATATCTTAGGACTAGAGTGGCCTGATTTGTGATGCCTTAGCCTAGGAATTGCTGTTATATGCGATGTGCTTTTGAGTATGTGATGAGTGAGAATATTTAGTTGGAATCCTTTAGGGGATTTGAGTAGAGGAGTAATCTAGGGGAGATACCTAGATAAGTACCGTGGTACTTAGAGAAAGAATAGTTAGAACCCGCGAGGGGAAGAATTGCAGAGTTCGGTGGTACTTTCGAGGATGAGCAGAGCAAGCGGAGTTATCACCCAGAGTGAGTCATATATATTCTTCGATGCTCGAATGTTGCTTGCTTCGTGCTCTGTGGAACTCTTGATGATGGGAGTTAGCTACCAAGCGAATATGACGATATTCAGGAGGTAGATGGTTGGCATCATTAGGAGCTCTTTAGCAGCTGATGGCAGAGAAGTGTGGGAATCTAGGAAGAGCCTAGGGAGTGACCTTAGCCAGATGAGTGCGCTGGCAGAGTAGAGAATTTCGCTGGGGAGCGAGCGCGCGACGGAATTGGTGAATGAGAAGGTCGAGCAGCTACTTAGGAGCTCCGGGATAGTCCGTGTGGAAAGTATGGGTAGATGTGGCAGGTAGTATGGGCCCGTACTACTGAAAGCAGAGGACCCATACTTGATACAGGGAGTATTCTGAAGGTTCTAATGAGCGGATGGAGGAGTGATGTTATGGTTCAAGTACCATACATCGGAGCGGATTGAGGAGTGATGTTATGGTTTGAGTAGCATACATCAGAGCGGATTGAGGAGTGATGTTATGGTTCGAGTACCATACATCGGAGCAGATTGAGGAGTGATGTTATGGTTCGAGTACCATACATCGGAGCGGATTAAGGAGTGATGTTATGGTTCGAGTACCATACATCGGAGCAGATTGAGGAGTGATGTTATGGTTCGAGTACCATACATCGGAGCGGATTGAGGAGTGATGTTATGGTTCGAGTACCATACATCAGAGTAGATTGAGGAGTGATGTTATGGTTCGAGTACCATACATCAGAGCGGATTAAGGAGTGATGTTATGGTTCGAGTACCATACATCGGAGCGGATTGAGAAGTGATGTTATGGTTCGAGTACCATAAATCGGAGCGGATGAAGGAATGATGTTATGGTTCGAGTACCATACATAGGAGCAGATGGAGGAGTGATGCTATGGTTCGGGTACCATACATCGGAGCATATTGAGAAGAGATGTCATGGGATGAGTACCATGGTTCGTAGTGAATGATGCTTGTGGTTCTCCGGTAATCCGGTCACGATTGATGAGGTAGAGATTGGACGCTATGGGTTTTAGGCCTGTGGGCCATGATTGAGTTCGAAGAGGCGTCCCTTGAGAGGGAGGTCGAGAGCCTTTCAGAGTATTTTGGTAAGGAGTCAGAGGGAGGGGAGAATTTCGGTCTGAGTTGAGCAATCAGTCGATAGAGGAGATGTCACCTTCTATGACCTGGGTGGTGCTATTTATGTTCGTGTGCAAAACATGAGAGGCATGATGTTTAAGTTTTGGGTTTGGGGGTAAACCCTGCAGGTTGTCATTGATGATGATTTTCCATCAGAGTATCAGGTAGCATGTGTGCCGCGAGGCAGTGATTTACCATGAGCAGATAGTTAGTTGGGACTGAGATAGTCGAGGACCACGTTACACCTATTTGAGTATAGTAGGGCATATTATAGAGGTATCAGTGTGGTGTCTAGTCGAGTTAATCAGTGCAGTGGTTTTTCTATCTATGTTGGGTATTGAATATGGGAGTGGGTCCCTGTTCTTGGGATGATCCATGTGTTGGAACGTCGGTTGATGAGTCGAGGTGGGGGAGTATGATGATTTTGTGGTCCAGTCTATGAGTCAGTGATGTTATTGGACAGTTGGGTTGTTTGGTATTGGATTGGTACGAGACTTGGAATGACTAGAGGCAGCCGTGACGAGAAGTTCTTGAGGATTTCATCTGAGGTTCAGAGTTATGAGATCGATTGATTTCCTTAAAGGGGATTATCGGGCGTTGCGTAGCACTTTCCAGGGGCAGGTGCGTTATTGCTGGTGAAAATAGTACGTGAGGTTGTTGATGTGTCAGATAGTGATGGTTCGAACCCTAAGTGGGGGAGAACCGGGTGGTTTATTGAGAGAACCAGAGATTTGTGCAAGAGCGGTTAGGGGTTGGATACAGAAACCTACGGCTTGAATTCATGAGATCAGGGTCATTGGTGATCAAGGAAAGGTGCAGGGCGAGATAATGCATGTGGTATATGTCTGAGAGAAGGATGGGTATCCCCACGACAGGTGGTCAATGGTCAGGAATCTGGTGGTGGTCAGAGTCGTTTCAAGTGGAAGACTCGTAATGATGGTATGGGCAGTTGAGAGCTTCTGGGTTGAAATATGAGTAGAAGATTGTCGAGTAGCCAACTCCCGGGCTGGGATGTGTATTCTTGCTTGGATTTTGAGCAGTAGTGGAAAGGGTTTCGGAGGATCATCAGTGTGTTCTGAAGGGTTAGCGCCTTCATTGTATTCCAATTGAGTGTTTGGCTGCACTGAAGTTGCGCATTGAGTGAAATACAAAATTATTATGGGATTCAGAGGAAATGTATTGTTGTATGTGTATGGTGTTGGGAGTAAGGGAATCAGTGGTAGAGGCAGGACATTGTGATGCTCTGTTAGGGTGTTCCGTGGTTTCCGCGTATAGCGTTCCGATTTCAGAGTTATTTAGAGTCTTGGGTTTAAGATGACTAGTGATGTATCATGTATCCACGGTTCCAGTGGGAGCCCTTCGTGTATTGTCATCAAGAGGGATTATTTAAGGAAGTGGATCTCCGCAGAGGTAGGTTCTGTGTTATGGCGGTTGCCGCCAGAGTCTGTAATGCATATCGGGGCAAGTGTGTGTGTAACTATCTATGATAGTCTTCGGTGCATGAGTTAGTGAACATAATGTGGCGTTGTAATGAGAATGAGAGTATAGGGTGAAGCTACGGGGAGCCATAGTATTCACCAGTCAGAGGGTGTTGTGATGCTACGGGGAGCCGTAGTACTCACAAGTCAAAGAGAGAGAGTCGTGATGCTATGGGGAGCTGTAGTATTCGCCAGTCAGAGGGTGTTGTGATGCTACAGGGAGCCGTAGTACTCACAAGTCAGAGAGAGAGAGAGAGTCGTGATGCTACGGGGAGCCGTAGTATTTGCCAGTCAGAGGGTGTTGTGATGCTAGGGGGAGCCATAGTACTCACAAGTCAGAGGGAGGGAGTCGTGGTACTACGGGGAGCCGTAGTACTCACTAGTTAGTTAGCGTTGTGATACTACGGGGAGCCGTAGTACTCACTAGTCAGAGGCTGTCGTAATGTTGTGGGAAGCCATAGTACCCACTAGACGGCAAGAGAGTGTGATGATGGAGTGTTCTCCAATAAGTGCATGATGCAAAAGAGTTTTAGGCTTGAGTAGCCCTAGTGTTGAGTTTTTGGAGCCTAGTGGTTAAACCGGGGCGAGACTGGGGTCTCCGTATCTGTCGGGAGGGTCAGCGAGGCGCACGGGAGAATATGCGCAGCAGACGCCAGAGGTTAGAGCTGAGTCGATCTTCGATTGGATTGTATTTTTTTTATGAGGAAAAAGGGAATTTCGTGACTTGCGTGTCACTGGGCCGTGATAGTGGTCACGGGGAGGAAGTTAGTGAGATGTTTTGGATCATGTTATGTGTGACCTTTGGGGGTTCATCTGTGGGGCCAAAAGTTGACCTGGTGCTCGGTATCGAAGATGAATATGAGAAATGAGCTAGAGTTTACCATGGTGATGTCTGCGGACACTTCAGAGCGAGCGAACGATTCAGATGCTCGAGGATATGTTTCGGGCATGTGTATTAGATTTCGGGGGGGAATTGTGGCCCGTATTTGCCCTTGGCAGAGTTTTCCTACGACAACAGCCATCATTAGTGCATCAGTATGCCACCCTTTGAGCTGTTGTAGGGAAGGGAGTATCGGACCCCATTTGCGGGGGAGAGGTAGAGCAACGTGTGATGGGAAGTACAAAGATCGTGCTTCAAACGTCAGAGCAGATACAGCAGGTCAGGCAGAGGTTGTTGACCGCTCAAAGTCGCCAGAAGAGTTATGCGGACAGGCGCCGGTCTGAGCTCGAATTTTTGGTCGGTGACTTTGTACTCCTGAAGGTCTCTCCTTGGAAAGGAGTGATCCGATTCAGGAAGAGGGGCAAGCTGGGGCCCCGATATATCGGTCCTTTTCGGGTGATCGCGAGGGTAGGTAGGGTAGCCTACCTGTTGGAGCTACCTGCAGAGCTAGGTCAGATCCATGACACTTTCCATGTGTCGCAGCTGCGAAATTGTATAGCCGAGGAGTCGGCAGTAGAGCCATTAGAGGATATTCAGGTGGATGTGGGCCTAAACTACGTTAAGAGACCGGTGGCTATTCGGGATCGAAAGATCAAGGTTCTGAGGAACAAAGAGGTGCCTCTGGTGCAGGTCCAGTGGCAACACCGGAAGGGGTCAGAGCTTACTTGGGAGCCGGAGCACGAGATGCGTGAGCAGCATCCGGAGTTGTTTCCAGTGTGAGACTTCGAGGGCAAAGTCTGATTCTAGTGGGGGAGAATTGTAACATCCGGATATCCAGATATGGGAATTTGAGTATTTATATTGGGGAATGAGGAGACTCGGCGAGTTGACGCCTCAACTCGTCGAGTAGGATCGCGTTTTGGGGACCAGTTTAATGAAGGGACTCGACGAGTCGGGTATTTGGACTCGCCGAGTCGGCGCTGTCAAGGAAAACCCTAATTGTCCGTGTTTGGGACCTATTTAAAGGCCCTTATGGCCTTCAGTGGCGGCCACCTACACCTTTGAGAGACTTCTATCGAACCAGAGAGCTGAGAGAGTGAAGAAGAGCCATTTTGGAGCATTCTTGAGGTGGTTGAGCAATGGAGTAGTCATTTCTAGCAAAGGGAGGTCAAGGGGGGTGTCGATTCAGAGCTTCTGAGCTTGCATCTTCACCATTGAGGTATCAAATCGTTCTCCCTTTTCTGTTTTGGGTAAGATTGGTGATTTTAGGGTTTTCTAGCTTCTTTTATGGCTTGATTTGTGGAGTATAGTGTCCCATTGAGTGTGAAGCCATAGATCTGGACCCAAAGAGGTCCAGAGAGTCCCTTCCATCCTGCTTTATGCATTCTATTTGGAGTTTTGAGCTAGGGTTGTTATGTAATGGAGGGTTTCACCCAAATGAGCTTGTAGAACCTTGCATGAGTGCCCAAGGTTCGACCTTTTCGTGGTTATTGGCTTTGAGGGAGTTAGATCTATGGTTTGGTGAAGCAGATCTGACCTCAGAAGGTCAGATGAGGGTTGTCATGGGAGCAACTCGCCGAGTCCATAGGCAAACTCGACGAGTCGAGTCGAGGTTGACCCGCGTTTCGTTGCCGAGTAACTCGACGAGTGGAGAGGGAACTCGTCGTGTCTAAGAGGTTTAAAAAGGATTTAGAGAACCCGCATGGACTCGCCGAGTCACTCTTGTGTACTCGCCGAGTCTGGTCAGTGTTGACCGTTGACTTGAGTTGTCTTATGTTGACTTTGGGAGTTTTGGTCAACAGAGGTAATAGAGGTTAGGGAGGGGTAAAATGGTATTTTACCCATTACCTGACTAGAGAGGGAAAGAGTAACCGCCGGTTAATTAGATTTGGGACTTCGAGTACTAATTAGAGATATTTGCCTTATGTGTTAGGCGGTGGCAAGTCCGAGGTTCGCATGTGCAGATAATTGCTTTCTGATTTCCAGGTGAGTCTTCTCACTATACTTTACCTTGAGTAGGTAACCAGAGTTATGTGACAGAGTATTTGTATGTTGTGTATGATACGTGTTGTACTGCATTATTTCTATGTGATTTATGTTGTGCATGTTTACAGAGTTAGAACCGGAAGGCTCACAGAGTAGGGTCCACGGACCCACAGAGTTATAGCCTCGAGTGGCTAATATGTGTTATGTGTGGTATTTTGGGGAACTCACTAAGCTTCGTGCTTACAGTGTTTTGTGTTATGTGTTTCAAGTTTCTCTCAGGATCACGGGACGTCACCGGCTCGATTGTACACACCCGAGAAAGAGTCAAGTTTTGAGGATCCTAGTTTATTATGCAAGTGAAAATGGAATTATGTTTTGTAATTCGATTATGAATGAGATTTTAAGCAAAGTGTTTTTAAGAATTAAACGATTATTTTTAAATGAAAATTTGTTTTGAAATTTTCGGTGTTATAAGGTTGGAGATAAATTTGCACCAATTTGGTGTAAAAATGAGATATCAACTATGATTCAAGATGTGATAAGCTCACTAAATCTTTTTTAGCTATCTAAAGTCTCTTACATGTTTTTATTTTCACAATTCGTTTTTACAGTTTTATTCTATTAATTCGTTTATACAAGTTTTTCATTGATATATTTTTACAATTTCATATTCTTAGTTTTTAATGTTTTCCATAATCAATTTTCACAACATTTTTGATTTCATTTCTGAATTTTATTTCTACAATTCGTTTTTACAACTTAATTGAAGGACTCGTATCACTACACTATGTTTCCATATTCTGGATTTCCAACTCAAAAGTGTATCTGCTAGGCAAATATGATCTTGTTTTATAGGCATTTTTTCCTTAAAATCAATAAAAAGTCATAGAATAACTAAACTCTCTCTCTCTCTCTTTCTCTCTCTCTCTCTCTCTATATATATATATATATATATATATATATTAAGAGAGAGAGGTGAGGGAAGGATCCATTGAGATCATTAATGTAACATCACGATGTTAAAGTTCTTCTAAATTTCAACCCTTTAAATTATTTATATTGCATTTGGTCCCTAAGTTTAAGAAATATATGCATGAAGGACCTTAATGGCATTTTGGTAAATTGAAGCTTCGGAGTACGCCATGCATACGTGATGTACGCAGAGTGTACTAGGGCGCGCCCTAGTACGCTAGGCGTACATCATTATACGCAAGGCGTACTACCTAAATAATGAAACCCTAATTTTTAGGGCGTACATCATCGTTTTTGCAACCCTAATACCCCCTTGAGGAGCCATTTCTAAGCTTGTGTGTATGTTTTAATGCTTTAGAAGAAGAAGAAAGGAAAAGAAGACCACCTTGAAGGAGTGAAGCTCTCTAGATTCAGAATCACACCACCTTTTGGCACCATTTTGGGGTATCAGTTTCTAAACTTGGTGTTGTTTCTTGTAGATCTTGTTTTGGGTTAGTTTTAGGTTCTTTTTGTCCCACATGTGGTGTTTCTTGAAAAAAGCATGTTCTTGACAATTTGAGTTGTCCTTTCAGACCCTAGGAGGGGTCCTAAGTCATAAAAATGAAGTCTCATTGGTTAGTTTTGCTCCATTCATCTTGTAGAAGGTCTTAATAGATTAAGACATTGAGTTAAGATCTTATTAGGTGTGTAAAGTCGTAAAGTTGGGAACTTTATGACTCTAGAGGGTATTTTGGACATGGATCTGAAGTTGGGATGTAAGAGCTTGGCTTGCGAGGGTATGCTTCGCATACTCATAGTATGCCCCAGTGTACTCGGTCAACCACCCCGATGGTGGTTAACTGTGAGGGTTGGAGTATGCCCAACATACATTCCGAGTACACCCCACGTACTTTCACTGGGTCAAATCGTTTGGGTTGACTCGAATGGGTTGCCTCAGCTGACTTAGTGGGTTTGACCAGTTGACTTTGACCAAGTGTGACCTTAAGGGTATTTTGGGAATTCTAATTGAGTTCAGCCATTTGGTTGGAATAGGAGGCTTTCGGAGCTGAGACTCGTAGTTGAGATTCCTTCACTAATATGTTGGGTATAAAATAGATATGCATGAGTATGCTAGTTAGTGATATGATAGTGGTAGATATATAGGACTACCTGTGATTCTGTTTTCTTGATTATCTGTATATGTTATTATCTGTTATATGTCAACATATTGTGGTGGGTTGAGGTTGTACTGCACCGTGTGGTAGCCAACAAACCCTGGAGCATCCCAGATATGAGCTAAGGGTCGCAAGATCTACAAAACGAAGGTGTTACACATAACAAATCAACAACCAGGGAGGAAGAGGAATAGTGAGGCAGAAACCAATGTTCATGAAAAACTCATACACAAGAGATTTGAAGCATAAATATTTGCAAGTTTTGATACTCGTCATCGAATTGGATGTCGAGTTCGCCGAGATAGAATTTGAGGTTAGTTTCAGTTGTTATTTTTAAAAGCACTTTCTATTTCGATTTGTACTCTGATCAGGAAAACGATGGATTTGATCGAATTATGAGTCAGATTCATGATATTGTGAAATCCAGCATTGTTCCATTTATAATCATGAATTTTTCCTTCTTTATGCTAATTGTTGGTGTCAATGATAAATGAAAATAGTAAGCTCTAGGGGCTGGATTATTGTCTTTTATAGAGTTGATATTGACTGTAGGGTTTCATGCACACAAGGTGTTTATCATATTGTCCGAAAGAACCTAATAAGTGTAAAAGTGGCATTTTATGTGAAAAATCCTTAACTTTGAACTCTCATTAAGCCAATCATTAAGGCCCTTAGTTTAAATTGAATTTCATATCTCAATATCCTCATAAATAACCAACAATCATGTTAAAAGTGATAAACTTAAGGCTTAACCATTAAGTCCTTAATAGAACACCAAAAGTAACTTAAAAGCTATTATGATCAATTTTCCCAAATCTATCCTCCAACTTCTAAAATTCGTGCAAGTCAACAAGAA
Source organism: Lactuca serriola (assembly GCF_051521515.1). Classification (NCBI taxonomy): domain Eukaryota; kingdom Viridiplantae; phylum Streptophyta; class Magnoliopsida; order Asterales; family Asteraceae; genus Lactuca; species Lactuca serriola. The sequence goes on from NC_136416.1 coordinate 118,701,732, forward strand.
CACCTAAAAATCATGAGACTTAGTTTTCTGGAAATATTACTGTCTAGTTTCTTCAAACTTTAAATCACATGAGACTCAAGTTGGTCCATGTTGTCACAAATTTCATGCATTCTCTTCAAGAAATCATAATAAATTCATCAGAACTCCAAATGCCTAAATTCCAAAGCCTATAGTTAGATACAGATGTATAGTTTCTCAAATATAAAGGTTCTGATGTAATTCGTAGTATATTGGTACCATTTATTTCAAGAGTTTTGAGTGGTCCAGAAAGTGACAACTTAAAGTTACTAACTTGTAAATTTAATATAAAATCAACCAAAAATCATTAGAACGAAATCTTTATATTCCTGAAAAGATAAAAGGGGGAACTTTACCAATGTTGTTTTATCAAAATTTAAGAATGGGTTGAAAGGTAAGAAAACATATCCCAAACAGAGCACTACAATCAAAGAGAAAATAAAGAAATATGTACATAAGTTTTATAAGAGTAATAAAACAAAGCACAAGCTAAATAATGTTTTAATTGATGTGTAGGTTCTCGGAAATGAAAGGATCCATCTATCTCACGCTAGGTAATTTTCAAGTTCAAGGAGGTGAGTTACACTAACTCTTCTATTATGTAGGCATTGCTTGTTTTATGTTTTTTGTTATTGTTCATGGATACTCTAATCCGATAGAGTGAACAAGGAAATGTAGAATGTAGTTTGTTCTCTGGTGAGACAAGCAAACAAGATTGATTTCCACGTTCTCGATTCGTTAGTGGTTCTCATGTATTAAATCACATGTGATTATATGATCTAATCATATATGACTTATATGCACAAGATTCATTTTTGTGTTTTCGATTCAATAGTTGTTCTTTATCCATATTAATCGTATAGTATGTGATTAAATACATGATTACAGCTAGATTAAATACATGATAACGACTATTGAATTGAGAATATGAATTTGAATCTTATTCACATAAATCATATGTGACTAGATATGTATAATCACATGTGATTAAATAAACGAGAACAACTATTGAATCGAGAACACGAAAATGAATACTGTCCACATAAATTATATGTGATTAACTACATATAATCACATATGATTTATGTAGCTAAGATTCATTTTCGCGTTCTCGATTAAATAATTATTTTTTCTACTTTAATCATATGTGATTAAATACATTTAATCAGATGTGATTATATGTTTCTAATCACATATGATTTGATTTGGAAAAAAACAAATCTTGTCTATATAAATCATATGTGATTAGATGCATATAATCACATGTGATTATATACATGATAACAAATATTTAATCAAGAACACGAAAACAAATCTTTATCCACATTAATCATATGTGATTAAATGCATATAATCACATGTGATTATATGTATCTAATAATATATGATTTATGAGGAACATATTCATTTTCTCTTTTTCCATTCAATATTTGTACTCATTATTTAATCACATGTGATTAGATTTATGTATATAATAACATATGATTTATATACACAATATTCGTTTTACGTTTTCGATTTAATGTTTGTCCTCGTGTATTTAATCACATATGATTATATGTATCAAACCACATATGATTTATGAGCTCAAGATTTATTTTTGTATTCTTGATTCAAAAGTTGTTCTTTGTCCATAGTAATCATATGTGATTAAATACATATAATCACATGTGATTAAATACATAAAAAAAAATTATTGAATCAAACATTCAAAAACGAATCTTGTCTATTTAAATAATATTTTATTAGATACATATAATCACATGTGATTAAATACATCTAATCAAATGTGATTATCTATATCTAATCACATATGATTTATATGGACAAAAATGAATATTGTCTATATAAATCATATGTGATTGGATACATATAATCATATGTGATTATATTCAAGAGAAAAACCATTAAATCAAAAATGTGAAAATAAATCTCTGTTAATATTATTCATAACTAAATAAATAAATATAATCATATATGATTAAGTACATGAGAAAAATTATTAAATAGAAAACTTGAAAACGAATCTTATTTATATAAATCTTATGTGATTAGATATATATAATCATATATTATTATATGTTTTTAATCACATGTGATTTCTCTGATTAAATACATATAATCACACACGATTTATACCATTATATGCATTTAATCACATATAGTGTTGGTGGTTAAAGGTAGTGGGTGGTGGTCATGTGGTGGAGATGAGCAGTGGTGTGTGGTGGAGATTACGGAGGGTGATGGGTAGTAGTGACAAGTGATGGTGAGTGATGGGGGTCGTGGGTGATAGTTGGTTTATAGTGGCTGTGAGTGGTGGTGGGTGGTGTTTGTGGTGGTGCTAGGTGGTGTGTAATGGTGAGAGTGGTGGTTATGACGGGTGGTGGATGGGTTAGTGGTGGTGGTGTTGATGGGTGGGTGATAGCAGGTGGTGGTGGCGTGTGGTGATGTTTGGTGGTGGTAGGTGGTGGGTAGTGATGGGGTAGGTGGTGATGATGTGGGTGGGTGGTGGTTGGTGGTAGTGATGGTGGTGACGAGCGGTAGTGATGTGTAGTGGTGGGTAGTGGTGATGGAATGGTGGTGATGGGTAGTGGTGGTGATGGTTTTAGTGGGTGATGGGGTGGTGGTGGTGGTGGTAGGTGGCAGTGGCGAGTATTGGTAATGGTGGTGGGTGGTGGTGGTGGTTGGTGGTAGAAGTGGGTGGTGATGATGGGTGTGTGTGGGGGTTGATGGTGGTAGATGGTAGTGATTATGGTAGGTAGTGGTGGTGGTTGTGGTTTTGGCGGGTAATGGGTGGTGGAGGTGAGTGGTAGTGATGGATGGTGGTGGGTGGTGGTTGGTGGTAGTGGCGGGTGTTGGTAATGGTGGTGGGTGGTGGTTGGTGTTGTGGGGTGGTAGTGATGATTGTGGGTTGTTATTGTTGGTGGTGGGTGATGGTGGTGGTTTTGGTGGGTGGGGTGGTGGTGGCAGGTGGTGGTGATAGGTGGTGTAGGTAGGTCCTGGTGATGGGTGGTGGCGGGTGGTGGTAGTGGGTTGTTGGTTGTGGTGATGGATGGTTAGTAGTGGTGGTTGGTGTTTGATAGGTTGTAGGTGGTGGTGATGGGTGGTTGGTGGGTGGTAGTGTTGGGTGGGTGGTGAGTGGTGTAGGTTAGTGGGTTTTTTCATTGTTTTTAACTATTTTTTTATTTATGTGAATATTATTTTATAGTTTTTGATTTAATTACAAAAGTACCACCTTGTAAATTAGAAGAATTTTTGTTCTCAAATGTTCTTATAATAAGAAATGTTCTTGGTTGAACGCTTATATATATATATATATATATATATATATATATATATATATATATAGTTTTTCGAGTGCTATTTCATGTCTAAAATGAACACATAGGTTTTGTTGATACTGTTGTTGCTTTTATGTATATAAACATAACTAAATGGGGAACCCGCGTTGCGGGGAACGGATGCGACAATTTTTTCCGTTGTTTGTTCTTTGAAAATGTTTATAGTTTGAGTTGCTCATTCTTTCCCTCTTTAACTGATCTATAAATAAATAAATAAATAAATAAGAAATAAAAAAGCATCAATGAATCTGTAAGCAAAACTAATAAGATGACAATTAAACGAAAACATAGGAACCTATAATGCCACAAATAACCAACAGAAGTAGAGGGACCAAAAAAGACAAAAAGGACTACAAATCGGAAAAATAATGAATTACCAGTATTCTAGTTAGAGAAAATAATAATAAAAGATGTTGAACCATATAGCCGCTTCTTTAATGTATCTATTGTTCTCCTGTTTTAATAAAAAGTCAAGTAAAAAAGTTCAAATACACCATAATAAGTCAACAAAGTGGTAAATAAATCAACATTTGTTCTTCTATGAGTTTCTTAGATCAGTAACAATTTCTTTAAAGTCATCATGTTGAAGATAATGTTTTTACAAACATTAACTTTCAACTCTTCTAATCCTTCAATTACTGTATATACGATATTTTTCTTCTTTGAACATAGAGTTCTTGACTACAATTACTAAATCAATTTAACAATATAAATTAGAAATTCAAACTTGTAAGACATTGGATCAGAAGCTTTGCTTACCTGAACAATAAATTAACTTCCACAAACAATTTGGTAACCATGCGGTGACATAACAACTTCAAGAAAGGATCTAATACACCCTTTATAGACATTTGAGTAGGCCTGGAATCAAATATACAAAACCAACAACCGACATCAACTTGATTATGCCTTCAAACAACCTTTTGAAAATTTAACAAATAGTGTATTTGAATACTGAGTAGCCGAATAATATTTTAATTGCTTTAAGAAAAAAAAATACCGTTTCAATGCAAAACCCACATTACATATCTCTTCTAATTCTCTAATTTCTTTATTTTATAAATATTTAAGTATAAAATCGTTCGTGCTTATTGCCGCATAAAAAAAATAATAACTTAAAAATGAACTTGAAAGGAGTTTTCCCTGAGGAATTTGCAAATCTACCTTTTCTTCCAACACGGACCCATTAGCAACAACTGCTTCAGGAGAACCAACAATAGCAATGTAAAATTGGGCAAGAAAGAGAAGAGGCAATATACTCTCAAGTGCACCAGCAAACGTGTCCTAAGTTAGCAAAAGTGAACTTGCTTGAGTTATGGAAAATTTGATCCACAACCTTTATATTTTCCATTGCTGACCTTCTTTTAATAGGGTTTTTACCAAGCAGGGGTAAAATGGTCAAAACAGCAGAAGACACTTCAGACAACAACTATACTTTTGTTTTCTCTTTTGTGACGTGATGAAAAAAATGGCAAGTTAGTTGGGAATAGTTTCAAAAGTTCAATCTTCAATAAGAAAAGAAAATGAATATACAATGTTCTAATTGGAAAAAAAATAATAATAAGATGTTATGATAAAGCATACCTTTGAAAGTTGAAATGGAACATGTATTTTTTATTTGAAATGTGTTATTGAAATTCTAATTTCTCATCACTATGACAGTTGTAACAAATTATACCTAGACACAAAGAGAAAACTGTCTTGAAATGATAAACATATAATACAATAAAGCCCGAAATCATAACGGCATAACGAAATTCTGAAGATATAACAAAAAATATTCAAGGATAAGTGTCAAAATAAGAAATTGAATAAAAGATTATTTTACTAGTTACCTTGCCAACAAATACCAACCTTGTATCTACTTCTTCTTTGCATGTCTGGCTAGCAGCCGCACCAGCAAGATATGTAGACAACCATAATCAAATAAGTTAAAATTTATGATCATAAGAATCATTAAAACTACTCATTTCATTTAAAAAAATGAACCAATTAATGAAATAACTTGTTTATGAATGCAATTTTCATAGCTACCATGCTTGGAATGGCTATTTTCACTTTGACAAACAAGAGGTTGTTGTAGCTGCAGCTGGAAATTACCAAACCATCAAATAATTAAAATAATTTATTAAAATGCATGAAAATTTGGATTAAAAGAAAGGGACTTACGATTGACTTAAAGATTTCTAAACGTATCAAATAGTTGGTGCAAGAATGTCCAAAACTATATAAAAATTCAATGTTTTCATCATATGGTAAAGGTAAAAAAATATAAATCCTCAAGGAAAAAAGTCAGCAGAATGTAAAAGTCACGTAACCGCAGACTGTAGTTACAATCTTTACCACTTCAATCTTCAACCTTCAATTGTACCTATAAAAAGAATGAAAAACACCAGCACAATGAGACATAACTGGTTGCCAGAACAATCAGGGGTGTAATTGTGTTACATAACATACCTTAATTGCATCAGGGCATGTTCTATGAATGACATATGTCGCCCTCCTACCAACATGAACCTAACAGAACCAACCTTTTCCCAACTTCCTTTCAGTCATTGTATTGATTTTACCTTGTACTCTTTAATGTAGAGTTGTCATTACTTCATTATCTTGATATCCTGCCATTAGTTAGGATCCTGTCATGGTTTCAAAGAATGAGCGATAAGCATATTGGATACCTAGAAACTTGTTAATAAATCACCAAATTCACTTAAACATACACTAAAGAAATGAATAATTGAGAAATTTATTGTTAAACCTGAAGCCATCATGGTTGTAGAGGATCTTCACCTTCATACTCATCGATGGCTTTAATTAGCTTTCTGATAAAAGTTAAAAAGAATCAATCAATAAGGGTCATTATGAAGCATAGCTTCAGTTAGGTATTTCCCTAAACACCTAATATGCAACTACAGACACAACCAGATGGTATATAGAAAGCAAATGAAAATTTTTACCCACTCTTCTGATTACTGAACAGAACTGGAACCAGACATAGGCTCAATTCCGCACGAAACGTTGTCCTACTTGGATCAGAACCCCGACAAAAGAATCGAAGCCAAGAGAAATTTACAATTTGCCATTTGATACAGGAACACATAAGCATAGGTTATCACTCTTCAACATGGATAAGTTGAAACTCAATAAGTGACAGGTTGACATCTTCATTCACTCTAAAAGCAATTGCATCGGTAATTTCAACAGGTCCTTATGAAATCAGATTATAGAAAAAAAAATTGAAAACTACCAACCATTTTTACCTTGGAACACAACGACAAATCTGAACAACAAAAACGTCTTTCTCCCCTGTCGCAATCGATCTTCCATCTGGAACCCTCCAATCCTTTGTTCATTATCATGAACAAAGATGGATTTGCTCCATCTCGTCGAAATCGCAAGCAGGATTTCCTTGATTCCCTTCTCCGCTGGTTCCTTTTGTAGTGATGGGGGTTGTAGTAGTGGCTTCTGACATACAATTTTTTTTGGAAGAAACGGTTGTTCCTTGGAGTAGAGGTGGTAGAGCAGGTGACGAACGGCTAAAGAAACATGAAGATTTTTAAATCTTATAGGATTGTGATGAACAGAAGTGAAGTTGGTGATGTTCAAGCCCTTGTGCTTTTACGAAAAAGAATCCCAATCCCTTAAATCAAACCCTAGCACCCATCGTGAAGAAGTTAATAACGAATAGATGATGATTGCGAACAAAGCATACCCATCGTGTGTGTGTGTGTGTGTGTTTGGTGATCCTTGGCCGAGAGTAGAAGAAGGAGAAGAGAAAGAGAGAGGGTGAGGTGACCATTATAGATGCATGTTGGTCCATGCATGGGTACATGGTGTGCAATAAGGAGGTGGCACCTCCCAAAGTCAACCCTCCCCATTTTACATCTTTTTTTTGTTTCCTACTTGGGCTGAGAGAGAGGGAGAAGAGAAAGAATTTGGGCCTTTAATGCTTGAGTCCATAATATGGGTCCAATTTGATGGTTTTTTGCCCATTGGGCCTTTTAGAGTAATCCACGGCCCAATATTCATCAAGGGATGAGTTTTATGGCCCATTAGGGCTAATTAGATTTGTTATGGCCCAATAAGGGCCATTTAGATAAACTAGCCCATTTTAGGCTTATAAGGCCCAAAAGGTTATGTTTCATGAAAGTGGGTTCAATTAGGGCCCATTTAAGAGTTCTTAGCCCAGCATAGTCAAATTGGAAGATTATTGGTCCATTAGGCCCAATAAAAAAATCCTAGTCCAAAATGGACTTGAACCGGGATTTTTAGGGTTTCTAACCTTTTGTTGACTATTTGAATGGTTGTATAGAGTATTTGATGGAATTTTGTTGTCATTGAATAAGAACCATACACGTTTTCAAGTTTTAGCTACATTGTTATCTTTGTTAAGGGTTTTACAAGCATCAGAATTCCTAGTTGTGACAGTTACGGTGGTGGTGGTTGCGGTTTTTATTAGAAAGAAGGAAGAAATCAAAGGAATATCGAAATTAAGGTACCTTTAATGAAGGATCCAATCTTAATTAGCCCTAGGTCGAGTTCCTTTCATTGATTTTCTTGTTTCCAGTAACTACAAGGAAAGGGATGGCCGCAGGTGGTGGTTTTCCGGATTTCGTCAGTGTGAGGTCCGTGGACGTTGAAGGAGTCGAGATGAGTGACGCCAAAATTGATGGCGTGGTGGATGATTTGATAATCTCTTCTTCAGGTTTGGGAAGTCCATAGCCTTGAGACATGATCATACATCCTAGTCAAGCCTCTATCCCCTGTGATCCGAGCTTAATTAATTCTTCTCACACCTGACATTTTCTTCCTGCTCTTTTTGTTGATTCAAACCTTTTAAAGACGTTTAATTCGGTAGAATCGTAACAAAATCAAATTAAGGAAATCTGATCAAATACGTACTGCGATTACTAAATTTAGAGATTATGAGAGAGATCCAATATTCCAGCAAGTCGATCAATCGCTATATGAATGATTGTGGTTGCGACCATTCAAATACAGAAAAAGAGAAGCAAATCGTGAATGGAAATGAAGAAAGTGAAGTTGGGTTGATGTCGAATTGAAGATATGGAGTTGCTATGGTCGGCCGATGGTAAGGGTGTGAGGCCGATTTATGAAGGGGATAAATTTAGGGTTAGAAAAAGTCAATTAGATAAAGAGGGGAACGACTTTAGATATAAACCTGGAGAAATTAGGTTAAAAGTCAATACCATGATTATATGGATTATTTTTGGAAGTTATTAATCATATTACTAAATTACCCTTATTTATTTATTTAATTATTTAATTTTTATTAACCGACATTTATGCATATAATCACACAATAAATACTTTGAACACTTGAACCTATATATATATATATATATATATATATATATATATACACACACACACACACACAATAAATACTTTGAACACTTGAACATATATATATATATATATATATATATATATATATATATATATATATTTATTTATTTATTTATTTATAGGGAAAACTGAATATACCCTTAAGAGTATATAAGTTTAGGTACATAAACACACCATAATACGTCATTTTGTTTGATATATTCATTATAATGTTTTTAAACTTCAACTCTAACTTGATTTACTTTCAATATTTCTGAAATTTCACTATTATCTTTCTCTTATACCACATCTTTTTGCTGACACCTGCTAGGCTATATATATTGTAGTTGAAAATGAAAACTATGTAAGAGGAAGATAATTGTGTAATTTCTAAAAATCATGGAAGTAAATCAAGTTAGAAGTTAAATTATAAGAACATTGGACAATTAGAATGTATTATATAATACAAAACGACGTAGTATGGTGAGTTTGAGTACTTAAGCTTATATACCCTTAAAGGTATATTCACTTTTCCCATATATATATATATATATATATATATATATACACACACACACACACACACATTAGCCGTTTACCCGCGCCAAGCGACGGGTGTATTTAATTTTTCTTAGAAATTAGTTTCTAGAGGCGATTAGGTCTTTTGCGCAAATAGTTTACTACATCTAAACAATTATAAATAAGAGTAATGCTAGTAGAAACGAAATCAATAAGAATTACAAATGAAAAGTTGAGCTTTTTACAAATGTACAAGGACACATGATTGATTGTGCATTATGAGTCGTGTAACACTTTCTATACACCACATTTAATGTATAGACTTCACTGCCTTGGAAATGTTTGTCGGGTTTCACTATTACTTTTGAATTGTTCTAGATATAGTGTACTTCAGCCGATTATTTTATTTTTTGTATGCATCAAATAGGCTTTCAATGAAAATGAAGAATGGTTTTGTGTCTACAAACGAGAAATAGTTTCATTTCAACAAATAAAAACTAATTACCTTCCACAATATAGCCATAAATTTCGCAGTGGCACCCATAGCGGTAGATGACAGAAAATCAATGATTATGCCTTTTTGAAATTTTTAGTGAGAGGGGAAAAGGGGTTGTCTACAATAATGATAATAATAGCGGTAACAATACTTATTTAAAAATAAGAGCAAGTTAATAATAATTTGACTTTGATTAAGATACTGTTTAATTTTTTATTTATTTTATTACTTTTGCTATGAAAAACATTGAAAGAAAGGTTCATGTTTTTGTCACAGATGTTTACCAATTTTTTTTTGTTGTATTTTATAAGAGTATGCTTATTAAGATTGATATCTACTTGATTTGTCAATTTTCAATTAACATTAACTATTTTAATATTGGTATACCAAAACCGGTTCTTGATCAATAAATTGATGAGATTTATTATTTTAGTTTTGTTGGTATAAAACAATAAGTGAAATTCAGGTGGAAATAATTAACTTAATTGATGAGACATGACTTTTATTTAGTTTGACATTGCAACAAAAATATCTGTATCAATTATTTTCGTCCCTTAAAAAATAGCATTGATTGAATATTATTACTTTTGGAATTGTTGAATGGAAGACATACTTTTTACTCAATAGGCCAGTTGTGAACTTTTGATTGCTATTATAGCCGCGTCAAGAAATCAAAACATGAAAGGTGAAATTATGATTACATATGTTATGAATTGATATTATCATTATTAAAGAGGTTTTGTTTAATTCGTATAAAAAGTTACTTTCTTCCATGAGAATATGAAGATAAATCATAATATGCTCCATAAAATCCATAGGTGATTTTTAGCCTTAAACTAGAATAAGAAACCATACTAAGTATGGAATCTTATTTTCATTTTTAATGTTACAAGATTGTATTTTCACACGAACTAATAAACATTTTCATGCTAAAGATCATCCTCAAATCAAAGACCTTGATTTGCAACATGTTGGAATAACAAATAGATACTTAAAGAGATATGCCTAAAAGGAAAGACTAACATCGTATAAGTAAGCTTGACCCACTGCAACTTTGGTTCATAAAGAACCTCCTTTAGAAACTGCCATTAATCGACGTATTAGAGGGGATAGTCTACATTAAGCTACTGATCTCACTTTGCTGGTGTAGATTTCTTGAGACAAACATCATGGTTTAAACCATCCAATTCACACAACATGTAAGAAGATTGCCAATGGTATCCATCTTCAAGAAATTAGCGAGATTGTTGACTTCAAGACTTTAGATAGAGGAAACATATCAAAAATAATAATGGTTGAGTTCATAGCAAACTTATTCCTTTCATACATGACCTCCAAAGTTTCCAAATAAAATCAGGATATTTTTATTTGCAATTTTAGCTCAGAACAAACACTAACATTTTCTATTTCCAAATCACATCTAGACTATTCTAACCAAATGAAGAAGTATATCAAAATCTTATCAAATTTTAGAGTCAAAAAGTAGAATAAGATGCTTTTAGTCTCGCAACAGCTAGCATCAACATAAGGTGGAGACATGAACGTTGATGGTGGAGGTGGGTCAATACAAACATCAATAGAAATTCAAAATAAAAAAATATATATCCAGAATCCTTCTCCATCTCAAAATCAGAAATATGTAAATGTAAAACAAAGAAACATTGTTCAAATGGGTAATTAGAGAATAAGGGTCAAACACACCCTTCTCTTATTTGAAGAAATAAAAATTTCACTCCCTTCTCAGTAACCTAATGAACAACAAAGAGCAGAAAAATAGTAATTAGTATATCCCACTAATGGGCACAGGGAGAGAGAGCGAGTGCAACATGAGTGTTTTACCTCTTTTGAGTGGAGATGGAGTAACATGCATGTTTGTGGACGAATTCAAATAGCTATTGGATGAGGTCGAGATATATGGGAAGGGGTGCAACAAACAAAGTTTAAATGTGGTTACCAGTGCTCACAAAAAACCCAATCGAACTTGTAATCCTGCAAAACCAAAAATCGTAAGTGTCAACACAAAAAACCATAACCAATTGTTGTAAATCCAAGAGCAAGGTGAGAGGAGGAAAATAAAAATGAAAAGTTCATCCGATTAATCGGCCACCAGGGGTTTCGTTGGAGATGTAAGCGCCACTATTTATGCTTCACAGAACCATGTATCCATAACCTCGACTTCCATTTATCTACAAGAAAGTCTCGTTATTACATAAAATCAAAGGAAAACCAGAATAAATGGGAAGACAAGAAACCTGGAAATCAAAAAAACAAGATGATGGAGTGATGGCGTTTAAGGCGAGTGGTAGTGCCTGTAAATGGTGGTTAGGGCGAATACACACATGAACACAAATAAACACACACACACACAAAGGCGGAGAGAGAGAGAGAGAGAGAGAGAGTGTGCTGACCATGGTGGCTCTTTATGTTAAGGCGACATAATTGAGCTGTGTTGGAGTGTGGTTAGGGTTTACGGAGAATGGGAAGCAAAATGATGGTGAGATGCTACATATAAGGGAAGCAGATGAGATGGGAGAGATAGGTGCCGGTATTGCGAAACTGAAATTCAAAAATCTAATATTGACCTAATAAGAAAAGGCTTTTTATTTCTGCACTCCACCTCTAAAACTCCAATCTATTTTGACCTATATTAATTAGTTTTTATTATTTCTTTTTTAGGTTTTCTGTAAAAAGTTGACGGCAGGTCAAATTGTGGCATGTCCCAATAAATATTATCTATTTTATTTATTTACTGCATTGCATCTTTTTGTTATATTTATTTTTTATATCTTTCTTTTTCTATATTTAAACATTCGAACTTTTATTTTCACATTTTTTCAGCAATAATGATTAAACTCATATATTACTATTTTATTTTGTTTCCAAATATCGTTATAAAATATTATATTTGCAATAAAAATATAATTTTTCTATTATATTAAAACGATATGTAAGCATAATTTTTTTTTTAATAAGAATAAAGTTTTATATTATATAATAGAAATATATTTATTGTTTATGTAAAAGAATAAAAAAAATTATATGAATAAAATTTAATAATAATTTTAATATAAAACATTAATATTTACTTTTTGAAACAATATATTCAGATTTTATTTTATTTTATATTTATTTATTATTTTTTTTTGCAAATATGTCTCATCAATTTATTTTTATAAGATTTTTATTAATATATGTATTTATTAAAATTACAATTTTAGGCTTCTAAAAATACAACCATTTTTTTAAAGCACATGAAATGACAAATGATATGTTTTTTATTTAATATTATGGTGATGTTTCCTATGAATCCTTTGCATCGTTTGTCATTAAAATAAATTACTTTTTGTTTAGTTTAGTTTAAAAAAAAACAAATATTTTTCAAGAAATATTACTTTTTAATATTTTTTTTCTAAATTCTGGTATTTATAATCATTTATTTTGTAAAAACATTTAAGAGAAAATTTAAAAAATAATGAAGTAAGTAAAAATTTAATTGAATATAACAAAATAATAATAAAGTTTGAAAAAAAATTAATAGTTTGTAATGATAAAATAATAAAATTAATATAATGATTGGAAAGTGTAATGATGAAGTAATAAGGTTAGGAGAGAGAAAAATAACTTTTTTGGAAAACAATACTTAATAATTAGAGTAGGTAGTAATTAGAGTAGGTGTAGAATGGAGTGTCCATAACACCACCCTAAGAAAATCACCGAAATATTGGGGATTTCAAGGAACTGGGTCAAACGACGGGAAGATATACATGGACTGATTCTCTCGTAGGTTTGAAACTTTCTTGTTTGCTTGTTTGACCGGATAAGATTCATAATCTTTTTAGTGCATAAAGTTGTTGTATGTGATGTTTTAAGGGTTGCATCTCTTAAAATTCAGAATTTTAGGCTAAATATTTATTAAGGTGTGTGTGTGTGTGTGTGTGTGTATATATATATATATATATATATATATCATCTCCATACTTAATAAAACACTCCTAAAAACTGCCACGTGTCGCGATTATAAACTACTACCTTGCCACATGTCAATCTTCTGGCATTTTACTCACTGGTTTTCTGTCCAATTGCTAATTGTTGTATTTGACCATCATACCCTATAAATCCAAAAAATCAGGCCATAAAATCAGACGATGATGTTCACCCACGTTACTTCCTCTCCATAAATCAAAATCAAAATTTAAACCCTTCCCAAAATTATGTATTTAATTTGAATTTCATAATAATAGTGCAATCCCTAATATTCAGGAATTATTTCTGGAAATTTTTTGAAAGCAGAAACTATCAAACTCAAATTTATGCCCTTTAATAGACTCCATTTTATCCCATGAATATCTCCCCTCTTTTGATTACGAATCCCATGAATATCCCCCAATTTACGCACACATTTATGTCTAATTGAATGATTGAATAATTTCAAAATTGGTTTCAAGTTTTAGCTTATATTTAAAATTTCATTTTGAGGAGAATAGCAAGTCATTTGATTAGAGGAAGTCGAAAACATCATCAATAGATAGATGCAAGTAATAACACTTGATAATGTTGTTATTGATTTTTTCCAGCTAAATTGAACCTTTTTTTTGTAGTTATTCGAGAAGTAGAGCGTTTTAGTTCGACTGCTACCTCTTCTATTTCTTTTTTCTTCTTTCTGTTGTCACACGTTTTTGATCCATTAAGCTTACTTGAATGTATTCCAAACTAAAAGGTGAAACGTTGATGAATTGTTGTGCGACTTCGGTGATGGAGATGTGCCCGAATAAAGCCTTGCATCTTTTGCCTGCCAAGTGTTTGCTAGAAAGCTTGAATAAAATATCAAATATGTATGGTGGGTAGTGGTTGTTTTTTTTTCTTTGGTTCTAGTATTATTTTAAAATATTTTATTGTCATATTCTTTGATTCATTTTCATTTTTACTGTTTTCGATTACCATTGTTATAAAGGTGAATTTTCAAAAATTGAACTATTTTATTTTAGTTGTAAACTAATTTGATTTTGTCAGTGCGAAATTGTAGGTCTCCTTGAGCAAAAATATGTTAAGAAGAAATAAAAGATTTTGTGAGCATATTTTCTTGGAATCTAGAATTCATGAACTTATTTGCTTGGATTCTTGAAGCCTTGAAGGTACATTTATATCCCTCAAGTGATATTGTTTTTCGAATATGGTCTGCATTTAACCTTTTTATTTATCTAGGTTTTTACAGGTGGGTGTTCTAGCTTGCTTGAACTATGACATGAAATTGGGATTAGGATTATTTGATGAAAAAGAATTATGCTAACTTGAATACTTAAGTAAGTAATGCTAGAAACACTGGAAATGTTAGATGTAATTAAGTATTTCTATATAATTACAAAGAAAATACAACTTGAAAGTATGTTACCAATATGTGAAATGCAAAGAAGGTTGGAATGGAATCATTAATTCCATCTTTGAACAAAATGAAAATAAATGCAAAGGTTTAGTTAAATAAATCCAACAACCCATGTTTAAGGCTGTATAACTCAATTTTAATTTAGGAAGGCATGTGATTCTTTGCTTTAAATTGTCGCCAAAACAACAAATAAAGCATCACAAAAAAAAATCAAACCAATTCGACTTAATTTGAGAGAACTATGTGTGTTTAAAGTAGAGTAAAATTCTGCACAAAGCTGGAATGCAGAAAGTTTTTTAAGTCTGAAAATGTAAAGTATGTTGGTGCCATCTTTAGGGTTGCATAACTTGAGTTATACATATCCAAATCATTTCATTATTGAGCAGAAAATTTAGTCGGGAATGAGAGGAAGGTGTAGCAAGTTGATTTAACTCATATGGATATCGTATGAACAAGATACGAGAGTTTAAAGTTGGCTACATCCTAACTTTTGGTGCTGTTAAAAAGTGAACAGCTTGACTTTTGTTGACTTTTTGATAAATTTGAAATTTTTTAATAAACTAAATAGAATTAACTTAGAGTAAGTTAATAAAATGTGAGATTTAAGCTTTTAACCAAAATATGAGAAGTTTTGATTGAGAAAAATGGAAATTAACTTGATTTTGAAAAGACGTAAAATTGTCAATGGTATAAAAGACAAAATGAAAAATATATAATATATTGATATAAAAAATATATAATATATTGATATCTAAATGTTTGTATGCTTTAGAAACAAAAGTTGGGGGTTTTGATAAACTAGTTTTGGTAAACATGGTATGATATTATTAAAACTTCAAATTTTTTTTTTTTTGTTTAAAAAAAGGAACAAATGTTACAATTATTGTTTTTTAACATTTACATTTTCACATTTGAGCAAACATTCTTTATTCTTCTAATCTATAACATTTTGTTTGCACATAACTTAATACTATCATTGGATTTCAGGGAAGGGATGGTTTTCTAGTAACCCTTAACATGTGCTTGAAACAATCATAGAAGAAACATCTTTTATTGAAGGAAACCACTTGAGTTTTTTTTCCACAAAATACATCCAAATGTTTCCATTATTTGCAAAGGAACCAAAGATGGAGATGTGAGATTCTTCTGCTTGAAAAAATGGTTTAAAGTGGTGGTTAGTTTGTCAAATGAATAATCAATAGAGGATAATTCTGAAAACTCAACAGTTGAAACAATTGAAAGTTTATAATGTAAAAAAAAATTTCATTCACTTGTGCTTTAGTTTTTGTGGTCTACAAGTTAACATTGGATCCTTATTTTATTTTTATTTTTATTTTATTATGGATGCATCGTTTGGTCAATGTAGATAAAAAGAATGATGATAGGTAAATATACAAAATCTCATATGAAGTCAATGATGGGTGTAATTTTAAATAATCAGTACAAACATGGCTGTTCCAAACGTATTTTGGGCCCAAGGCGAGATAAAAAAATGGACTCTTAAAATAGATAAATGTGGTCAAGTTTTTATTATAATGCCTTAATAATTGAAAGAAAATTACTTGTGCTATCTTCTAAATATAACAATTTCCATAAAAAAATTTGGGCCCTTTTGAAAGATGGGCCCTGGACGGTCGCCCCTATCGCCCACCCTCTGGGACAAACCTGAGTACAAATGTCTAAAAAACTTAAATCTTTGAAATTTCATAAATCTGTTACCCGTGGTTTTCCACGGGTTGTAAGTTGTAACCTAGTCTCTAATAAATAAATGTTTTTTTACCACTTGTTACTTTCTCAAAGCTTTTGTCATATGTCATTATAAAAGATTTTACAATTATTTAAATTCCACATGTCATTATGTAATATCTTTATTTTTTTTATTAATCAATAATCAATTCCACTAATTAATGAGTTAACTATTATATATGTAAAGTATTCATATATTTAAATGTTTATTAATTTACAAATGTATTTGAATTCAAATGGATGCTCTAATGACAAAATTAATGTTTTGTATTTGATAATATATTTGAATTCGAAACATACATTTAATATTTAGGACTTTTAATTTGAGTTCTAACAAATTTATTGTTTATTCAAATTTTATAAATAAATATGTGTATATAATACATCTATATCTCTATCCTAATAAATGAAAAAACACAATTTTCAAAGAAGTATTTGAAAATTTTGATTCATAACAACTATTTACAATCTGTGAATATTTTTTTTATTAGTATAGATTCAATAACTACTTATTTATCATTTCGTTTGTATTTATTTCGAAAGTTAATTTAAAAAATATTTAATGTTTACAGCTTAATTTTCAACCCCATTATTTAAAATATGTCAATAGTTTTTTTATTAGTATAGATTTAATTACTTACGTATTTATTATATCGTTCGCATTTATGTACAAGTATTTTTTTAAAATATTTAATATTTATACATTGATATTAAACTTTTATCATTATCTATACTAATAAAAGAGTAGTCATTTTGCCAAGTGTCATAATATTAGAACTCCTAATTAATATGATGCCACTTGTCATTCTATTAATTTTCCATTTTAAATTAATTAAACCTCCTAATTAATGTGATGTTATTTTCAATCTATTTATTCTTTATTTTAAATTTTAAATTTTATATTATTGTTTTTATTAGTTCATAAATAAAAAGAGTCTAATATATATGATAAATTAATTACACATATTTATTTGAATCAATAATTATAATTTTACATAACTAATAAAAAAATCTCTTAATTAATAATGAATTTAAAATTTTATATAAAATAATTGATTAATAATTTTGAATTTTTTACTATGAATATTTAATCAATTTTGTAACCGTGGTTTCCACGGGTTATAAACTAGTATACTTATAAAGCTAGCATTTTTCCTTTTACCACATTCATTTGAAACTCCCATTCATTTTTTCCTTTCACCACATTCATTTGAAACTCCCATGACTTTTCAATTTCTTTTTAATAATGATTATAAGTTGGTTAATAATGTTAAATAAATATAAAACCTAAAGTGTAATCATATATAAACTAAATTTCAATATTAAAAGAATATATTTTCTTCTACTTATAAAGTTATGTTTTTAACTTTTAACATATTATATTTAATTTATTAGGTCTAATATGTTGTTGTATGTAAACCCTTATCATTTTAAAGCTACCGTTTTTGAACAATTTGTATAAAATACTTAAATTGTTAATTTAAATATAACCTTACAGGATCAACTTAAATATAAATTTTAGTTCAACTTAAACAACGTAAAGAATATTTTGTAAATAGTTAAAAGTGATAAATTGTTGTGTCTTTCTAATAATGATTATAAGTTGGTTAATAAGGTTAAAGAAGTATCAAACATAAAGTGTAATCATAAATAAACTAAATTTCAATATTAAAATAATATTTTTACTTCTACTTATAAAGTTATGTCTTTAACTTTTAACATATTATACTTAATTTATTAGATATAATATGTTGTTGTATTTAAACCAATTATCAATTTAAAGCTACAACTTTTGAACAGCTTGGACAAAAATACTTAAATTGTTAATTTAAATATAACATTAGAAGGTTAACTTCAATATAAATTTTAGGTCTACTTAAAAAACCCAAATAATATTTTGTGAATAGTTAAAAATGATAAATTATAGTGCTAAATGCAAAAACAATTTTGTAATATCAATTTAACTAAAATATTTCCTAAATATATTTTTATAATCGTTAAAAGTTTTCAAATAACTAGCTTAAAATAACTTATAATAACAATAGTTAAAAATAACTCTATATAAATGATTATGTTGTTACCTTTAAAATAAAAAAAAATGTTTGATATTTTAAATAATTACAATGATAGAAATTAAAACGTTAAACAAAATAAATTTAAAAAAACTAATTAATAATAACTACAATTATAAATAACATTACTATATATTATATTTTATTTTATTCATGAGTAACCCGCGGGTAGAGGTCAATCATATAATTCAAAATAGAGTAAATTACATGAATGGTCCCTATGGTTTAGAGTAGCTTGCGTGTTTGGTCTCTGACTTATTTTTTTTTTAACTCGGAATGTCCCTACTATTTGTTTTTGTTACGCACTTGGTCCATGTCTTACCTAAAAAGACTATGTTTTTCCCTTGATTTTTTAATTTATTTAAATAAACACACCCCAACCCCACCCATTCACCTTACCTTACATACCATATAATTTTTCCCCTATTTAAATAATAGTCTTTTTAGGTAACACAGAGACCAAACACGTAACAAAAATAAACAGTAGGGACAATACGCGTAACAAAAACAAATAGTAGGGACCTTCTGAGTTAAAAAATAAGTTAGGGACTAAGCACGCAAATCACCCCAAACCATAGGGACCATTCGTGTAATTACTCTTCAAAATAATCAATATATTTTATCTCGTTAGTATACGAATTATTATATCAAATTTAACAATAACATTATTGTTATATTTAAAAAAGAGCATGTAAAGATTTTAGTTATATAGATGTTTCTGCGCAACGTGCGGGCGTTCGCTTACTTTTTAATAAGTTCGTGTAATACACGAGTCTCACACCTATGTATACACATGATATATTTATTATTTATTGATGAACTACTATATATTTTTCAATCATTTAATTCCATAAACTTATTTCTTTGTATATAAGTACACATAAAATGCTACAAATTAATTAATTAGGTAATTATTAAAAGAATACGTTGTAGCAATCGAAAAAAGTTTTGAGCACTAGGCAATATTTCATTTTTTCACAATTAGGTGGTAGCCGGAAAATCAAATCCTTGAACGTAGCAACGAAGGGCAATTTTATACTTTTCCATCAATGATGCAAATGATTACAGGTGTTACTAACGCACACTAGATTTCGCAATCAGCGTGTCCTCCTTTATTTGGTTTGAATTTTGGTATCGGAAGCCCGTCAATTTTTTAAGCCCAAAGCTAAAAGTCCAAGTCCAGTTTTCGGTTTCAACTCGGGTTTATTTCGCCCGTTTCATCCATTCAACTGTGTTTTTGAGAAGCCTAGCTAGTTCATGACTGACCCTCTCATTTCACCGTTTCAAACGGTTCGACTGGTTGGGTAGAGTTCATTTGTTTAATATTTTATTATTATTCTCATTTAAAAAAAAAATTAAAAATAAAGTGTACAATCTTTTAGTAAACAAGTTAAAAACTACGATCAATTGGTAAATATTAATTACAAATACAATATTGCAATTAAAGACTCTAGAAAAATAGCAATGTACTTAAAATTAAGATGCTATAATAAAAATGTACGTTGCTCCCAATGTGTAAACTTTATATAAGTTGGTAGGTTTGTCATTGTATAATGTTATAATGGGTAATAAAACTAGGATACTATATAAGAAAATAAAATCAATACAATTTTTACATCGATCAACTAGACTATTGAACGGATATAACACTAGTTAGCACATATTATCAAAAAGAAAATTCATATATTAAGTAGGAGCTAATGTCATAAAAACCCTCAAATTTTCAAGAAATGCTCAGTTATATCCTAAGTCCATTTTTATGTCCCAAAAAACCGCACACTTGGCAAAAAAATTGTCATAATTGCCCTCTTTTCCGATTTTACCCTTCTATGACATTTTGGGAATTCATATTATTAGCTGATTCCTTGTATAATTCGACGGAGTTTGGGAATTTTAGTTTTAGATTGGCTGTGAGGCATAGCTTTGGATACAATGGACCGATAGTAAGGTATGGCCACCAATTCTCATCAATCAATTCCATTAATTAAACTAGATGTTCTAGTCTTGGTGACTTGGTTAATATTTGGTCTTTATTCTAAATTCAAAATTGAGATTGACCACACACAACCAAACAGATAACATCATGCAAATATGAGCCTTCTGATGGGTTTTATACAAAAGACCATCCTATGTGCTCATGCAAACCCTAAAGCTTGGATCTAGGTTTCTCTATTGTATATGGAATTCCTCTAAGACTTATGAACCCTAGATCTAGCATACATATTTCGAAATTATCATATATTATCAGATCTTGATGATTACCTCTTCAAGACTGGCTTGAATCTTCTTCTCTTGGAGCTTAGATCTAATGGCTTACAAACACCACAAGCAAGAGAATGATATTGGAGAGAGGGGAGGAGGCACAATTTTGCCTATGAACTCTTCTAGGGTTTCCAGTGGCCGAAAACTGATGCCCTAGGGGTTTATTTATACTTGTGCTGCTAGGGTTTCAGTCAAAACCCTAATGGACAGCTTACGCCTTATGTAGTCCAAGGAATCTCCCGGAATATGGCCTCTTTGGACGAATTCAAGATGGGCTTCATCTTAATTTCGTCTATGCCTTAGCCCATAAGGATTCTCAGCCCAAAACTCAATTATCTTATAATTGCAGTCCAGTCCCCTATATTTAATAAATCACTTTTAGCCACCAAATTAATTCTTAACTAATATTAATTAAACAATATGATTTCTGTTGGGTCGTGTTTTGTGTAATGAGTTGCGTCTATTGGGCTCGTTAGCTAGTCCATTTTTGTATCTCCGGTATGGGCCTGTCCATCCGTGAGTTTAGTAGGGTTTAGTATATATAGGAGCTTGCATGCATCCTAGAACGTAAAGATAGAATAGAACGATCAGAGCATTATTCATAAGTTTATTATTATCGTTCTTGTAACCCTAAATCCTCTACATCGGAAGTTCTTAGTCGAGCTCTGCTGAGGACTGTTTGATCTAATCATTCGACATATTTTGATCCACTCTTGTCTTATTTATTGTTTTGTGTTCATCGCAATACCTGTTACAAAGATCTAATCGATCTTCATGTTTGTTATTATATCCTATCAATTGGTATCAGAGTAGGAGGCTGTGTAATTCATACACATCTTTTCTGTGAAAAAGGTTGCGATTAGGGTTATTCCGCATTAACTAATATTTATTGAGCCGTCATCCCATAATTGACGTAACTCAACATTTATTCGTTTTGCCCTAATTTAATATATTACAAGTCTGATCTTTTAAACATGTTATTCGATTTAGCATGGATGAGTCACAATCAAATCCCATTAACATCTCAAACAGCATCGGATCAATGACGGAGATTCCCATCCTTTACACCCAGGATTACGAAGTCTGGGCACATCACTTTGAAGATTATGTCATTGGATCTGAGGACAACGGATATCTTATTTGGGAAGCAATCGTGTCTGGACCATTCGCTCATTCAGCAACGTCTAGAATCATTAAAACACAGAAAGAGTATAATGATCTGTTGAAGGGCGTAAAAGATATTGCTCAAGACAAAAAGGATAAGTTTCAGTGCAATATTAAAGCATTGAGACTAATCAGATTTGCTCTTCAATCGGATACTTTCAGGCTAGTGAGTTCATGCAGCACTGCCAAAGAAATATGGGATAGGCTACGAGAGTTATATTCCACAGACGAAGATCTGGAACATTCCATTCAGACCTAACTCTTGTTTGAGTTTGGCGAATTTAAGCAGAATCCTGAGGAAACTGTTACTCAGACATTCGAACGCTTCAATCATCTTCTCAGTAAAATGATTAAACACGATATTGAAAGGAAGTTGATTGAACAAAAAGTTACATTTTTGAATGGTCTTAGATCTGAGTGGAGAGCGGTTGTGTCCACTGTTAAAGCTCATGAGCAATTCAAATCTTATTCATTGGCTAAGCTGGTAGGAATTTTGAAATCCCAAGAAAAGATTGTCTTGCAAGAGAAAAATGTAGTTTCAAGCTTGGGATCATTGACCCTTCTGTCCAAAAGCAAAGGTGTGATGGAAGATGAAGACCTTAACTTAGAGGACTATGACCTTACCTCTGAAGACTATGCAATGATGGTGTCAAACCCGAAGAGGTTCATCAAGAAAAGGTTTCCTACCAATAAGAACCGAAATTGGCAGGGAAGTTATAGTTCTGAAAAGGTCAGGGAAGAACCGAAGGCAAAAGAACCAAAGAAGGAACCGAAAGCTGAAGGAGATTCGGGTGTGAACTGCTACTATTGTGGAGGAAAGAACCACTATGCCAAAGATTGTGTCCACAAGAAAATGGCAGAAAAGGATGAGGAGAAAGATGAAGAAGCTATGTTAATGAAAAAGCTGGAAGAGATCAAGAAAAAGAAAGCTGTCACTAACCCTTCAATGAATGCTTTAATTGTGCAGGGTTCGGTAGCAGATGATGAGTTCGGTGGCGTGGAGGTCTGGTCAACCGACTCTGAGGATGATGAAGTAAGGAAGCCATCTCATGGAAAGGCTTATGTTGCGAAAGATGAAGGAAGCGGTGGAAAGTGCTTGATGGTGTCAGATGTATCTCAAATGAGGGGATACAACACAGACGGTGGGAATGAAGACACAAAGGAGCGAGAGGACTTGTGCTTCACAGCAAAACCTCTCAGTGTGCAGTTTAACGAGCTTGATGAATTAATCAAGAAGGTACAATCCATTTTTGTTTCATTCAAAGTCCCACAAAGTTCATATGAAAAAGAATTAAAAAATGTAAATACAAGAATCTCTCATCTAGACAGCAGTTTAACTCAAACACGGGTCACCAATTCTAACCTAACTGACCAATTAAGCAGGGTGTCTTCAAAGAGTGAGGAACGGAGGATGTGGATAGAGCTGAAGGAGTCGGAGTTGATCAAATCCAAAGACGAAAACATTTACTTACAAAGAGACAATCTAAAACTTTTGAAACAAAGAAATGTGTTTTGTTTGATTGCTAAACATCTTTATTCTAACATCACTCAACTTCATCTTAACTATGAAATTGGACAGAAAATTCATCGCATGATTTTGCCCTTTCTTGAGTTTAAGGAAGATGAAATCGACGCTGAAGCATATAATTGTGAAAGTGTAGTTTCGTCTGAGGATGTAAATCCGACATATATGTATGGTCTAGACAAAATCGAATCTTTCATAAAGTCCAAGGACCATAAGGACATGTTGAAAAATCTTTTGGATGAAAATGATAAACTAAAACGAAGGACCGAAACCATACAAAAGTTTGACTCATTGAGTGCCAACTTGAGCTCAGAAAATAAAATTGATGTTGAAAATGCATCTGAGCTTAATGAGGACGATGATATGAGTGAAATTTCTGTAGAGGATGAAGTTGACTGTTCTGAGTTTGTCAAGAGCGAACCCGAAAACCACAAAAATCTTATTTTAGAAAATTCTGTAGAGTTTGCTCGTCTGTCCCAACAAAAGTCTCCGATCCTTGAAGAAAAGGCTGTCGTATACCAAAAGGTAAGAACGACTCCAAATCAGGTGTATAAGGTCACAGGTGTAACCGAACATCAGACAGCCGAACTCACAGCCATTGTAAACGAAGATAATGTTGATGGTTGTGATGAGTTCTTCTGGTCTGCCCCTATCGACAATGCTGACGAAACCGTTGGTCTATCAGAAAGGACGTCATGGAAAACCAAAGGCAGATATGTGCCAGAACCTTTGAACAAGCCTGGTAGCTTTGACGTGCCAAGTACTAGTGGTACAAAAGATGTTCCTGAAGTAAAAGTAATTTCTTCAAAAGAAGTCACTCCTTCAAGCGAAACATCATCAGTTCAAAGTGAATCAGCTGACAGAAAGCAAAAACAAAAAGCGAATATCCATCGTCAGCCGAAGCAGGTGAAAAATCAAAAACAACAAAGGAATCAGAGATACAAGAAGAATCTCTCTGAACGAAAACAGTTTTGGCAATCTCAAAATGCCCATTTCTCTTATCATGACAGAAATTCAAAGTCAGAGAAAAGTACTGTTAGATCGCAAGAAAGTAATAACAACCGAAGGGAGAGATTCGGTTCTGAGGGTCATAACAACCGAAAGGATACGTTCGGTTCTGAAAATTATGATAACCGAAGGCAAAGGTTCGGTTCAGAAAACACAAGCTACCGAAAGCATAAGTTCGGTTCTGAGAGCAAAAGCAACCAAAGTTCTAGGTTCGGTACCACTAATGATCAAAAACAAAAGGGTCACTTAAAACCTCAAGTCAAGAAAACATCTCAGTCTAAATTCTCTCGTTCTACTTCTTCTAATTCTTCTAATTCTTCTAATTCCTCTCAACCACATTCTAAATTCAATTTTGTTCGCACTCAAAAACCTAAATCTTCAACAGATCTGAAAGGAAAATCGAAGGTTTCTTCAGTCGAAACAAATCAAAATCATCCCAAAGTCCAAATACCTAAACCAGAATCCAAACCGAAAGCAACAAATCCCAATAAAATTAAGGTTTTCACCATTAAAAAGAAAGATGAAACTACGTTAATAAAAAGAACATATCTTGTTGACATCACTCTTACTATTCCTGTTCCTGTGAAAGGCTCAAGTGGACCCAAGAAACTTTGGGTTCCTAAATCTGCTTAATTTTTGCAGGTTATCAGTGACGAGCAGTTTGACGAAGAATGGTATATTGACAGTGGCTGCTCGCGTCACATGACAGGAAGAAAGGAAGAGCTGAGGGAATTTCGGTCTCTTTCAAATGGTGGAGATGTCAAGTTCGGGAACAACTCATTCGACACAATAAAAGGCTATGGAATGATAACAAATGGTGATTTTACGATTAGGAAGGTCGCATACGTTGAAGGACTACAACACAACCTCATCAGTGTATCTCAGCTTGTTGGAGGTACCGGTCTCAAGGTCTCATTCGATGATGAGGGTTTGGAAATAATTGAAAAGAAAACGAAAAGAGTAATTATCAAATCGGAGCGCAAAGGCGAAATGTTTCCCCTGAACCTCAAACCCATCAAAGGGAATCCAGCTATCTGCCTGTTATCCAAAGCACAATCTGACGAAAGCTGGCTGTGGCACCGAAGGCTCTCTCATCTCAACTTTAAGGATATCAACAAACTTGTCACTGGAGGTCATGTTCGAGGTCTTCCATTGCTCAAGTACAATCGAGAACATTTATGTGCTGCATGTGAAATGGGGAAGCAGAGTCGTCAAAGTCACCCATCAATTGTAAACACTAAAGTTGTTAAACCGCTAGAGTTAATTCATGTTGATTTGTGTGGTCCATCATCTATCAAAAGCATTGGCGGTAGCAAGTATATTCTTGTCATTGTTGATGACTTTTCACGTTTTACATGGGTGTTCTTTCTGAAGCACAAATCTGAAGCGACTCTCAAGCTAAAGATGTTTATCAAGCAGGTTGAAGTACAGCTGAAGAAAGTCGTTCGCAACATCAGGAGCGACAATGGTCTGGAGTTCAAAAATAAAGAATTCGAAGAATTCTTGGCCGAAAAAGGAACCAGTCACAACTTCTCAGCTCCCTACACCCCTCAACAAAACGGGATTGTCGAAAGACAAAACCGATCTTTGTGTGAGGCAGCTCAAACCATGCTAAGTTTTGCTTCTTTACCTTTATATTTTTGGGTTGATGCTATTGCTGCAGCATGTTTTACGCAGAACAGGTCATATCTCAATAAGCGATTCACTCTCACTCCTTATGAGATCATCAACAACAGGAAGCCAAATGTCAAATTTTTCCATGTATTCGGCTCACGATGTTTCATCTTCAATTCTAAAGAACATCGTAACAAGTTCGATGTCAAAGCCGATGAAGGGATATTTCTAGGCTATTCTCTCACTTCTAAAGCCTACAGAGTATTAAACAAGCGCTCGAGGAAAATAGAAGAAACTTATTATGTGACTTTTGATGATAGCTATGTCAAAAAACTAAAGGCCAACGAAGACACAGTTGGAGAAATCTTTTCTCAAACAGGCCAAGTCACAGCCTCGATCGCAAACCTATTTGAGAAGTTTGTCGAGTTATTCGATGAACCAGAGAGAGCTACTCTCTCGGAAGCTAGTGCAACAGACAACAAAGTAGATCATCTGAAGCAACTTATCGAAGATGCTGCCAAGCAAATGAATGAAGGAGGATCAAGTTCTAATGAACCTCCACGGCACGATGCTTCAGTTGAGGGGGAGGACCCATCTTCGTCATCACAGCCGAGCTCACATGTTGAGGGGGAGAAGAGTTCTCAAGCAACACCCGAAGGTGCTACAACACCCGGAAGTGCTACAACACCCGAAGGTGCGTCAACACCTGAAAGCTCGACACCACCCGAAACCCCTGTAGCTCCGGAAACTCAAGACACACCTGAAACCTTATCTGTCTAGGGGGAGAATGTTGATATGTCTTATGACGATGATAGTCAATCTGAGCTAGAAGAGATGGTAAATGTTGAATTGGATCCATCCTATGATCCAAATTACCCTCCTTTTGTCAAATGGACCAGAGATCATCCTGTTTCACAGGTTGTCGGTAATGTCTCTGAAAAGGTCCTGACCCGATCACAACTAAAGGCAAAACAAACTTCCTTATTTTCAAAAGTAGAATTCCGTATGTTTAACTCCTTCGTCTCAAAAGTTGAACCAAAGACAGTTAACACTGCTCTTGATCACTCCGATTGGGTTCAAGCTATGCAAGATGAACTGAATGAATTCGAAAGGAATAAAGTTTGGCGCCTCATTCCAACTCCTCAAGATGCCTCAGTTGTTGGTCTCAAATGGGTCTTCAGAAATAAGATGGACAAGGACGGCAACGTGATACGAAACAAAGCATGTCTGGTGGTGAAAGGATACTGTCAGGAGGAAGGAATCGACTATGAAGAAACTTTTTCTCCTGTAGCTAGGTTGGAATCCGTTAGAATATTTCTTGCCTATGCTGTACACAAAAACTTTGAGGTCTACCAAATGGATGTCAAGTGCGCATTTCTAAATGGAGAACTTGAAGAAACGGTGTACGTGGAGCAACCTCCTGGATTCGTTAATGAAAGGTACCCCAATCACTGTTACATTTTGGACAAAGCCGTATATGGACTGAAACAAGCTTCGAGGGCCTGGTATGAAACGCTAACCAAGTTTTTAAAGATGTCCAAATTCAAACAAGGTTCGGTTGACCCAACCTTCTTTCGTAAGAAGGAAGGTAACCACCTTATGATTGTTCAAATTTATGTCGATGATATCATCTTTGGCTCAACGAATCCTAGCTTAACGGCTGAATTCAGAAAGCTGATGGAGACTAAATTTGAAATGAGCTCAATGGGTCCAATTAACTTTTTCCTTGGTTTAAATATTAGACAGGGACCCAAAGGCATCTTTATTAATCAGGAAGCTTACACGAAGACTCTCCTTGCAAAATTTGGCATGATGGGAGATTCAAAGGTTAAAGTTCCAATGGCGTTCGGCACCAAGCTCACTCCATCATTGGATAAGCCAACAGTTGATATTACGCTATATCGCCAGATGATCGGTTCTCTGATGTATCTTACTGCTAGCAGACCTGATATAATGTTCTCTGTTTGTTACTGTGCTAGATTTCAGGCGAATCCACGTGACCCTCATATGCTTGTAGTGAAGAACATACTCCGTTATCTCAAGCGAACTACCTATTTAGGCCTATGGTATCCATCCAACTCAGGCTTCTTCGTTCAAGCCTACTCAGATGCAGATCTTGGAGGATGTGGACTAGACAGGAAAAGCACCACGGGAAGCTGCCAATTCCTTGACGGGAAGTTAGTTAGCTGGCAATCAAAGAAACAGACTTGTGTGTCTTTATCTACAGCTGAAGCAGAATACATTGCATCTGCCTCCTATACTTCTCAAGTGATTTGGATCCAAAGTCAACTCCGGGACTATGGACTCAATATGAAAAAGATCCCACTATATTGTGACTCTGAAAGTGCAATTAGGATCTGCCATAACCCAATACAACACTCCAAGACTAAGCACATAGCACTGAGGTATCACTTCATTAAGGATCATGTGGAAGATGGGAACGTCGAAATTCATTTTGTTCGAACCACTGATCAACTGGCTGACATCTTCACCAAAGCTCTTCCTGAAGCATCTTTTAACAAAATACTACAAGGGCTAGGTATGATGGAATCAGAGTCAGTACCAAACATTACCTCTCAAACTCAAAAGTAAGAAGCGAAATAGACCGAATGTTCGGGTTCGGGTCTTGTACTAATGTACCGAAATGAACCGAACGCTCGGGTTCGGTTGAATAATCTGCTTTTCTCTCATCAATCAAAGGTAGTTTTCTTGGTTGTAGATCTTATGTATAATTGTTCCAAATGCATTTATCTTATTGTCAAAGTTATTCTCTTTTTAAAACCTATTTTCTTTGGCATCCGAAATATACCGAACGTTCGGGTTCGGTTCCAAAATTTTTCTCACCCGAAATAGACCGAACGCTCGGGTTCGGTTCCAAATTTTTTCTCTGTATTTTTTTCTTTCTTTTGTCTTATTTTTTATTTCATTTTATTTTTATTATTATCAAAAATTCCAAAAATATTTTTTATAAATTCAAAAACTCCAAAAATATTTCGTTCTTTATTTTTTTTTATTTTTTTTGGCTTTAATTTTATTTGTGTGTTCGTTTATAGGGAAATTGTTGAATTAGCTAAGTGTCCCTAGAAGCATGCTGTTGTATGTGTCCAAAGCCTCACCTGATTCTGAATAATAGCCTTAATGACTTGGTATACACAAACCGTGTCTTCCCAATTAGGCTATCATATTTATTCTAATCATGAGCTACCTAACTCTCTTCTCACATGAGATAAGAGTTTTCTGCTTGGTCCTATTTTTCACAGAAGAGGTACTTTGATTTCTTACACCATCTAAATTGCATTTCTCCATCACATCCGTTTCACAAACGTAACCCTTGCGACTCTCAGAAATTACCATTGAGGTTTATGGTTACACAATTACTGTGTTCATGATCTTAGTTTCGTGCCACTACGATCTAAGTGAAACCCAAAATTCAATACCCAATACGAATTGACGGTGAACAATTAATTTGCTCTAGTTTTCACTAATGCATTGACGGACGTACCTCCATGAAATCTCAAAATTTTCTTTTTGTGTGATTCCTATGAAATTGTTAACACCAATCACATTCCCTTGGGATCCAGTTTTAAATTTTTGTTGATTTTTTATACATATTTCCTAGCCAAATTAAATTATCTCCAACCTACTTGTTCAATAGACTACACCGGTCTCACAAGTACTTCGTTCGCTTTCTATCTTATATCAAGATTAGGAAGTTTGAATCGAAGCGAAAGCCACCCTAATAAGCCTAGTTAAAAGAAGCCTTTCAACACTTCTTAATAAGTGTTTGATCGTTATTCAACGGGAAACCACACAAACACTTTAAGGTCTCTCTTGACTTTGAAGGAAGAGATTCGCGCCCGAGATCATTTGTTTCATGTCTTAATTGACATCACATATTTTCCCAAAAATATTGCTTTATTTCTTTTCTTTTACACCCTAAGCACGAAAATCTTTGATTTTCCTAAATTCAGGTTCTATTAATTACAAGGCATTTTACTTGGATTGGCGGTTGATTAAAGGCTGTGGTTGATTTTAATCCACGTGGGAGCATTTTTCAAAAGATGCCGTTACAATTTAAAGGGATAAGATGATGACATGCTGACTCAGACGGGAGTCTAATCGATTTGATTTCAAACGACGCTAAAAGGGAAAGCGTGCGAATCTGAACCGTCTCATCTCCAAACGGCGCCTGATGGGAAGGCGTGTTATTAGGGGCCTGACATTCTCTCTCATGCGTGTTCATCGGCAACCCCAACTGTCACGCATCAGTCAACTCCGAAAAACCCTTCGTTTTTCAATAGAAGATTTGGGAAGATCTTTCTCTCTCCTTAAACCACAGTATAAAAGGCAACATCCTCCATCGTTTACTTCTTTACTGCAATTAAAATTCCCAGAGAGCAAAAATTCCTTAATCCTTCCCCGTTCATCATCTTCTCCACTTTCTTCAAGCAATGGCAGATTCATCTTCCGTTCACGCAACATCCCACATTTTGCCCATTCGCCCACAACAAAGTCTAATCATCGATTTAACCCCTCATGCTTACGACGCCTTCATGTTCCCCATCATCGAGTGTCTGAAGTTTTCTCCGATCGCTCCTGCACTTACCAGGGCTGAAACTGTTTCGATGGAGTTCTTGTCGCAGATCTTTGCAATTGCTCACTACGACAAAGTCGTTGACAGAATCTTCTTTGATGTCTTTGAGCATAAGGCGTCAATTTCAAAGCAAAGGTTTTGCTCGCTGTTAGGGTTTGAACCTGATTCTTCGAGGGTTAACCCTGAAACGATTCCAATGGGTCACTTGTTCAACATGTTCTATAACATGGGTTATACGGAGGTGCTTTCTACGGTCACGAAGTTCAAGAAGTCGTGCCTACCTCCATAGTGGAATGGGATGTTCACTGTTCTCTTCAAGGGGTTATCCGAGAGAAGTGTTGGATCTGATGGTGCCAGCCGTCTATTTCTCTCCATAATGTATGGTATCTACAATGGCATCAACATGGATTATGGGTCTGTTCTATGGCAACAACTCATTCAGAGTCTCTCCTCTACCTCTAGGCATTCAGAGATTTCGTATGCTAGGTTCTGGACTCTTATCACAAAATGGGTGATGGACAAGTACCACGTCCCCATTGTCGCTGGTGCTCCAATGTCTTCGATTGGTACCTTCCATACCACAAAGATCATTGTGTCGGATGCTTCAAAATTTTTGTTCAACGGGTCTATTCCGGAAACGATGTATGGTGATGTTCCGGCTGACAGCAGGATCATTCAGACGTATAAAGAGTTCAAACGTTCTGGTCCAAGGGATCTTACTCCGGAAATGCTGAAATCCATTCATGACGCCGACAAGCCTGCTCCAAGAGGCAAGAAGGCTGATAAGGGAAAACAAGTGGCCAAGGGGGCGAAAGGCCCGTCTCCAAAGAAGAGGAAACCCACCAAGCCTGCTCAGTCTCCACAGCAGAAAAAAAGAAAAACCCAACTGCGACGAAAGTTAATTATCGCTTCCTCCTCAAGCGAGTCTGAAGGTGATAGTTCTGATTCTGAAGGCTATCAATGTGGTAACACTCCACCACGATCTCCAACCCCTGAAGTTCATGTCTCTTCTTCTCCAATTTCCTCTCCACCTAAAACCATTCCTATTTCTATTCCCCCCCATAACTTCCACTACTCAAATACCACCCACTTCCATCCCAATACCAACATCAATATTCTCCAAAGCAACCACAACAACCACTGCAGATGTTAGAACCAACGTATCTGATACGGGGGTTCATACTGACGCACCCGAAACCACCCAAGCACCCGGAACCACCCCAGCACCCGAACAAACAAACCAACCCGAACCTACCCATACTACTACACCACCAGCTTCACCACCACCACCTTCTCCTAGTCATGATTCAGAGGGAGAAGAACCACTCCTTGGCGGGAAGGATATGACGTTTGACTCGGTCTACTATAGTCCGTTTCAAGTACAGAGTGATGACGATGACGACGCTCCTGTCACAAAAAGACATCTCAAGGAGCTCCATGACAAGGTTGACTTGCTCATCGCCTCCTCTTCCACTTCTCAGTTATCCCTTTCTGAAGATGCAGTTCAGAAGATTGTTGACGCCTTCTCTAAAGCTCAACAAGATTCCATTGCTTCTGCAACCTCCGCCATAGATGCCTCAACAAAAGCCTGTCAGGCTGCGACCGAAAAAGTCGATAAACTATTTTCTGATGCCTCTTCCCTGTTAAAGTCTTTACAGGAGAGTGCAAATGCCGCCAAGACTATGCTGGAACCAATTATCCATCAGCTAGCAACATCAGTCGCAACTGAGTTGAAGTCATTCGCTTCTCTTCGTCAAACAATTTCTGACGACAACTCAGCCTTTCGAACAACCATCGAGGAACGTCTCTTGAAGCTACAAGAAGATTTGGCTGCCGAGAATTCTCTTATGGATGTTCTTGCCAGGAAGACCACTGCTCTGAAGGTCAAGAGCGTTCAACTCTCCAACTCTCAACAGGAGATTGACTCTCTTCGGTCCGAAAGGGAGGTGATAAAGTCGTGTCTTTCGGATGTCCACTCTGCCATCTCCAACATCCTTGAAACACATGATCCTATTCTTAACTATACTGTGAGGCATGACCTTGCAGAGAAGCTCGCTCCCGCCCTTGCCCTGCTCAGCAAACTCGAAGGGCTACTTGATTTCGTGTCCATTCCGAAACAAGGGGGAGAGAAGGAATCAATGTCTCAACCACCTCCTACCTCAAAGGCAACTCACACAACCGAACCTCCTCCAGTAGGCCAAGCCTCCGGTTCTGGTGTGAAAGACAAAGGCAAAAATATTGTTGAAGAAGAAGAAGAAGACAAAGAAACAATCGCCGACTTGTTGAAGCGTAGAAATCGACGCAATGAGGCTGACATCAGTGCTCGTGTGGCAAGAGAGGCTGAAGAAGCAGAACGAAAACAGAAGGAAGCCCACGACCTTCTTGAGAGTAGGAAAACTCTTTTTCCTGCCTGGACTCTCGAGAGGATGATAAAAGAAGCCATTGACACACCGAGTATCTTGTGGCTGGAACCTGTAATCTCTCTTGATTGTTACAACACTGTCGACTCACAGTTCGACATGCCACTGACCCGAAAGGCGTTCATCTTTCATGCCTTCTCCAACGTTGCAGATTTCCTTCATCCTCATCCACAGGTTGATCGGGACTTAATCATTTTTTATCTGAAGGCTGCTCAACCTCAGTATCAGACTTGGAGCGCTCAGAAAATTGTCAACGTTCGGGTCTTGAAGCCGTATGGTGAAGGGAACTTCATCAACATTCGGTTCAAGGTACTTCGGGATCTGCCAAAACCGAACATGCTATTTCCCTTGTAGATCTTCCCAACCTTAATCCCCATGATTGGATTATCTTGCACAACATCCTACTCACCAACGAAGCTGAATACGGTCCGATCATCGACCATTTCAAGAGGATGCTCGTGTGCTACATCATGGAAGTTACACTGATGGATCAGGAGATTGCAAGTGTATTTAAGAAGAAACCAACAATATCTCCTGTTGGCTCTGCCAGTGATCTCAACCAAATGCAGATGGGTAAAATTGACTCGAGATGGAATTCGTTCATGTTCACCAGGAACGAAGGAAAAAAATGTCTTTTCGCCTTGGCTGACAAACACCTCTACACCACTGCTTGTTTAGAGCATGTTTTGGGGATCATCCACAGATGCAAGCAGAACACAGCGGATGATGTCAAGTACTTCGATGACATGATTCAATGGTACATTCGGTTCAGACAGACTATTCTCGCGCTAATCTCTCGTCTGTTTGATACTACGAAGAAAGTTCCCGCTGCTGGCCCAAGCAAGAAGAGGAAGTAGTCTCGCTCCAATTTGTCGCAAAGGGGGAGATTGTTGGGTCGTGTTTTGTGTAATGAGTTGCGTCTATTGGGCTCGTTAGCTAGTCTATTTTTGTATCTCCGGTATGGGCCTTTCCATCCGTGAGTTTAGTAGAGTTTAGTATATATAGGAGCTTGCATGCATCCTAGAACGTAACGATAGAATAGAACAATCAGAGCATTATTCATAAGTTTATTATTATCGTTCTTGTAACCCTAAATCCTCTACAGCAGAAGTTCTTAGTCGAGGTCTGCTGAGGATTGTTTGATCTAATCATTCGACATATTTTGATCCACTCTTGTCTTATTTATTGTTTTGTGTTCATCGCAATACCTGTTACAAAGATCTAATCGATCTTCATGTTTGTTATTATATCCTATCAATTTCTCTTTAATATATTATTCATATAATATATTAACAAACCATAATAACCTCTCTCTTTCTCTCCATAAATCATCCTATCAAGTTGCTTTGGTGAAGGCAACCCAAAAGGACCATGCACAACCGGGTCAAGTACATACCAAATATAGTTACGGGCTTAGAAACTAATCCAATAGTTGCCCACTTGGATAAGTCTAGTAACTATACTGCAAGTACAATCCGATTAACAATCATAGCTCTCAAAGATGTTGTCGAACTCGGATCTTATCAGTAACTTGTCCTTTAGATAAGGGATCGTATAGTCCTTCGTTCTAGATATCGTACAAACAATTACATGGAACATAGTCATACTTATTGTCCAATAGTTTGTTTCTTGATCTCTGATTTGTCTGACATGGAACTTAATTAAACACATCAATTTAGTCCTGACCGGGCCCAACACAAAAGCCAAACCAAATCATCGAGGGGCCCATATATCACTTTTACCCTCTTAGGATAAAAGGAATAGATAAACTTTGACGTATATACATTTACCATTCACTCATAAAATCGTGCACAACAATGTGTTTTATAACATCAAGTTACTGATGCGTTTATGCATTATCAATGCACAACCAACTCGCAAATGATAAACCATATATCTAGGTTTTAAGACCATATGATATTATCATCTTGCGATCACTCGAGATAAATTCCATGAAGTGATGCCAGAATGTCACACCCCAAAACCGGAACGGCGGAAACGTTCTGGGGTGGATGACGTCATGTCAAGTATCACAACACATGCATTATAGTAATCAAAGTACAACAAAACATTGCATTAATAGTAATAGTTTTACATGATTCACATTACAATACAACAAAGTAATACAAGTAATAGAATAAATTCAGTGTGGTACTAAGCTATCTTCATCAACAGCTCCGGGGGTGTACCTGTCTAATGCTAACCTGAGAATACAAGTTATTTGAAAAGTGAGTATCAACATTTTTACAAATGCTGGTGACTTCATAAGTATTTAGTGAAATTTATCCAAATAACTTTATAAAGTAGTAGTTTAAGTGTTTACTGTGTATTAGAGTTCTTTCCAGAAAATCCTATATTTTCTTTAATAAAGCAGCCTTCTACCAAGACTGGTCAGTGTTATGTGGTAAAAAGTCATTTTCCCTAAATTGCTATCATTATCAAAATACTGAATTTGATTATTGAGGAAAGCAAACGACATCAGGGAATAACATATGCCTCAGCAGTGAGGACTGCTGACTAAGGCAAGGAATCATAGACTCCAGGAGAGTATCGAACGAACGACACGCCTGGTTCAGTCTAACAAATAGAGACTCAGACCCCAGAAGGTACCAAATGAAAGGTACAGCTGGTAAGGTCTAAAACAGTGAAAAACAGACCCCAGACAGTATCAAATGAAAGGTACGTCTTGTAAGGTCAAAATAGAGAAAACAGACCCTAGACAGTATCAAATGAAAGATACGTCTTGTAAGGTCGAAACAGTGTGACTCTGAAAATGAATTACCAGCATACAGTGTAAATTGCCGGCGAAATACCGTTACCTTAAAGCCATGAATTATAAGGCAACCCGGGATACTCGTAACCATACTGACTAGAGTACCAGACGCCCTACAAGCGTTTAAAATATGACATTTGTCACCCGTTGGCTTGGTAGGCCGGGACTGTAGCTAGCAGTCTGGGTGCAGGGTTGTCAATCCCGTATAGATCTATACACACAATGTCCGCTCTCCCTACAGGAGATTCTGGTTACCAACTAGACGACGGAGAAGGCCGTGTCCTGAAGATGCATCCCAAATAGTGGGTAGAGACTTCCAAATAGTGGGTAGTGTGTAAGTGCTGAACTAGAGGTAGAGACTTCCAAATAGTGGGTAGTGTGTTTCTAATGTAAGTGTAGACTAGAGGTAGAGACCCTTAACTGAACTGACTAGAGAATTCATGTATGCCCATATTCATATACATAGTATATAACTAATGAACCAAACGACCTTCGGACGGCCATCCGATCCCACCAGACCACATCTCAACGAAGAAAAGGAAATAGGGCGGGCGAGCCTTCCTAAGTCTTTCAATCATTACTTATATGTATCTATATAAGCACAGACATACATCTATCTACGACTGAGTGTGTAATAAGTAGAAGTGATGCTTGTGAAGTAGGAGTGTCTAACAAGTGAAGTAGGAGCGGTCACAAGTGAAGTAGGAGTGTCGAACAAGTATAAGCGTATCACGAAGTAGAGACGACAATAAGTGAAGTAAGAGCGTCTATCGGTATAAGCGACTACAGGTATAAGTGAAAGCGTTACTAAGTAGGAGTATAAAATAAGTATAAGCGAAGCAGCAGTATCTAATAAGTAAAAGTATACGTCGTGAAAGGGAAACTTTGATGAAAAACCTTTATATTCGGAGAAAATCACAATTTGTATTTTTTTGTAAAATATGTTTGAAAACCTTTGAAAATCTTTCATAAACCAGTTTAGAATGAATTTAGGTAAAACAGTATTAGTAAGAGTTTTGAAACAATTGAAAACCATTATAGTGTCCTACTCGGTAAACAGTGTACAGTGGTGAAATCTTGTGCATGCGGGTTATCAATCACATGTGATTGATATGATAACCGACATGTTTAACTTGTATCCCCCCCTATAAAACATTTAAAAAAAAACATTTAAAAGGTTCATTCAGGGGTATGAACTCACCTGGTGTAAGTAGGTCCGACGAAGGTGCCGTTTGGGCGTTCAGTGTCACGCAAGGACTCGAACACACTCAATGACCTATTTAACATATGTTTACATACAATTAGTATATTTAATACTAATTAAAAAAATATACGCACTCAAAGGAGCGGAAAACACTTTGGTTAAGCGTTTGGGTGTCCCGGGTAGCGTCTAAAGGTGTGTATGGCTAAGGAAGGGAGTTTACTCTCCAAGAGTAAACTCTCAAAGCTATGTTTACGGCCCAAGGACATCTCACCATGATTTTACGGCCATAAACTCATGGTGAGGGTATCTAGTGTGTTTCAAAGCTTAATCTTGTTAGTGGGATTTTTCTAAGTACAATTCTAGAAAGGCATGAGTGGGTTTGAGGCTTCTAAGGGCATTTTAGGGGAGTTTACGGCCTAGGGACAACTCCTAAGGGAGTTTACGGCCGTAAACCCTCATTCCTTGAGTTTTGTGAAGTTTCAAGCCCTTATATCACTTCTAGTAATTTATTCAAGGCTATAGGGGTGTTTGGGGTTCCAAGAGTGCATTCCTTTAGAGTTTATGGTCCAAATAACCAATCTTTGAGAGTTTACGGCTGTAAGCTCTATGGCTTGGCCGTGAACTCTCATAGACCCACAACTCTTGGGGTTTAAGCCCTTAAATCATTCCTAGCATTTTATAAAAATAGTCTAAGGCCATTTAGGGGGCAAAAACCACATTTTTGGCACATTTAGGGGTGTTTACGGCCTTGGTACCTACTTGGGCCGTAAACTCCTTTTTCCCCTTCATTTTGATGTGTTTAAATGGTTTAAACCCAAAATACCAAGTCCCTAAATTATGTATGAAGCCTAAGGGTGGTTTAGGAGTGTTCTTGGGACTTTTAGACATGTTTAAGAGGTGTTTACGGCCTTGGCATATGCCTGGGCCGTAAACTCTCTTTTATCCCCTAAATCCATGAGTTTTAATGTTTAAACACTCCTAGGCTAATACCTCAATTTATTTCCAAGCCATTAGGGACAAGTTTGGGTCATTTTGGCCTCATTTTAGGTGTTTACGGCCTAAGGAAGAGCTTAGGCCGTAAACTCCTTTTCCGTTGCTTCTAAGTCCGGTTTTTGGGCTATAAACACAAATCATAATGTTTAGAATAAGCTAGGGTAAGCGGACTTATGATTTGGAAGCGTTTGGTTACGGATTTGGGGCGAAAATGGGTCTAGTGAGAGAGTATAGAGAGAGAAAGTGTAAAAAAGGTTGAAATGGGGTTTACTCTCCTTTATATATGGGTGGGAGTTGGAGCTCAGTGGAATTCTACCCAATACTGCCGTTAAACGGGGCTTTTGGTCGCACCCGATTTAGTGGTCGAAATAATAAACTTAACATTTTCCAAATAAATGGAAATGTGTGTTATGTGTTTTTATTTTCTTTTATCACGACTTAACGGCATAATAGGTGTAAACAAATGGAATGTTTATTGAATTGACGACCTCTAATTAACAGAACTTTTATAAACTGGAATATTCCGTTAACGGTAACGGGGAAACGTAACGGAACAACTTGGGTTGTCACACAGAAAGCGCGAGTTTAATCCAATACTCAAATCATATTCATAAGCACTCATGAACGTTGCATCAAACATTTGCTATGTCTAATACACTTTAGACAATTTACAAACCAATTCCTGACAATCTTCTTTCATACCTACTCCCAAAGTATGAGCGATTGTGGAACGTTTGAATAATCTTATTATTTAGGAAGTCAAAACATGCAAAGTGAAACAATAGGTAAACAATTAACATAAGACAATAACTTTACTTATAAATAATACTCCTTTATTTAATCATAAAATGTCAATTGTATTTATCTATTACACGTTTCGAAGCTATCTAATCTAAACTAATATCGTCCTTCAGCCCGATGCTCCTAGCGTGCTACAAGTGCTTAACCCTACTCAATCCATTTGTAAGGGGATCTGCTGGGTTATCCTCCGACGATACCCTCTTCACTACGAGGAGTCCATTTTCCACCCGATATCGAATAAAATGATATTTCATGTCGATATGCCGAGATCTGCCATGATCTCTCAGTTTCTTGGTCAAGGCAACCACTCCTTCATTATCACAGAAAATTTCCATGGGCTCCTTTATGGCTGGCACAACTCCAAGGTCTCCAATGAAGTTCTTCAACCATATCGCCTCCTTTGATGCGTCATTCGCCGCTATATACTTTGATTCACATTTTGAATCAGGTACGGTCTCCTGCTTGGAACTTTTCCAAGTCACTGCTCCTCCATTTAGGGTAAAGACCCAGCCCGACTGCGAACAGTAGTTGTCCCTGTCGGTCTGAAAACTGGCGTCACTATACCCTTGCACCCTTAAGTCATCACTCACACCGAGGACTAGAAACCATTCCTTAGTCCTCCGAAGGAACTTAAGAATATTCTTGAACGCGGTTCAATGTGCTTTTCCAGGATTCCCTTGATATCTGCTGACCATACTCAAAGCGAAGGCCACATCAGGACGAGTACAAGTCATCGCATACATGATCGAGCCAACTACGGAAGC
Organism: Lactuca serriola; assembly: GCF_051521515.1. NCBI lineage: Eukaryota > Viridiplantae > Streptophyta > Magnoliopsida > Asterales > Asteraceae > Lactuca > Lactuca serriola. The sequence continues at coordinate 118,741,775 of NC_136416.1, forward strand.
GTATGGTAACTTCCGCTTCTTAGAATTCTCCATACTAAAACGTTTTAGTACCTTGTCCAAGTAAGTATTCTGACTAAGTCCTATTAGTCTTTTACTTCTATTTCTCACCATCCTTATTCCCAGAATATAGGCAGCCTTTCTGAGGTCCTTCATAGCGAAACACTTCCGAAGCCAAGAATTAATTTCCTGCAGCGTCGATATGTCGTTTCCTATGAGTAGTATGTCATCGACATACAATATGAGGAAGCTTACTATACTCCCACTGGCTTTGACATATACACATGATTCACCCCGCTTCGCAGAAATCCAAACTCTTTGACTTTCTCATCGAAACAAAGATTCCATTTGCGAGTTGCTTGTTTCAATCCATAAATGGACTTCTAAAGCTTACACACTCTATTGAGGTGCTTCGCATCGACAAAACCCTCTGGCTGACTCATGTAAACATCCTCAACCAACTTCTCATTAAGGAAAGTGATTTTGACATCCATTTGCCATATCTTATTGATGAGTGCAAATAGCTACACATAATTTTAAATTTATAACCTAACTACCTTAACTAACTAATTGCACCTAGGCAGTGTACCTAGTCAGACTATAGTATAGCTTGGGGTAAGTCGGGTATCGATGACAGGGAACGATATTGACTAATTAATCTACTTACTGTTAAATTAACCTAATTATTAACAAGGGAATGGGTTTTTATCTATTTTTTCAAGTTTAGATGAACTTAATTCTTCATACAAAATTTAATCAATTACTAAAACACTTCTGTTAGTTCGAATCCACTTTCCCTCAATGGTTTATAATTTAGCTATGACAATTACTGTTCGTATAAATTAAGATTGTATTGGCTATTTAGTTCTAAATATACTAACATTAATTAATTCATGTAAGTCTATGTATGGTCACACAATAGTTAACACATAATCAATTATTGAATATGATTGGAGCCATGTAAGATTGATTTGATAAACACAATTATGGTCATAATATGAGTTCTCTATCACAGTCTAATTCAATGATCCAATTACTTATCTAAGATTGGTTTAATCTTAGCTCTAATAAACTAGTGTTCACTGAATTATTAGGTATTCATATTCATGTATCTTCATATTCACTAACTACATAGAAGAAGAATTTTAAGCAACCAAATACTAAATCAAACATGCGAGGTTCAATCAATCTAACACAAGCACAATACCAAGTAAAGTCAAATCTAATGTATTAAAACCATGATTTCAGCTTCATCTAGCTAACAGAAGCAACTAGATTTAGCTAGACATAATAACAATTAAACAAACACAAGTCATATTAAAAAGCATACTAAATGTACCAAACTATAAGTCTACTTATAAACTTCTCTTCTTCTTTTCTGTTGATACCCTATTCTAGAACTTCTTTTCTTCTACAAATCATCTTTAGGAACCCTCCAAGGCAGCCAAATGTCCTTTCCATTGTAATGATCTCAGGTTTTTATAATAATCTTGAGATTTGTGTTTCACGTCGTGACTTCGGAGAAATCATTATCGAGCAAGGATTTTACTTCGTGAATACTTATCTTCCAGAATACTCAAGCCACATTGTGGCCTTCTAGTTCACGTCATGATTTGAGCTAAATTCATGAATCTCTTCTACTTTTGTACTTCAAGTCCCCAAATTTCCATGTTTTGTCATTTTTGGTCCCTTTCTTCGAAAACACTTCAATTTGGCTGCAAAATATAATTTAAGCTTATAAGTACCATTATTCTATACAAATAACCAAATTATTAATAAAAATATAAATAAATGTTGCCTAAAAATATGTATAAATATGGCAATATCAAAATACCCCACACTTGTACTTTTCTTGCCCTCAAGCAAATGTAACTATTTTTAATTCAAACATTCATCACCAACATCACATAGAACGATCCAAATCAAACTCAGCCATTATGCCAAGACCTCAACGTGTGCATTTGTGTCTAAAATTTTCCTAAACACCCTCCTCAATTCTAAATACTCACAACCCTCATAAACACGCACCTACTTCTTTTGAACAATGCTTATTTTATGCATCCCTCTGAATCTATCTGCAGAAAACTTCCTAACCTCAAGGTATTTTTGTAAAGCTACCCAAGCATACATAAGCTAGAGAATTACAACTTTAAGATACCACAATGGAGCTTCTTGAATTCTTCATCTTCTTTGATATTAATTCTTTGATTTCTTTGAATTCACCACCTTTTGGTGTGATTTACGGTATCTTCAACTTTTTATTTTTCATAATTTTTGATCTTTGATCTTTAAACTTAATACTTCATAGCTCCAAAAATTCTTCAACTTTTTGCGTAATTACTCTTTTTTTTACATGTACTCACTTTTTTTTCTCTTCACTCAGACCCTACATGCTTAAGCAGAGGCGCTTAACTTCAACCCTTATTGGTTTAAAGATATTAGTTTTCCTGGATACATTTCTAGTACACGATGCTAAACATATTGCATCCCTCAAACTAAGCGAGGTTGTGTTTTTGTCCCATGATTTCACTAGAATAAAGGGGGCCAGAAATGCACTATAACGTAAATCGACTAAACTAAACATTTAAGCTCTCATCAGATCACCCCATGCAATACTAGCAACTTAAGTTTAAACTATCCTTATTATCACTAGATTTAATTATTAGATTATTATTTCAAACCTATTAAAAATGTTAAATTTACCTATTTCTAGCAATTTACTTTTTCGACCCCTTACCCCTCACTTATTTCATACAATGCCCTCATTGTATGCATAAAATAATTGAAAATCAATTAAAAGGGAGAAAAAGGAACAAACTCCCCATGGATAGTAGTGGCGGGATCGAACTCCAAAAAAAATGTGGATGAAATGTGCAACTCGAATATGGACTTCTTCTAGATATAAAACTTGGATCTTGGTCTCACGAAATGTGTCACGGGCCAATAAAATATGGAATCGAAACTTCAATCTTCAATTAAGATGGTGCAAATCTCAAAACGTGAAGAACAATGCGGGAAAGCATACGCCACATTGTTTGGTGGAGGAAACGAGCCATAATACTCTTCATAATGATCTCAAGAAGAAACGTGATGAACCATAAAGTAAAATGCGCCGATGGACTTTAATTTTGTGAACAATTAATATTCACGTCGTGAAAGTACGAAACATGTCCTGATGTCGCTTAAAAACGTATTCTGAAAATCCACTGAACTTCGGTTCACGACGTGAATAGGAATGACACGTCGTGAAAACTGTACAGTCAGGAAATAAAATCCTCCACTTCTTCTTTCAACTTGGACTTATGACCAAAATCTTAATGAAATAAGACGCTTCTAATGCAAGATCTTAAGACTCTTTTATAACTCTACCCTCTCTCTCGACGCACCCCACACTTATTTCCAATTGTGGGTCTCGACTCTCGACTTGAAACTCTAAACGACCCTTGGCTAAACGTAAATGCTCATAACTCCCGACTTCCTTTCCATGACTCCTTCAGCAAATATGAAATTTAAACAACCAAAAGAAATAGAAGAGTAACATAATAGCTTAATAAGTCTTACAAATCAAACAATTCAAAAACTACACAAATCCAAACCAAACTAAAAATAAAATAAACAAGCAATCAATCGTTATCTTCTCCACCTCGTGCTCCACTCGGTCCCTCTCCATCACCCCTTGGTATCCATAGTTCCTCCCTTGTAGGTATGTATGGGCATTGCGGTGGCATAGAAGATGGACGAACCACGTCCATATGAGAAAACATGGTTTCAAGAAGTTAGGTGTTATAAGTCATCCCACCGCAAAGATTATCCAAATAAGAACCAACCCGAATTTGAAACGGGTCGGTGGGTACTCCACCCTCATATTCTTGAGCTGCTTGACAATTTCTCTCCACGTCTCCCCGGGCTCTAACGTTTCGTCTTCGGGGCCTCGGTGGTGGTTGTTGCTCGGGTTGCTCCATTTGTGGCTTACCATCCTCCGGGGGTATCACATAGCCCCCCCCCCCCCAACACTCACTACCAACACTTGAATTGTCAACTCATTGTCGGGAAAACGAGTAAGCTTCCGAACAAAATCAGGAGACAAAATCTCATAAGACCGGGCAAGGCGGGTGACTAGATGTCCACTAGTGATCGGATTCCCTTGCCTAGAACCAGCCACTTTTTTTTCCCAAAAATCGTGCAAGCATGTAGAGAAGATCATAACAAACCCCTAGCGTGATGATACTCCACAAGTAAAACAAATTCTGGATGGAAATCATATCGCCATGATGCTTGTGATTGATAGAAAAAGTGACAAGGCGATGAAGGAATCGATAAACAGGACTTCGAATTTGTGCCTCACTAGCATCACAAGAATTATACTCGTGATTTGAGATAGTCCTCCAAAATTGGACATATAAATTTCCGAGTGTAAAATCCCGAACTCATCTAAGCGAGAATGGCACAAAAAATTGGGATTGAGTTTCCACCTCTGTGGATAAGCCCATGCGCCATGCGAACTCGCGAAGACTGCACTCGCGATAAACCCCGCCGAACCGGAAAACAAGCGCCCGGTTGTAATCAAAATCCATAGTCCTTTCCTCAAAGCTTACGGCAGCGAAAAACTCTACCGATAATTCCCGATAGACGGGCTCTTGAACAGCGAAAAGATTTCTCCAACCATGACACGTAAATGAAAAACCATCTCCTTCATGCACCTTTGTCCAATATCGCTACAATTCCAAAACCATGCCCACACCTCGTAGCCATCTCCAATCCATAATGGGTGCTATTGCAAACTCGCGGTTATAAAGCCATCCCAACCAGTTCTCGTAAGTTGTCAACAAAGCCCGAGATAAATTTTGCAGAAAACGATACAATGGGTGAATGCTAGCCACATCAATTGGGTTATTCTCCTGCTAGACTGTCCTTCTAGGAGCCATTTGCCTGTAATCATCAAAAACAAACCAAAAACTAAACAAAACACCCAACATATTATATTAAAAACAAAACAGGACACTGGTCGCCCAGGATTAACAACGTGGGCTAGCGTTTCACATTGTGGCGCGCTGTCGGGACGTGAAACTGAATCAAGCATTTTACAGTCCAAATCCAACAAAAATCATACTTGGGGTTTGTTTATCTCACTAATCTAAGGCCATGCAAATGGAAAATACGAACCAATTCAACCAAATTAGGGATTTTTGAAATCTATATAAACCCTAAACACCTAAATGCATAAGATATAAACAATATCAACAATTAGGAGATGAAATACTTATCGGATGAAGTTAAAAGACAAGAAAATGCAAGCTATTTGGCATAAAAGTGTAGGAAATCGGTTGTGGGGACTGCTTCCGTTCGTGCGCAAGTGAATAAACAAATGGGAAGGTGGGTCAAAGTGTTTATGAAATGGTCCCCCTGATTTTTAAGGGCCAGGACGTGAAAGTTATTTTCACGACGTGTAGTACTTAATGGCTAGTCCACTACAAATAAACTTATTGGGATTAAAAATTGGGCTACTCTTAGCAAGTTCCCCATAATTCATTATAAGTCACGACGTGAAGCATAGTCCCACGTCGTGATAATAGAAAAAAATTAATTTAATGAATGATATTTGTTTATTTTATTTGTTTACCACTTAACTCTAAATTACTCCACATCTAATTTTTCCCATTTAAAAGTTTTTGGATGACGAATTGATCACTTTCCTAAAAATTCCTAAAAAGAAAAGAAAAGAAAATGCAAACTAAAATCGGGTTGCCTCCCGAGAAGCGCTTCTTTTTGATGGAGTCGTGATCCGGACTCCATGCCTCCTACGTTGAGCTGTCTGGGGAGTCCACCACTTGCACCTTCTGTTCTTTCCATTGCCTTTTGTACGCTTGAACTCGTCTAATGTACGCCTTCTTTGAATTTTCTTTTTTATCTTTTACTTCATCTACATCAAGCTTAAGTTTGATCCCTTTAGTCTCCAATTTTCGTTCACTCTTATTAAGCTCCATATGAATCCTCTCTTCCTTCACCACTGGACTCGTCTCCTTGGAAGTAGTATCATCTTCATCACTCGACAAATCATCGCTTTCCTCACTCATCATAATTGTTGGTTTTGTGTAGGTAATGACTTCAACAAAAAACGGGACGGATGCTCTCAGTTTGGTGTGTTTGACTTGATAAATTGTCTTGATTTCTTCCTCCATGAGCTTTTCCAATTCTTCAATATCATTATCTTCATCCATATTAAACACCTCACCTTTTACATCTTCTCCTTGAAAACCATCTTATATTCCAGAAGTCTCCTCATTATCACCAACCCTCAATGTAAGCTTGGATTCACGAACATCAACTAAAACTCTAGCAGTATTAAGTAGAGGGTGACCAAGAATTATTGGTACATTAGCATTCTCCTTCATATCCATAACTACAAAGTCATTTGGGAAAACAAATTTCCCAATTTTAACAAGGATGTCTTCTATAATTCCCCTCGGGTGAGTCACCGATCGATTGGCCATGTGGATGGTCATCTTTGTAGCCTTCATTTTCTCAGTATCCAGCTTTTGATAGAACGAATATGGCATCAAATTTATGCTAGCCCCGGAATTGGTTAAAGCATAAGTCTTCAAATTGTTTCCAAACTCACATGGAAGAGTGAGGCGTCCAGGATCTCCTATCTTCTTATGTATCTCTCCCAATACAACTCTTGAACTTTGTTCAGTAAGAATTACTTTAGAGTTCTTCCTTAATTGTTGACGGGTGTCTATAAGATCTTGTAGGAACTTTGCGTATTCTGGAATTTTTGAAAGTGAATCGATAAAAGGGGTATTAATAGGATTACCCTTTATTTGTTGAATAAACTCCAAATGTTCCCTTTCCATTGGACTGAGATGTGATCGAGACGGAAACAGCAAAGGCGGTCGGTAAGCCGGTATGGATTCTGAACTTTTCTGTTCAGACCAAGCCCACGTCGTGAGCAGGGCGGGCTCACATCATGAGTCTGGTGTTTCAGAAACATTTTCTTTTTCAAGCTTTGACTTCTTTGGCTTTGGTCAGGATGGCTTTGGCTCCACTTCTAGGGCTTCTAAAAACTCAGAGATGGCCTCTTTTTCATAATCAATCGCCATAACATGGGATTCAATCTTCTTTTCAGGAATTTGAGGAAATAGCTTCTCATTTGCCAAAGTTGTAAGTTGGCCAAGTTGAGCTTCAAGGTTATTGATGGAGGCTTGCTGATTTCTCAGTGAGATTTGATGGTCAATCATCATGGATTGATGATTTTTCATCAAGGTATGCTTTTCTTTCATCATTGTTCTTTCATCCTTCAATGCTGCATCAGTATCGTCATGTCACTTCTCTGAAGCTTCCATGAAACGAACCAACATAGTCTCCAAATCAGCTTTCTTCTTAGTTGGTGGTTGCTTTTTTTGGTAAAAACCCCGGCCAGTCTGCCTGAATTTCTCCTCCTTTTGTTTCTTGTACTCATCATAAGGCAGCCACTCCTTCTTCGGTGTCCTCCAATCTTCATCATACTTGTCGCCACTTGAGTAGCAAACTTGAGCCTTTTTGTTCCCATATTCATCCAAATGGCAATCCTTAGTCAAGTGCGGCCAACTAAATTTCTCACATCCAACTCTTATTGCATGAATTGATTGGTCCAATTGGGTCAATCTCCGGTCCATAGTATTGAGCATTGCCATCATAGCAGCCATCTCTTCAGAATGTGCACCCCCACTGCCTTTTGCTCCATCTTATCTTGGGTTGTGGTACTCACAAGAGTGTTTTGCGAATTCTTCAACTAACTCCTTGACCTCCCTTGGATTTTTCTTTGTCATTGGCCCTTGAGAATCAAGGAGTTTCCTTGTCATAACATTGACCCCATCATAGAAAATAGACATCTATTGTTGAACATTAACGTCATGTTGAGGACAATTCCTTAATAACCCTTTGTAGTGCTCCCAAGCTTCATATAGTGACTCCCCCGGTTGTTGCTCAAAGTTGGCTATCGCCTTCTTGAGTTTAGCTATCTTGGAAGGTGGGAAAAACTGATCTAGAAATTGCTCATGCATTTGAGCCCAAGTAGTGATCGTACCAGGTGGAAGTGCTTTCAACCAGTCTTTTGCAGCTCCCTTGAAAGTGACTAGTAGCATCCTTAGTAAGATGGTATCTCAATTGACATTTGGGACATTGAAGTAGTCAGCAATGTCTTTGTCCTCATCTAGATGCTTAAAGGCATCCTCATGATCCTTCCCATAAAATGGGATATCCTTAAGTACAGTAAGGATGTGTCCTTTCAGCTCGAATGTGGCAGTGGCAGGTATCGCTGGTTGTACTAAACCTGGACCAACATCATCTCGAATTCGCTTCTTGTATGCTCCGATTGACATCATCAATGTTTTCCATCTCGTTTCTTGGCTCGTTCTCGGGTTCACTCGTATATAGTCCAAACTCGGTCTTGGAGTCGTACTCGGATTCGGTTGGAATAGGTATTTGATCTAAACTTTCAAAATTGCTCTTGTTCTTTGAAGATGAACTCGACTCTTCCGTTTTCTTCCCCGACTTCTTTGAGAACACTGACTTGAATTCTTGTAAGGGTGTCTTCTTTGGTGTTTGATCTTCTTTTACGTTCTTATCCTTCTTTTTGTGAAGGGCCGACTCTGGATCTTCAAGTGGTGGCACCAAAGGTGTGTTAGAGCCTCTGGTCATGAACTCCTGCAAAATAAACAAAATAAAAATTCAAAACTGAACAAAAACTAAATAAAAACTTCCTACTGACTGGCCAACACGACGTGGTAAGTGCCACCACCTCGTGTTGTTGATGAAAAACAAACATAAGAGAAAAACGAAAAAAATGAGAAATACTGAACTCATGTCGTGAGCTTAAGGCTCATGTCGTGAATCTAGTACTATAAAAAAAACTAAGCTGGGAAAGTAACTTTTTGCAGGTTTTATCCCACAAGAAGGATCGATCAACCTAAAGCAAATAAATCAACAATCAAATAAGCCGTTCCTCGGCAACGGTGCCAAAAACTTGATGCGTGTAAATAGCTACACCTAATTTTAAATTTATAACCTAACTACCTTAACTAACTAATTGCACCTAGGCAGTGTACCTAGTCAGACCATAGTATAGCTTGGGGTAAGTCGGGTGTCGATCACAGGGAACGGTATTGACTAATTAATCTACTTACTGTTAAATTAACCTAATTATTAACAAGGGAATGGGTTTTTATCTAATTTTGCAAGTTTAGATGAACTTAATTCTTAATACAAAATTCAATCAATTACTAAAACACTTCTGTTAGTTCGAATCCACTTTCCCTCAATGGTTTATAATTTAGCTATGACAATTACTGTTGGTATCAATTAAGATAGTATTAGCAATTTAGTTCTAAATCTACTAACATTAATTAATTCATGTAAGTCTATGTATGGTCACACAATAGTTAACACATAATCAATTATTGAGTATGATTGGAGCCATGTAAGATTGATTTGATAAACACAATTATGGTCAGAATATGAGTTCTCTAGCACAGTCTAATTCAATGATCCAATTACTTATCTAAGATTGGTTTGATCTTAGCTCTAATAAACTATTGTTCACTGAATTATTAGGTATTCATATTCATGAAACTTCATATTCACTAACTACACAAAACAAGAATTTTAAGCAACCAAATACTAAATCAAATATGCTAGCTTCAATAAATCTAACACAAGCTCAATACCAACAAGTAAAGTGAAATCTAATGTATTAAAACCATGAGTTCCAACTTCATCTAGCTAACAGCAACTATATTTTGCTGGATATACTAGCAATTAAACAAACACAACTTATATTAAAAAAGCATACTAAATGTACCAAACTATAAATCTACTTATGAACTTCTCTTCTTCTTTTGTGTTGATACCCTATCCCAGAACTTCTTTTCTTCTACAAATCATCTTTAGGAACCCTCCAAGGCAGCCAAAAGTCCGTTCCATCTTAATGATCTCAGGTTTTTATAATTAATCTCGAGATTTGTGTTTCACGTCATGAATGACATCTTCACGTCGTGACTTCGGAGAAATCATTATCAGGCAAGGATTTTACTTCACGAATATTTATCTTCTAGAATACTCATGCCACGTCATGGCCTTCTAGTTCACGTCGTGATTTGAGCTAAATTTGTGGGTCTCTTCTACTTTTGTACTCCACGTCCCCAAAGTTCCATGTTTTGTCATTTTTGGTCCCTTTCTTCGAAAACGCTTCAATTTGGCTGCAAAATATAATTTAAGCTTATAAGTACCATTATTCTATACAAACAACCAAATTGTTAATAAAAATGTAAATAAATGTTTCCTAAAAATATGTATAAATATGGCAATATCACTCATAGTCATGAAATGCAACAATGGTTAGCATCATCCTAATAGACTTTATATTTGCAACTGGTGAGAAGGTCTCATCATAGTTAACTCCGGGAGTTTGAGTGAAACCCTTCGCAAGCAATCGCGCCTTATAGGTGTGTATCTTTCCATCCATGTCGATCTTCTTCTTGAAGATCTACTTGCACCCGACTGTCTTATGACCTGGCATATTGTCAACCAAATTCCAAACTTGGTTGTCATACATGGACTGAATCTCGTTGTCCATATCCTCTTTCAATTTTGCAGACTCCGGGCCTGCCATGGCTTCCTTGTAGCTGTTAGGTTCATACAAATTTATTAATGTACTATCACTAATAAATGTATCACCCTCACTTGTTATATGAAAACCATTCAACACAGGTGGAATACTAATTCTACTGGAACGTCTAAGAGGTAAGGATTCGTCAATCTGTTCAACCGGAGTTTCCTCCTCGAGTTGAGCGCCAGTGTTAGAGGTTCCTATATCGTTCGACTCTTGAAGCTCTTCAAGATCAATTTTCCTCCCACTGTCCCCTTGGCTTATGAGTTCTCACTCTCGGAAAAAACCCTCTCCTTGCAACGAAGACAACATTGTCACTCGGCCTATAGAAGAGATATCCAAAGGACTTCTGCGGGTAGCCGATAAAAATACACCGCTCACTATGAGGCTTGAGTTTGTCGTGAGTCTCTCGTCTTACGAAAGCCTCGAAACCCCAAACCTTGATATGTGCCAACGAGGGAGCTTTCCATGTCCACATCTCGTGTGGTGTTTTGGCAACCTTCTTCGTAGGGACTAAGTTGTTATTATTATTATTATTATTATTATTATTATTATTATTATTATTATTATTATTATTATTATTATTATTATTATTACTATTATTATTATTATTATTATTATTATTATTATTATTATTATTGTTATGTCCCAATTTTCAACCTAAAATTTTAATTTTTATTTATTAAAATATTTAATTACACCAGTGTATAATGCGGAAACATGATTGCGAATGCGCGTGTGTATAGTCGAATTTTGCCCTTTTGAAAAACCAATGAAGTGCCTAAAAAATATTTATAATAACTGGGTAGCATTAGCCTTAGTGAGTTCCCCAAAATACTATATACCACAATATATATACAATGTATACACATAATGGCCATTGACATAAAGTTGGTCCACCCTTGGCCTTCAACACGAAGTTGGTCCGCCCTTTTTGCCTTCAGCTTATAGTTGGTCCGCACTTTGGCCTTAGCATAATCCTAGTCCACCCGAGACTAATTGTGTGAGAACTGGCAGTTCTGGGTCAATCAAAGTCAACAAGTCAGCAAAAGTCAAACAAGTCAATGAAAGTCAACTGATTAGGACATAAATTTGTGGTTTATAGTTTGCTTTTAGAGTTCTCGGTTTAGGACCGAAAACACTATGATCTTGCTTTTAGAGTTCTCGGTTTAGGAACGAAAACACTATGATCTCGGTGGCACTTGGACGGAAATCACCATGTGATTTCGTTGGGCTTAATGATATTTCCGGTTGAATAAAAAAAGTCCTACTTTTGGATTAGCAACATCGGTTTAGGAACGAAAACACTATGATCTCGGTGGCACTTGGACGGAAATCACCATGTGATTTCGTTGGGCTTAATGATATTTCCGGTTGAATAAAAAAAATCCTACGTTTGGATTAGCAACATTAATTTCGATAATTCCAACCTATATTATTTAAGTATAAATAATATTTTGAACACATTGTGCTATTATCTTTATTGATAATACTTCCTTTATAATGATATGAATTTTCATAATTCAAATTAGGTAGTTAGACTTTGGGTGCATGGAAAGCCCCAAAATGAGTCAAATTCTACTCCAATTTCCCAACAAAACATTTATGATAAACTATAATGGGTGTAGTTTATGGGTCATTAACACTATTTTACCATTTTGGGGTGAACCAACAATTATTTAAAGGTATAATTATTTCATTTACATAAATCGATTGATACTGGTCGTGAGACATTTAGCTTCACCGTACCTACCAGAGTATACATTAAAGTCCTGAATTATAACCAGAGTCTCTTGTAAGGAGAGCGTGACACTTGTGTATAGATCTATACGGGATTGACAACCCCGCACCTAAACTATTAGCTACAGTTAGACTGGCAGGTTTGGGGTGACAAATGTCATAAATGTCCAGACGCCTGAAGAACGTCGTTCAGGCCCCTAGTCGCATTAGTATGGTTATAATAACTCACATTGGGTATCGACAACACATTTAATTTACGGGTTAACATACATTAAAGTAGTTCTCAGTACAGTTTTACTTACATTTTAGTCTTGGGATTTAAGACTTACAGCTCACTTATAAAGAAAATATCGGATTTTCTAGAAGTATACACTATCATTTTACATGAAACAGTTATAAATCCTTCTCATACAAAACGCTTATGAACTCACCAACTTAATTGTTGACACTTTTTCAAAATCACTTGTATTCTCAGGAAACCAATAAACAGGTAATCACAAGAGTTTTTGGTGGATGGGACGTCGGCGTATCACGTTATTTATTTTGGTTATATGCATTTGATATCATGTAAACAATTTTTTAAACACATTGTAAACTTATTAAATCTTCAATACTATGGTTGTAATGCTTTAATCTCTATTATTCAATTGTTATGATACTGTACATGAAGTCATCTGTCCCCAGACATTTACTGTCACACCCCAAAACCAAGAACGGCGGAAACGTTCTGGGGCAGAGGACGTCATGTAAAGTATCACAACAATGCAAAGTAGTAAACAAGCAACAACAACTTCCATTGCATTAATAGTATAATTTTAATTACTAGTGTGTTCTTTCATAGTATAAAACAACATAATGAATACTCAAAATAAAAGACGATTCTTAACTGCTTCGTCTTCACAAAACCTGATCATCGTACCTGTCTATTTGTGACCTGAGAATACAAGTTATTTTGAAAGAGAGTATTAGCAATAAAGCTGGTGAATTTATAAGTATTTATGTGTCTTTGACTTGTAAAAACTGTAAAGGAAAGACTTGTAAATGTTTGAAGAAAAGTTTGTATAAGTACGAAAATGTTTGTAAATAATTGTAAATGTTTGAAAACCCTAGAAAATTCTATATTTCCTACTAGTATAAAAAGTAGTCTTCTACTAGGACCCGACTGTTTTGAAAGTAGCCTTCTACTAAGACTCGACTGTTTTGAAAGTAGCCTTCTACCAAGACCTGACTGTTTTGAAAGTTTGAACCTCTACTTAAGTGAAAGTTTTTCCTTGTACAACTATTATTATTCAAATCTAATCTACCTCATCGATTATGTGAATATGACACAAAGTAAAGGTAATAATAATATAATAACTGGATTTGTATCCTTTTGTATTTGTCGTATGTAAAGTGTAAGTAATGTAGTATTTGTAATAAGTGACTACTATTGTACTAATTGCCTTAATTGAGTATTAAGACATAATGTGATGGCTAGATCCTGTACTAAACGCTCCCATGTCAAGAGATTCTGGGAACGAAACGCGACCCCTGCAATGATTGCTTGCCGTGAACATCCACATTATTATGATCCTGTATACCCAATATAACTATCACCTTTTGTTTAAAACAATGCGTTAGTGATTCATTGGTATAGTTAGATCCTGTAATTGTTCCATGCTATAGCACCTTGTCGTGTATTTTATCTTCCTCCCTGTATTCCTTTATTGTGTGTTCTCTTATGTTATCGTGTATTGTATCTCTATAACGTATGTATTGTATTAGTATGTTTGTAATTGTACTTTTTTAATTGTATCTCTTTATATAGTATGTATTGTATTTAGTATAGAATCATGAATAAACTGACTCTTGTGAGATTCCTTGTACTTAGAATAATAAGTAGTATCTCCTAACTATACCTATTATAGCTACTAGTTATGTACGTGTATAACCGAAGTATGCCTTTGCTACCCAAAGTACTGAACTGACTAATGGAACTTTTATGTCTATATATATATACATGATATATAACTAATATTTAGACGACATTCGGATGAATAACCGATACCCTAAGGCCACATCCTAATGAGGAAAAGGAAATAAAGCGAGCTAGCCGTCCTAAGTCCTTTAAGCATTACTTATATAACTATACATATATGGGCATGCATTTGACAATATAAGAGTATAAAAGAAGTTTTGTAAAACCTTTGAAAATTTTAATAATGAAGAAATGATGACTTGATGTCAGTTTATAAAACGATTGAAAAGTAGTTTGTTTGATAAGACAGTTTTAAGCATAAGAAAACCTTTGTTTGAAACACAATTGTAACAAAGTTTGAAAGGAAACATACAGTATGTAAGACAGTTTGATAAAGAGTTTTAACATGTAAAAACGTTTGAGAAAGTCATTTGAAGTAATCTGTTTGGTAAAACAGCTAAAAGTGTAGTAAATCCATTTGAATGCTAGTTATTAATCATATGTGATTGATGTACTAACTAGCATGATTCAACTTGTATTCCCCCCCATAAAAGCATTTATAAACAGTTAAAGGTTAATTAAGGGGTATGAACTCACCTGCAGTGAGTGGATCGTATGGAAGTGTCGGACAAGTGCTTGGTGTCAAGTGAAGACTTAAACACACACAATGATCCTAATAACATATAACGACATATGTATATATACAATTAATGATTGTAACACTAATTAGATAATTTAAGACATCCTAAGACATGCTAAACACTTGATTTAAGTGCTAAAAGTCCTAAGGATTGCATCTAAGGGTTGTAGGACTTGGGTTTTCAGTTAGGGTCCGAGGGTAAACTCCTTATGAGTTTACGGCCTTGGGACCAAATCCCTTGGAGTTTATGGTTGTAAACTCAAAATTTTACAGCTGTAAACTCATGGTACTTCTACCATTTTGTGTCTTGAAGACTATAAGTCATAAAGAAGCATTCCTACTTCATGTCTAAGCCTTTGGAAGTGATTGTGGGCATCGTTTCACTCCTTTGTGGAGTTTACGGCCCATGGACCATTTCTCCATGTGATTACGGCCGTAAACTCTAATGATTCATGGTCTTTTGATGTTTTAAGGTCCTAGGTACATCAAGGATATGATCTAGACTAGTATTCAAGGCTTGGTAAGGGACTAAGGTGCATTTTGCCCCACTTATAGGGGTTTACGGCCCAAGAACATGTCTTGGCCGTAAAATCCTTTGATCACATGCTTCTTTGTGATTTCTAAGCTCTAAACATGTTAAACCTAGTGTACAACGAGTTAGATCAAGAGTACTTACGATCTATGAGCTTGAATGGTCGGTTTTGGCCAAGAACACTAGTGTGTGTTCTTGGTGAAACTTGAAGGTCTACACTATGGAATGATTTCACGAACGAAATCATGTAAGATCACTAGTTTATGTAAGATAGCAACTAGTTAGGGCAAGAAACTTACGCGTTTTGAAGATCGGGGACGAAGATCCCGATGGTACTTGAGAGAAAACTAAAGTTCTTGGGTTTGAAAAGTGAGAAAATGGCTAGAAATGATCAAAACTTATATATATATATATATAGGTGGGAGTTCACGTCCCTCTTGAGTTTACGACCATAAACTCCAGCTTATGGAGTTTAGGGCATGAATTTTAGTGCTGAGGCTTTAGCAGTTACTTTCTAACACTTATTCCTTAAGTGTACAAGGCTTGGAATGCTCAAACAGACTCCTAATTGTGCTAAAAGATGGTGGAAATGAGTTTGACTTTCAATGAAGTTTTTGACTGAACATGATAGAAAATTTCGGATTGTCACATCATCCCCCCGTTAGAGGGAATTTCGTCTTGAAATTAGAGCTTAGGTAAAGGAATAAGTATGAATAATTGAGTTAAGAGGTGGGGATACTTCCTAATCGATTGATCCTCGCGCTCCCAAGTGAATTTTAGGTCCTTGTCGGGCATTCCAGCAAACCTTCACTAATGGGATACGACGTTGCTTCGTCAACTTGACCTCTCGGTCCATGATCACTACGGTTCTTCCACGAAGACGAGGCTCTCGTTGATCTCGATCTCGTCGATTGGGATTACAAGAGTCCTGACGGAAAGGTACTTTTTCAAGTTCGAGACGTGGAGGGTAAAATGTACGTTATTGAGTTCGCGAGTAAGTTGGATTTGTGAGTTACAAGGCCGATTCTGGCAAGAATCTCGGAGGTCCTAACTATCTTGGATTTAGCTTTTCATGCTTTCTGAAGTGTATCAAGCCTTCCCAGGTGAGATTTCCCAAAAGAGTATGGTCTCTCACTTGGGATTCCAAAGGTTTCTTTCTCTTGCTTCTCTTCCCAGTCAAGGGCCACTCCCTTCTGGGTCAAAGTCGTAAGAGGTTCCGTAATTCGCGAGGAGTTCTAAATGAACTACGACAGTAGGTCAACGAGACCTAGAATTTAGCGAATTCCCGTCGACATCTTCAGTGTTGACAAATTGTCAATGATTTTGATTTTTGGAAGGGTCCTCCAGAATTCCCACATCACTAAAAATGTGCCTTAGGAATTCGACTCTTCAATTCAAAAACTCGTATTTAGAGAACTTTGCGTAAAGCTTCTATGATCGTAATGTTTCCATGGTTTGTTGTAGATGGTCTTTATGATTACCTTCTTACTACGAGAGTAGTTAAGTAAGGCCCCGTTTGGTAGTTGCTGACTGAGAAAGTGCTGACTGAGAAAGGTCTGTTTGAGTAAGAAATTCTGACCGAATAAGAAAGCATGTTGTTTGATTGGACATCTGACTGAACGTGCTGACTGATGCAAAATGACCATTTTACCCTTGGTTCTATTTGCAACTTAACATACATTTTTTCATAACAAAAAAGAAATATATATATATATATATATATATACACACACACACACACATACACACACACACAACATCCAAACATCAACCGATACAAATTTATCTTTTCTACATAAATAAAAATCGTAACTACAAAAATAATACTAGAAACTTCATTTAGCAACAATTTATCACCACCAACAAACACACGTGTATATGAAAGAAAATTGAAATTCAAAGTGCTAAATGAATGGCATGAGTTCATCATGTTGGCACCAAATGTAATTTCCATTACCAAAACATCTAACCAAAAGTCCATGATTGTTTCTTGATCATAGACAACAATAAACAACACACATGGACCCCACATTGTTGCTAAGCAGCAATAACCTAGCGTTGATCTGTTGAAAGTTTTGGTCAAATTACATGTTTGTAATTATAGCACTTTGACTGTTATTTATGTTCCATATGGTAGCGTTCCTTTGTATACTCAACAATACCTCCCTGTCACAAATTTTTGTTTCACAAGCAGATATAAGACAATTATCCTTTCGCAATCAATAATCAACAAAAGAACTAATTCCAAATTTGATCCCTAATCGTATAAAACTAAAAAAAGGTTCGACCTTTGACATATCAACATATTGATTAAAAAAAACAAAAAGAAAAAAGCCACATAAAATCAAAAGGGGGGGGGGGGGAGGAAGATGGAGTACCTGGACGGCGCTGCTAGCTTCGGTGGAGAATGGAAGAGCAAGACGATGTGGTCGGTGCCGATGAAACAGAAGCCGATGATGCAGAGGCCGAAAAAGTGTGAAGAAGTCGCTGAAGAGAATTTTTGTTCAAGGAGGAGGAAAAGAAGTTTGATCGATTTGTTTGGAGGCGTCACTGGTGGAGGGTCGCCCAACAGCGGCTCTGCTCAGTGAGAACGAAGGAAAGGGAGGAGAGAGGTGGGAGGATTTACAAGGAATTAGATGGGAACGGAAGGAAAATACGACCTTAGAGAAGGAGAAGGGCATGTGAGGGATAAAGAAGACAATCGGTCTCAGTCATCTTCTCGTTTTTTCCTTACTGGGTCAGATGTCCAAAGGCCGAGTAAGATATTTATTTGCCCATATCAAACAAGCGGATCTGACCGAGTCAGACAAAAACATCTGACCGGACCCAGCCAGATCAAAATCAAACAACCCCTAAGTCATTTACAAGGACAATGACGAACTGATCCAAGTAAGAATGACGTGCCCTATTCATTAAGCTCATGAATACTATGGGCGCTTTGGTCTTATCCGAGGGGTATCACTACGGAATCGTAGCGTTCACATCAAGTTTGGAAGATTGTCCTCGGGACATCCTTCTCTAACACTCGCAACTGGTGATATTCGAATCTCAGGTCCATTTCTGAAAGGTAAATCATTCCTTGCGGTTGATCACCCATTCATCTATGCGAGGCAGAGGGTAATGATTTCCTAATGGACTCCTGTCGAGGTTTCTGTAGTCGGTGCACATACTAAACAATCCATCTTTCTTCTTGACGAACTAGACTTGAGTTTTCCTAAGGTGAGGAGCTCGGTCTTAATAAGCCATTGCTGAGCAGTTCGTGAAGTTTGACCGGATAGTCCTTGCATCTTTGTACGTGTGAGACTGTAGGGCGATCTGGTTACAGGAGTAGTATTGGGTTCTAAGTTTGTTCGTATGTCGATGCAATTACTCGTAGTCTTGGGCAGTCTCCGTCCTGAAGTTCGTATTAGAAGTCATACATGGTTCATCAATCACAGTCTCATGTATACGAGTCGTATATAATTAAGCTCACATCCCAACGAGGAAAAGAAGTTAAAGTGGAATCATCAATTCTAAACTTGTAGGATGTTGATTATATACCAACCCTGTGTATACATTCTTCAGCGATAGATCAACCATAAGGGTTCTTAGTTTGAACTTGACGTACTGTACGAGTGGAACTTCGGGGAGGTTTGCTGAGGTTTCTTCAGAAAGGATAAGAAACATGAGGTACTCTATGCATGAGTACTTCGGGGTTTTGAAATGACGGCTTCTCTAGAAAGATTGTTTACGAAGAAAGAGATGTGCGCACAAAACTGGTATTGTGAGGATTGAATTGACTCAAGTCGTATTATAATATCAGACTCACTTGGAAATAAAGGAATTAGATCTGATCACAAAGGCGTTACAGACTAAACACAACGGTGCAACTTTTAACAGAGTTATAGTACTTTAGATTAGCTACAAGACTATTGCTGCGAACAAGGTATACTACAAAAGATAAGTATACGCAGCACGAGGGTCCCTTAACTGACGAGATCTTGCAAAAGATAAGACTCGAGTTGCACTAGTTTTAAATAGTTTTATGGGTCTGTTACAACGAAATGCCTTAATTACTTTAACGTGGGTCCGGAGTAGTCTCTCCTATGGCAGTGATCCTTAGTATCTTCCCGTCTGCATCGGAGTTCTTTGTTATTGGACAATCCTTTTTGAGGTGTCCAATCTCGCCGCATTGGTGACATATCTGGCTTGTACTAGCATTGGTGGTGGAAGTGAGGTGTCGAGTCGGAATCGATTTGGAAAAGAAGAGCTCAGATTGATCGCAGTGCACACACCTATGATTTCCACAATGAATGACTATTGGATGAACTCTAATAAATGTTATACTTAATGATGATTTGAAATGTTTGAAATAAATTGTATTAATGTTTGATTATATTAAAAATGAAATTTTTACCCTTGATTTTTGGGTCGTTACAAGTTGGTATCAGAGCCTTGGTTTGATGGATTTGGGGATACCTTCGGGTGTGTCTGGACTCAAACTGAGGATCTGTAAAGTTTTCAAAAATTTTCAAAAGAAAATGTTTTCAAGGAAAAGGATTTCTAAGACAAGAAAGGGTGTGATGCATGTAATCAACCGAGCTCAAGTAAGTTTCCCCATAATACCCACATTTGTTATCTGTTATGATTTGATTATGAATCTGTGAATCACATGCTAGTTAGGGCTAGGGGAGATGCCTGTATATGTTGTATGAGCTGGTAGACTTGCATGCTAGTGTTGAGTAGTCAGCAATAGGTTGGCCTGATATGCGGTGCTTGAGCCATGATGATATTGGATGTCATGCTGGAATGAGAATGTTAATTGGTATTTGTAACTGCAATGTGTATGTTTTGAAAATTATATATGGTTAGGATCTTATAGCCTTAGAATAGTTGATTTGACCTTATTTCCTGTGGTCTTAAGGTAGAGTCTACTATTTGACAGTCTATTAGATCATGTTATGTGTATATTTTGCATGCTTAAGGCAGTCGGCAGCGAAGATGGATGGATGTGGACATCATGGGTTATGGTATGTGGGATGAATGTTTTATGATAGTTCCTTGGATCAGAGTGCTACTGCACGAATGCTGCTTGATTTATGCTTTGTGGAACTCTTAATTATGAGAGTCAACCACTAAGTGGATATGATGATATCCAGGAGGTGGATGGCTGGCATCACGGGGAGTGCTTCAGCAGCTGATAGCATGGCGAGGTTGGGAACCTAGGAAAGCCTAGGATATGCTCCAGTAAGCTTAGTGGGAGATTCGGTGAAGTTGGGATCCTAGGGGGAGCCTAGAAGGTGCTACGGTAGAAATCGTCTTGCTGTTTAGCAAATATTTTGTATACTGGTGGAATAAGTGACTTAGAGGATTCAGGAGGATTGCTGAGGAAAGTATGGATAGGTATGGAAGGTAGTATTGGGTCCGTACTACTGAAAGCACAGGGTCCATACTCAAATCGGTGAGAGTCTTGGAGAATCTGAGAAGCTCATGGCAAGGAGAGGTCTTGGTTATGCCTTGATTGTGGAAATAGCTGCTTTGCAGAATGAGGATGAGTATGCATGGATGGGACTAGGGTTTGGTCCCGGCTCCGGTGGTGAGCCAGTTAGCGGAAGGACTGCCAAGATTTCGAGTTCACCTTGGATCTCTTGTATCAAGCGGCAAGGGTTTATTGTGCGATTTATTGCGCTTTGGGATTTGAAACTATGTCTTGGGAATAGTTTATAGTCGGTTTAGAGCAGAGGTTGCTCCGGCTACTATAGTTCAACCCTTGGCGTTTGAGCTGGTGAGTGTGTCAGGGTGCGAGACCCTGAATGATAAGGATCTCAGAGTCGAGGAAGGAAGATTGATTAGGAGCACCTCAATGAGAGAGTTTCAGGTTAGGTGAATTTATTGGAGGGTCTCGGGTGGAGACCCAAGAGTTTGGATCAGATTTTGAGAGGCCAGCGAGGTCGGATCCAGTGCAACGCATGCAGAAACTACGCGATGAAGTTTCGTTCCAAGGGTTTGGTTTGTCATTGAGATCGGAATGAGGCGTTACATCATGTTCTCAGGGTGGTTGAGGTATCACATGAGGAGGTGGTTAGGATTCCTTCAGATGTTTGCAGATATGCTATCTTTGGCCATTTCCGGTGGATATCGGGTATTTATATCACTTGGGAATTGTGATAAGTTGGATCTCGGGTCGGTTTTCTGCTATTGTTTGGGTTAGCAAGGGTTGTCAGATGCCATTCAACATGTCGAGGAATCTTTGAGAGATCTTCAGACGGATGTATCTCGGGGAGCGGATTCCGCATATACCGTGATTGCTCTGATTCATTGTCGGAATCTGTTCAGTGATCTGGGTTGCTACAGGTGTAGCATGTCTGGTCACGTTTTCAGGGATTCCCCATAGGAAGCAAGCCCGTTATACTTATGTTATGTTCAGGTGGACGACAAGGAGGTCAAATGTCTGACGATCAGGGAGGAGCAATGAGTGCACCTGCTCCAGTCATTTTCGGGATTGGTTTAAGGGCTTGAACGATGGAGTTATGACTAGTTGTCAGTAGCCTTAGTATTTATGTTTGGAAGAGCCATCAGGATTGCTGAGGGAAGAGAGAGTTTTCGTTGAGGTTTTGGTTAGACTATCCATTTGTTGGACTCAAAGATCTGAGCATGATATCGCTTTTAAGCGTTTGAAGTCATTGATGTTGTTGGGATACAAGAAGTGTTAGCTGGATTCCAGGAAGTGTGCTGCTTGGATAGTGATGTTTTTTGGTGTGCTAGCTTTGGTAAGAACCGGCCGTCAGCAAGGTGAACAATGGAATGTAATGAGGATTGGGAATCCTTCAATTTTCGTGTGTTGGAGCGGACTTAGTTGAATCTAAGTGGGGGAGAACCATCCATGTATCCAGGACAGAAGCAAGGATGAAAGTGTTGTAAGGCTACGAGGGATCCTTAGCATTCACTAATGTTCAGTTGGGGTGAAAGTGATGTAAGACTACGGGGGAGATGTAGCATTCACTAATGGCCAGTTAGGGTATAGTGTGGTAAGACTGTGGGTAAGCCGTAGCATTCACTAGCAGTAGAGAGTGTTGTAAGATTGCGGGGGTACCGTAGCATTCACTTGCAGTAGAGAGTGTTGTAAGACTACGGGGGTGTCGTAGCGTTCACGAATTCTTTCAAGTGATTTGGACTAGATCAGGATAGTTCACAGGGTTGTGGGGGAGCCACAACTTAGTTAGGATCAGGATCAAAGGTGATTGACCGATCAGTTATTCGGGGGCTAGCCCGGATGGTTATGGGAATTTAGGATGGAACCGGTAGAGACTGCTAAGCTAAGCATTGGACCCTGTGATACAGGATCTTGTGGTCGAGTAGTGCATGTTTCTATAGGGCTACAACTGGGTAGCCCTATTATTGGATCTCATAAGAACCTGATGGTTGGACCGGGTGCAAGACTGGAAGTCTCAAGGAATTAGCTAAGGGTATTTATTAATCGGTCGAGTAAAGGATGACAGGAAGTCATGGTGCATTATGCAAATGCCGCTTCGAGGATCTTTGGATAGGAGCGGAGTAACAATTCAAATTTGGATAGGAACTCGAATCGGAATTCGTGCAGGATTTTCTTTCAGTGAGATAGGATGTGGGGCATCTATATGCCAAGAGCATCGAGGGCAGAATTCCACGGTGGTGAATGGGTTGGTTTGATGGTAGTTTAAGCCATTGTGATGTGTCTCGGGTAGCTCAATCCGTAATAGAGCCACGACATGTCAGAATCAAGAAACGGTAAGTCGAAGGAGACCGGTTATGATGTAAGACTACAACTATTCTGGTAGTATTCACCTTTTTGCTTCGGATTCAGTGGAAACAGGTTGTCAGCCTATGTCGATCGGATGGATCAAATGGATTGAAGGAGATACGGCAGTTTTGGTTAGACGAGGTATCCTTCGGAGGTCACAGGTGACTGCTGAGTGTGTTTTTGGCTCAGCAATCAGGTAGGTATACGGTGTTCCGGACATTTGACAGACAAGTTGGGACCAGGGAGGTCTTAGGTTGTTCTTCAGGAAAGCAACCATGTGGTAGCAAGAGGAGTAGGAGCGACTTCAGCGATTTGGGGTCTGTGTGTGGAATTGCTTGTTATTCGGTAGTCGCAGTTGATCAGTGATTTTGTTCTTTAGGAAGCTTCAAGGTATTATGAGTAGGAATTATTCTATCTAGGCTGGTTTTGTGTGAAATCAGTTCGATGATGATTGATGTGGGAAGTCTGTCAGGGAGACAGACCATCTTGAAACTTCAGATTTCGGATGATGTAGATGTGATCAGGTTGCAAGGAATTCGTTCATCTTTGGGTTCTAGAACCCTACGAGGGTTGGTTTTGGTTGCGTTGGAAAGGCTATGGTATTCTCGGGGTTGTGTTCAAGAGGACTTAGTTATTTGGCGTGAGGAATGGTAAGGAATGATTTAGAGGACATAATCTAATTTAAGTAGGGGAGAGTTGTAACACCCGGTTTTGAATGTATTCGATTGTGTCGTCGGAGGCCAAGGGTATAAGCATAATCTGACGGTTCGGCCATTTATGGGTCTTGGGTTTTATTCGAAAAGTTTTAAGGCTTGGGGTGTAGCTAGGATCGTAAGGCTTCATGCCACCTTTTCGTTGATATAAAGTTCATCGGAAATGGACTTAGAACGAATGAGTTATCGTACTTTGAAGTTGCTGGCAGGATTGGTCCCTGAATGGAAAAGTTTGCATTTTAGCCCATGCATGCAAGGTGGCAGCCAGGTGAGTACGCCCAGTGTAGCGTTGGATAAGGAATCGCGGGTGCTAAAGACGTACGCCCAGGATCTCTAAAACCCTAATTTTTAGGTTTGGCTCACTACTTAAAGCACCTTTAGTCCGAGGGGGTGCGCCTCCCTTTCATTCTTAGAGCCTTAAACCCTAAATCCGAGTGGTAGCTTCATCCAAGAGTGTTGTGAGATTTGTGGGTGAATTTTGCGTGGTTTTGGTGTATTACAAGAAGATGGAGCTTATTGCAAAGATGGGAATCAAGGAGGAGCTTGTGGATCTGGCTTTTGGGACTCATTCCCAGCTTGATGAAGGTATAAAGCTTTGATATTGATCATTCATCTCTTCGATCTACCATTGTGACTTTTAGTTCATTTTGGTCCCAAGGATGAAACTTTTTGGTTGAAATCCGACTCTTAGGCTAAGAGTTGCCACTCTTAGTGTTAAATGAGTCCCTAAGGCAAAAAGTTGCCATCTTGGAGGTCTTAATGGGTTCATGCATGAGTTAAGACCATTTCCATGGAAGTATATTATCATTTTTGGAGTTTGAGCTTATATGGGTCATGCAAAGCCATCAAGTAAGCAACTTTATTGTTTTAGACATTGAAGAGGACTTGGATATGTAATTGTAGCTTCTGGAGTAGAGTATTAAGAACTTAATGGAAAAGTGGCTTAACAAAGGAGTACGTTGGGCATACATGCAGGTACGTGCAACGTACACTCCATTCAGCCAGTACGCTTAGTGTACAGAAGAGTATGCCCCGCGTACTCATCAGTTAAGGGTTTGGTATGTTTTGGGCCTCAGGTTAGGCCAAGCAATGGACTTTGTGTTTTGGGGCCCTGTTGGGCCATCATGTTTTGGGATTGATATTTATTTGTGGAGGCCCATTATGGTTTTGAGCCCAATTTGGAAATTAGGCCATTAAAGGATTAATGGACATTACAGTATCGAGCTTTTGTTTAGGGTGTGGGACTTAGTTTTGGATCATATTGGACCATGGGTAGAATGGTCATTTTACCCCATGTATGGATTAAGAATTATGGCATGCGACCCAATTGCTAATTGGGTATATTGATTGGTAGTGATAGCTTGGGAAACTGGTGGGGCAGCAGCTAAGGAATTCATGCGGGAAGCTTCTACAATGCGAGGTGAGTCTTCTCACCATACCAATGGGTCTAAGGCACCAAGGCCGACCCATTTTATGTTATGTGCTACACTAGCTATTGTAGAGACATGTGGTATGATAGTTAGCTTTATGCTAAGTGGTATGCTAGTGATTATATGATATGTAGTATGTTAGTTGTCTCTGTGTTACTTGCCTGAAAGACCATGTGGGGTAGCCCATGGCACACTGGTATAAGACCCTGGAGGGAGCCCATGGCATCCTTCCAGGTTTATGTACGTGTTATGTGTAGATACTTCTGTGATACATGATATGCTATTTGATTATATGATATTGGCAGGGAAAGACCAAGGGGGAGCCCATGAGACTTGGATGTAAGACCATGTGGAGGAGCCCATGGTTGTCCGACAGGGAAAGCCCATGGGAGGAGCCCATGGCACTTAGGTGTAAGACCATGTGGGGGAGCCCATGGCGTCCTTATGCATGGATATGTCATAAAGACAGCTTTTATAGCTAATGTTATGTGGTAGAGATAGCTTTATGGCTAATATGTTATGTGATATGTGGTAGAGATAGCTTTTATAGCTAATGTTATATGGTAGAGATAACTTCTAGAGCTATTATGATATGTGTTATGTTGATTGTGTGTGGGGTACTCTGGGGGACTCACTAAGCTTTGTGCTTACGGTTCACAGTTTTGGTTTCAGGTATCATCGGTTTGGAAAAGAAGAGCTCGGGTTGATCGTAGTGCACGCACCTATGATTTCCGCAATGAATGATTTTGGGATGAACTCTGATAAATGTTATACTTAATGATGATGTCAAATGTTTGAAATAAATGGTATCAATGTTTGATTATATTAAAAATGAAATTTTTACCCTTGATTTTGGGTCGTTACACTTCACAATTTTGTTCAAATAGCCTCACTGTTTCGATACTATTTTTGGATTTTTAACAATTTTAGCCCAAAAAATTAATTTTTCAAATTTTGAAGTTTCATTTTCAACACAAAACTTTGACTTTTAATTTTTGACTATCATTTTTGACTTTTGACCTTTAGAAATTGTCTTTGACTTTCAAGTTTAACCTTTGACTTTCTCAGTTTGATTTTTAAGTTTGATATGTTAAACTTGACTTTTAAGGTTGATTTTTTTGGTAAACAATGAGTTCTGCAAACATCTCGGTCAATGAAGTTTCATGCTTTCAATCTTGTGAAGCTACAATTAAATTTCTTCGTGAACAAAATGATTTGCTAAAAAGGGAAAATGAGGACCTTAAATATGAAGGATATACACTTAGGAAGGCCCAAAAGCCTTTAAAAACACAACTAGAGGCCAAAACTAAGGATTTTAGGAAACTTCAAGAAGAATATAGCAATAAATGTGAAAATTATGACTATGTTAAGAGACAGCTTCCTAGCTTAACTGCCGACCTTGATGCTTTGAAAGCTAAATATGATGATGTTGGATTCATGTTTAAGAATGTCGATGTGTCAAGTGAGGTAGTTGCATCTATGATCAAAAAACAACTAAAATTTAAAGATAATATAACTAAGGGTCTAGGGTATAATAGTGTTCTACCTGCCTTTAATGACAAGTATAACCCACCCCTTGAGACCAACGAGGAAGAAATTCCTGCTCAGTTTGGCCCACTCCCTGAACAAGCTTTAGTTAATAGTGAACAATCTGGGCCAACGAAGAATATTAAGGTGAATGTTTTTAATGGTTCTACTTCATGTGTAGGTAAAGTCGTAGAGGATGAGAACAAGGAGATTAGAACTAATTCTAGTTCTGCAAATTCTACTGATTGTCAAACTAATGACTCCTTGAACTCTGAATCTATTCCTTCTAGCTCAGTTGCTACAAATCAACCTGTTGTTGGTAAAACAGGCCACCAAAAAAAGCTAAACAAAGTGCTTACTACAAGTGTGCTTGTGGGAACAATAAGAGAAAAGGCACATACACGCCACCAGGGACAGGAAGAAACAATTCCTACGTGAAGAATAAGACATGTTTTCAATGTGGAACACCTGGAAACATTGTTAGAAATTGTCCAAATCGCGCATACTTTCCCTACTATGCACAAGGCTAGCAGAACGCACAAAGCGGGAGCTTTTCCAAAAGAAACCCTTTGAGGCCACATTCAAACAATTGTGACTGGAGCGCGCGGAGGCTAAAAATCAAAATCCAAAATCAAGAAGGGTATGACGGCCAAGAAGTCCAATCCAAGAGATGCTCCAGTAAAACCAAGATCAGTTAGATCAAAGTCATCTCGAAGATCGGCTTCAAGTTCAAAATCAAGTGTTGAGGCACACATCCACTCGAACAAGAAATGGGTTAAACCCAACTACAGATGGGTACCAACGGTTCAATCTCCCAAATCATCTAATGATTCTAACATTTCTAAATCTTTTGTTTGTGATAAGTAGGATATGTCATAGGAGAGAATACCTTGCAAAGATAACAAAGGTCGACCCAGTTTCAAAATGGACTGGGTTCTAAAGACAAACTAATCCCACTCTGTGCTGGAGCAGCTATGGAGGCATATCATCAGACTTCGGTTTGTTGGTAGTGGCTGTTCCAGGTACATGATAGGGGACATCTCTCAACTGTACAACATTCAGAACTTTGTTTGAGAGTATGTGTCCTTTGCGATAAGGGATGAAAGGAAAGTATCACACATGGAGTTTGTGCTTAACAATGTGAAGAATTTTCGGATCTGTTCTGAGATAGAAATATGTGTGTTGTTCTGAGACCTTCTGGATGCAAATTCAATCGGTGACTTACGGTTTGAGTTTTCTTCTTGATACTTATGAGTTTATCTTAAACTGATTCATTTTGAAGACAATTTTTATAGTTTTTTGTTTGTAGGTTTTGTTATGGGTAAGTGATATGAAGTCTAGTGCTAAAGGGCAATCTGAAATTCATGTAATGCACGAAAGCCGAATTGTTTAGACTCTGTGTTCAATGTGATGGTAGGCACAAAAGATTCAAAAGGACTAGACACTGATTGACAATGAAAGGACTTGACTGTGCGGACTTAGATAGTTTCATTTGGACTGACCATACGATGCTCGGGTAGATTGAGTAGTGAGATAAACATGGGAACCTACGAGATACACTAAAAGTTAATTATCTAGAACTGTGGTTCAACATTTCCTTGATTTATGGACTTATGTCCTTAATTCCGGTATTGATAGGGTGACTGGGGGTTCTGATAAAGTAGGCCTGTAGGAAATTATTTTCTTGCTTTCTATCTTTCAGTCATATGTTGCCTCCTTTGCGCGATTGGAACATATCCGACCTGGAATGCAACATATGCTTCTAATTTATGAATATCCTTATCTATGAAATTCTTTCTATATGTTAGCCATATGTTGTCCCCTCTGCGTGATCGGAAGATCCGACCTGGCACACAACATATGCACCCTACTATATCTCTAATCCTCTATCTATGTTATTCATATGTTGTTCCCTCTGCGTGATTGGAAGACATCCGACCTGGGATACAACATATGCGTTTCTATATTTAACTTCTTTCTAAATGATTGAATACTCACCTAAAGTAAGGAGTTTTTTGGAAGTTCTTGATTATTGGGGTATGTCGGGAAGTGGAGAACACGTTCTAGTGCATCTAAAATTGAACCATTTAATAGGTTTTTTGTAGATCTTGTTGCTTAATTTAAGTGGACAACAATATCCTTGGTCATCATCAGCCAAATAGTCCATTTAGGAATATATATATCACAATGACTTGTCATTTATAATCTGTCAAATTTGTCCATATCCTTTGTGTATAAGTGCACCACAATACCAGTGATTGACCACATCCAAACATGCAGTTGTGTGCTAATAAACGATATTGGATTGTCTGACAACTTTGATCCCAAATTAGACTTAAATTTAGCTATTATTTTTGTTTTGATTAAATTTGTTCATAGTTTTCATCTATGCACATATTTAGGGGGAGAATTAAAAATTAAAAAAAAATCAAATCAAACAAAAAATCAGAAAATTAAAAATCCAAAAAAATAGTGTTATTTATGTTCTATTTCTTTTTCAAAAAAATCAAAAATTCAAAAATATTTTTGTTACTGTTTTATTTTTTTCAGAAAATATGAAAAATCCAAAAATATTGTGTGCTAAGTTTTCTTTTAGTTTTGTTTTTATCTCAAATTTTTCTTTGTCTTGAAAAGTGAATTCAGATGTAGATGACTCATGGAGAGTGTATCGAGATTTTCTAAGCCAAAACTTCATCCTTGATTGTCAAAGAATTCTCATTCGAAGGAACAAGAAATGAAGATTATTCTTTCAACATTCAATCTTTCAACCCCAGAAGCAAGGTGAAGTTGTACTTGAAGATTATGTGGCAGATTGCATTGAAATCTCCTCAATCAATTTGTTGCTAACTATGTACCTGCTGAAGTGATCCAGAAGATTCGTTCTCTCTGAAGATTCTAAAGCTGAAAGCGCCAATTTTCAAGAATCTCTACATGAAGCCTCCACACCCAACGTGCGTTCAATGTTAAATTTTGAAGAGAAGCCAACTGTTCAAGATGAAGTCACTCACGTAGAAGATTCATATGTTCATCTTGAAGTCGTGAAGTAATTGAAGATTAAAGTTGAAGTCAAGCACAAAGTGAAGACTGAGAAGAAATGCAAGCTACAATCCTAGGGGGGTTTGTTATGTAAAAAGAAAAGAAAGCTATAAACCAATGGGGAGATTTTTGGGTTAAAAATATGGTTTATACTTTGCTTTTATAAGCATTTATTGTTTTTAGTCTTGGGTCGAAAATAATATTTGGTTTAATTGTAGCTTGGACCGAAAACCAATGTGTTTTCAGTCTAGCATTGGGTTTGGGGTACATGTATATATATATATATATATATATATATATATATATATATATATATATATATAAGTAGGAGTGAGGAGTGGGTGAAGGCCTTGAGGGGAGAACACAAGGTTAGGTGCTAAGTGTATGTGTAAATAAAGGTGTTCTAGAGAGAGAAACTAGAGAGAAGAAGAGTGTGTGTGTGTGTGTGTGAATCTCATGTGTATGGAGCAACATTTAATATTCATCAATACATCATAGATTCATAAAGTTCTTATTCTTCTTCCTCTCTATTTGATCTTGAATCATCAAATTGAATGGGATTCTGCACCATCAAGTGGATCTGATTGATACATCAAGCTAGTTTTGGGACTTACAGAGCTCATTACCTCATAGGCCAAATCTGGACACCGAGATTCGGTGGAAATAGAGACGTTGTCATGAACAAGGCTCACAAGACCAAATACTCCGTTCATCCCGGTTTAGAGAAGATGTATCTGGGCCTCAAGAAACTTTATTAGTGGCCAAACATGAGGGAAGAAAATCGCTAACTATGTGGGCAAGTGGAGTGGAATATTCATAACACGATGTAGTGGAATTCATAAACCTTATACTACAGGACTTCATAGCCAAGTTTCCTAAGACGACGGGTGGACTGAACATCATATGGATGATCGTCGATAGATTAAACAAACATGCACACTTCCTGCCAATAAAGGAAATAGACAAGATGGAGAAACTAACAGGGACGTACATCAAGGAGATTGTACAATTACATGGCGGGCTAATATCCATTATCTCTGACAGAGATAGCAGATCTACGTCACCGTTTTGGCAATCGCTACAAAAGTCCTTAGGAACCAGAATTGACATGAGTACAACCTACCACCCACAAACCGACGGGCAGAGTGAGGGAACTAATCAAACGTTGGAAGATGTGTTGAGAGCTTGTATGATAGACTTCAGTATAACTTGGGATACTCAGTTACCACTCATCGAGTTCTCATACAATAATAGTAATCACACTAGCATTAAGGTTGCCCCACTTCGTTGAGGAACCGGTAGAGATCATGGACATGGAGGTCAAAATGACGAAACAAAGCCGCATACCCATAGTGAAGGTCCGTTAGAACGCCAATCGAGGGCCTGAATTCACCTTGGAACGAGAAGATAAAATGAAACAGAAGTACCCACATCTTTTCCCTAGCTCATGAGTGTCCACTCTAGAACAAATTTCAGAACGAATTCCCTCTAGGGGGGGGGATAATGTGACAACTAGCAGTTCTGGGTCAACCAAAGTCAACAAGTCAGCGAAAGTCAAACAAGTCAACAAAAGTCAACTGATTAGGACATAAATTTGTAGTTTATACTTTGCTTTTTGAGTTCTCGGTTTAGGACCAAAAACACTATGATCTCGCATATAGATTTCTTGATTTAAGACCAAAAACACTATGATCTCGGTGGCATTTGGACTGAAATCACCATGTGATTTCGGTGGGCTTAATGATATTTCTAGTTGAATAAAAAAAATCTACTTTTGGATTAGCAACATTAATTCGATAATTCCAACATATATTATTTTAGTATAAATAATATTTTGAAAACATTGTTATATTATCTTTATTGATAATACTTCCTTTATAATGATTTGAATTTTCATAATTCAAATTAGGTAATTAGACGTTAGTTTTACCATTTTTTTTTTTATAAAACTCCCTCTTTTTATTAAAACTCTTAGTTTTTATATAAGATAAAAGGGTTGACTTTGGGTGCATGGAAAGCCCCAAAATGAGTCAAATCATACTCCAATTTCCCAACAAAGAATTTATGATAAACTATAATGGGTGTAGTTTATGGGTCATTAACACTATTTTACCATTTTGGGGTGAACCAATAATTATTTAAAGGTATAATTATTTCATTTACAAGAAAAAGAGTTTTTAGTTTACGTAAATCGATTGATACTGGTTGTGAGACATTTAGCTTCATCATACCTACTGGAGTACACATTAAAGTCCTGAATTATAACCAGAGTCTCTTGTAGGTAGAGCATGACACTTGTGTATAGATCTATACGGAATTGACAACCCCGTAACTAAACTATTAGCTACAGTTAGACCAGCAGGTTTGGGGTGACAAATGTCATAACAGTTCTGACGCCTGAAGAACGTCGTTCAGGCCACTAGTTGTATTAGTATGGTTATAATAACTCACATAGGGTATCGACAACACATTTGATTTACGGGTTAACATACATTCAAGTCGTTTTATATGAAGATAAAACTTCATAAATCCATTTCTCAGTACATTTTTACTTACATTTTAGTCTTGGGATTTAAGACTTACAACTCATTTATAACGAAAATATTGGATTTTCTAGAAGTATACACTATCAATTTACACGAAACAGTTACAAATCCTTCTCATACAAAACGCTTATGAACTCACGAACTTAATTGTTGACACTTTTTCAAAATCACTTGTATTCTCAGGAAACAGGTAATCACAAGAGTTTCTGGTGGATGGGACGTCGTCGTATAATGTTATTTATTTTGGTTATATGCATTTGATATCATGTAAACAATGTTTTAAACACATTGTAAACTTATTAAATCTTCAATACAATGGTTGTAATGCTTTAATCTCTATTATTCAATTGTTATGATAATGTACATGGAGTCATCTGTCCCCAGACATTTACACCGTTCTGGTTTGGGTGTGTGACAAATTGCCTCTATCATGAGGCTGGTCCGCCCTCAACTCCCCATATAATATATCAATATGTAAACAATACAACAAGAAATAATCCAATGCGAATGGCAACAAACAGAACTAGCCTAGTGGCATACTACATGGTTACTATATCCTAACATACAGAAGATATGTACTAGAGCACATAATATAGTGAGAAAACTCACCTAGATAATTACTTGGAAGATTAACAGCTATCTGGGCGATTCACCAGGCAGATAGTGCGCCAAACAAGTATTAGCATGTAATACTTTATCATATTAATTTCTATAATGATTTGGTATTGAAAGCTAGATATTTCACTGATTCCAATGAATACTGAGAGTTCTATCAAATAAGAATCAGTCATGCATGACAGTTGGGAGGCAGAACCATTTCGGCATATAGTCTATCAAAAAACCAAGTCAACATGACCATTTCAGACACCACTCTCGTAAATAGATCAAAAGTATTGTGACTTGGAATCAGGGGCGAAGGCAATAGGGGGACTAGCAAGTGCGATGCCCCTAACCTTCTTTTATTTTCGTTATATTAGTTGTATTATATATTATTACTTTATTAGTAATAAACCCTATTTAAATGTTTTAAGCCCAAAAGAAATCCACTCATAAGCCCACCAGTCCCTTCTATAGCCTAATTATGTATCGTGCGATTACAATTTACCTACACGGTATACAAACACAAGTACATACCTACGTCAATTACAAATTGTCGGCAAAGAGGGCAAGAGGCTACTGCAACTGAATTTATCGACACTATCATATACCAACTTCAATTTCAAGAAAAGGTAATACCCAATTATTCTTAGTTAATATATATTTAAGTTTTTTAAAACTTGTGGTAAATATTTTTTTTTTGAACAATATAGTTTGCGTTTAATGATAATATTTAGATTGATTTTTTAATTCTTATAATAATAAGGTAAACCTCAGCAAGAAAAAAATGTTCATGACCTACAACCGCATCTTGTTAATGATTATATTAGTATAGATGTTCATAATACATGCTCATAACCTCAAAAAAAAAAGTAATATGGAAATGCCAATTAATGTTTAATCTAAAAAAATTGATATTTCTAATTTATAAAAGGTAAATTTAGATTCTTTGATTTGTGATCCGCATACCAACTTTATAAATCAAAGTATACTTTTACCATAATAAGACTTAATAAATGGAAAAATGTGAATTGTGGTAAAAACAATTGATATATATAAAACTATAAGCCCTCCTTATCCAAAAATCCTAGCTCCGGCCATGTTTGGAATAAATGATAAATCTTATTTATAGGTTCATAATAACGACTTATGACTATAAATATAAGTTACACTGAAAGCAAGAGAATATAGTTTAACTTACAAAGGTTTTTGCAAAAACCGGGAATATTACGCGGACGGAACTCCGAAACCGAAAGATTTTATTAGCCGGGTTCCTAGAGACCTCAAGTTATTGCCAAATTCCCTAAACACTATGAAAAAATTAGGTTAGGGAAGTAGAAACTCGAGAGAGGAAGGTATGAGAAATGTAGGAGAACAATGAACTCGTGAAAGCAATTTATAGGCAAATTTGGGGCATCTCACGTCGTGAGACATGGTGTCTAACATTATGACATGTGGCACTCATTGGTTGGAGCATCGTGGTTGACCTCGGATGCAAGCTATGCGAGACGCACACACGTGTGCCGATTTTAATATTTTGAAAATTGTATAACTTTTTCATTCGAGCTCCATTTTTTATGTTCTTTATATCCACGGAAATCTCTCGACAAGATCTACAACTTTTACTTAGACTTCGTCGGCTAAGTTTGAATTTATTTTTTCACACAAGCTTAAAGTGTTAAAGCCCATATAAAATGCATAGTTTTTTTTATTCGGAGTCTGTTTTCGACTGTCTTTATGTCGTTGAACTCTTATTAACGAGATCTTCAATTCTCATTTAGATTGTGTTGGATAAAAATCGACCGATCTAAAATTCAATTTTTGAGTTGTACACTATTGTGCCGAACATTAGAAAAATCTTAACTCCCTCTAATGAATTCAGATTTAGACGTTCTCCATATGCACACTCTTGATGTAACGATTACTATGATTTTAGTTTAGATCTCTTAGGCTAAAAAGTAATTTATCAAAAATTCATTTTTTACAATACGCAGAGTCGCACCGGTTTAATCACGAAACTTCGAAGAAGCATAACTTATTCATACAAAGTCGGATCTAATTGTTCTATATATCTGTGAAAACTGTATCAATGTTTTCTACATGTTTATGATGATTACTTGTGCTAAAGAGTAATATATTTCTACTTCGAATTTTATATACAATTGTTTATTTTGAATCCTAAGGAACGGTAAAAATGGGACATTACAATTATTATTATTATTATTATTATTATTATTATTATTATTATTATTATTATAACCCGTTGGTATAACGTAGCAATTTCATAGCTAATCTAACTACATATATTCCGTTGCGATTTCGTAGCTATTCTGTCAGTAATTACCGACGGATATCATATGGAATTACATCTGTCACTATTCCGCAGTTATTCTATCACAAGTTCTTTACTAAATCAGGGTATCCTATTCCATTCCGTAGGTAAATCCTTTGTTTTCTAGTATATATATATATATATATATATATATATATATATATATATATATATATATATATATATATATATATATATATATAAAAGTTCTAGAACATTAAGAAAAAAAAAATAATAGCCAATAAAATATTGTCTTCTCTCTTTTTTATTTAAATCAAGGAGACAAAGAACATCACATTTGTAACATACAATACTATATTTTCAAAGAGACTCACATGGGATCATCAAAAAAATTATTCCCCACACCCTTTTACAAATAAATAAATTAATTAAATTTTTTGAAAACTAAATGAAAATTTGTAAATATGTCAGTTAATAAGTTTCTTCAATATGAAGATAATAAAAGAATCATCAAGAAATTAAGTAGAAAAAATTATCTGCAGAAGCTCCAAAGATATATATCACCACTTTCTTCTTCGCAAACATCTTTGGTGATGGTGGACGAAGGGTCGAGCTCGAAGAATGATGTATCAAACATCACATCATCGTAGGCTGGTGAACCGAAGTTGTACCATGGTGCAACCAACGACATCAAGGTACCATCAAGGGGATCATTTGCTGAAAAGAATGCATCGTCTTCTTCGGTTGGGTTGGTGGTTGATGGTGTAGAGGTATTGTAGGATACGGATGAGGAATACGATGGCGATGGTGATGATGATGGTGACGGTGATGGATACGATGGTAATGGTGATGATGGAGTAGTGGTGGCGGTGGTGGAAGCAGCAGCGGCCGCTGCAATCTTTTGGATGGATTTGGGAGACATGATGGTGGTGGAATAGTCGTGATCGTATTGGGTATGAGAGAAGTTAAGATTTGCGGTGGGACCTTTTAGGCAAAGTAGGGCTGCATCATAGGCTCTAGCTGCTGCTTCCGGAGTCGAGTAGGATCCTAGCCATAT